>NC_063338.1:81208513-81269749 GCF_021869965.1 Rhincodon typus
TTTTTTGCTAGGGAACTTCAGCACCAATATTGTTGCCTAGCTCTCCCCACGGGATGATATCTCTTTTCTAATATTAAACCAACTGCTGTCTGAATAGTCCACAACGGCTACTGTCTCAATGATGGTTTATGGCTCTACTTTGTCATAACTCTTCAAGTAAAATAAAGTCTCCTGATAACTTTGCCAATCATTCAAAAAAATCTCAAAGCCATTCACACAAAGTGCTGAAATTGCTGTTATATAGGTAAACTCACTGGCCCTGAAACTTGTGCACTTAATTCAGACTGAATCTACAGTGCGGCACTGAGGAAGGGCTGCATCGTTGGAGCTGTCATCGCTCGGATGTCACATTAAACCAAGGCCCAGTCAGGTGAATGTTAAAGTAATCCCATGGCAGAGTTTGAAGAGAAAGGGAGGTCTTCCTACGGTCTTGACAACTTTTCTCGTTCAAGTAAATTATCAGGTCACTATCTTGCTGCTGTTCACAAACCTTCAATGCACACACACACTGGACGTCACATTGCTTACAGTATAACTGGGTTACACGTCAAAATAAAAAGTTACTTCATTAGCTGTAAAGTACCACATCTTGAGGGTGTGAAAGGCATTATATAAATAAGTCTTCCCTTCTTAGTCGACATTACAGTTTCACATCAATCTATCATTGGTCTTTAAATAGTTGAACTTTGCACAATTTTACTTGTTCAGGAATAATGCTAGAAGGCCACAGTTGTTTTACAGTTATATTATGTAATCCAAACACTGCTGATAACAACATGGACTACTGCTGTCATCAGCAACATGTCAGTCCCCTCATCAGACAGCAATGCTCACTGAATTAAGAGCTACCATTTACTTTTGCTTTTAACTTGCCCTCTAAATTCCCTGAGGCTTCATAAAATTAATTTTTGTTACAATTATTAGAAAGGAGCTGTTTACTTGATTTCAAGAAACCAGGAATGAAATCGCTCACCAATCCTATGGTTTCCTTTAAAAGTAGCACTACGCACAGAATAAAAACAAAATTCAAAAGCTAATGTTGCTCATTTGCGTCATTAACGTCCATAATTTGCTTAGAAGGATTAAATGTCAATCAAAGGATATTGCAAAAAATAGTACAAAGATTTCAAAATAGTATCTATACCAGAAGTTAGTCATACAAGACCCTCTTTATAACACTTGGAACATACGGCAATCTCTGATAATACTAACAATATTTCGGAATCGCTTCCAGTTCGAGAACTGATATAAAATATCCTTATACTGTCACGTGCAATTTACACATCTCCCAAAATAGTGTTCACGGAAGGCAGTAACTGCTGTTAAAAGCAGCCATTATGACATTATATGGAAAGGACTTTTAATCTCAATTATACATCGTTCTCAGTCAAAGTTAGAAAATGTGAAGGGTACATTTGCCAATTTAAAACAAGTCAAAAGAAAGCTACAGTCTGTTGAGAAAAGAAATGGATTGATGTGGAACATAATTCACTTGAGGAAAACATTCATCAAGATAAAATAGGCACTATAAGCACTGTACCTAACCAAATAGATCCATTTGATCCCAACCTTTCACATCAACTGTATATTAAAAGTAGCTAACAACAGATGTAATCTATCAGAGAAAACAGAGCTTTTTCATCAGTGCTGTAATGCCACTCATTCTAATACTACAGTTTACCATGCAAAATGGCTAAAGCATATTAGGATCCAGCTAAGTGAAATTATATTAATAAAGCAAGAAGCATCCTCCATACTTGTGCTACAAGAATATTCTGCCTGAGCAGTGTTCTGCCATCCATTAAGAAACACAAACAAACACACTTCTTAAGATACAGTCTGGATTAACTTTGGATTCTGAATTGGTTAGATATGCGGAGAGTTTAAATAATGGAAAGGAAGTCAAAACATTTTCAATTTGGCTCTGTGCGCGCAAGTTAATTCTGTTATTTTTCTCTTGCTTCAAAATGCTGTGCGAATAGTTGTCATGTTGAGGTTGTTAAGGCTTGACAGAGAGAAGACACTACCCATTGCTGTTGTTTTCTGCTACTGCTGCTAAGAAACGGAGAAACTAGAATTGCTGGTGACTACAGCCATGTCAGGCCCAAGTCACCTCATATATTGACAGTATCATTGCTAGCTTTAATGGAAGATTATTGCAGATGTCACCGAATTAAAAGAAATCTCTGCTGGGTGAGAGAAATAGCAAGCAGTGTTATATTTTTAAAAAGAACATGAGCTGCTGTATGTGCCACCCGATAAGACTGCTCTTCCCAGTTCACTTGCACACAACATTTACTCACCGCCTCCGAGTCATCGAATCCATGCAGGTACAGATTGTCGTACATGGAGCTCTGATAAACCAGCACCGCTGATAAACACCACAGAATATAAATATGTCAGTCCAGCTACAAATGGAGAGCCAGGAGGCCAAGGATTCCAGTGCCTGCTGATGTCTGTTACAGAGATGCTTAACCCAGTCAAGAAGCAGAGAAAGAAAGAGAGATATAGAGAGAGAGAGAGAGAGAGAGAGACACACACTGTTCATTCACATCATGGAGAGCAGGTTATCCCCACAGGCTGCTCAGACCTGGCATTTCTCTGCCTTTCAACTACAGAATAAAAAGCATCCTCTCCTCATCAGCTCCTGATGACACAGCCAGAAGGGGGCTCTATGATTGGCTGAGCTAGACTCCAGTGAGCTGAGGACTGCCTTTGTTCCTCTAGTCTGTAGATGAGGATTCGATGGCAAAGGAGAAAAATCTTCTTTACCTGCTGAAGTGATTTGATGAATTCCTTCTGCATTAGATAAGCAAGTTATTTTTAGCCATTTGCACAGGGACGTCCGTGTTCTGCCAGTTGCAAATATTCAATTTTGTATCCTTATTTTGACATCATCACCAGAATATATACAATTAGCCTGCCTCTATGTTTGCATAGAACACGCCTATTGACCATTCCTATTGGTAGGCTAACTAAGGCATGGAAGTATTTCTATTACTTCAGCTAATTTCACACTTAGCACAGGCTTGTTTGCATCAAAGTGCAGCTCCTTAAAGAGAAAGCACGACTTCATTACACTAGCCCTGATCGATAAATTAAATAGCACATTGCCATCTCTTTAAAGTAGTAGCATGTTTTCGCATAGGTCCGTGTAACCCAAAACCATGTGTCCGAACCTCAGACTCTGTGTTACACACTTTTAATTGAGATAAGCGCATCTACAGAACAGACCATTATAATATTTCTAAGCAGCACAGCGTATTATGCCAGTGTTTCTTTACTGAATATTAACTGGAATTTCTTCCTTATTTATTTAAAGGAACATCGTCATCAGAAATTCCAAGCTTGCCACACAGATTTTCTTGTGTATTGTCTGTGCCTACAGAGGAGGTAAGAGGAATTACTGACAACAGTAATGTTCAGGGTTCACTTTTAAAGATAATAACTGTAGTGAGTATAGATGCAATTTTCTGTACCATTTAGGTGCTTCACAATTCAGTTAAGATGATTGCAACCAAAAATAAAGAAATAGAAATTGAACTGAGTAAAGTAATTTCCATCTGAACTTGATTTTTCTTTTCCTGTGTGTGTGTCACTGGCAGTTCTTGAATGAGGAATGACTCTAAAATACTGTTAGTATTATCAGGGGTGTCCATCCCTAATTTCCCAAGAATGTGGTGTAGATATATCCAAAGTAATGTCAGGAAGGAAGCTCGAATGTTTGACCCCACAACAGTGAAGGAATGGCAACATAGTTCCAAGTCACTTATGATGTGTGGCTTAGAGATGGTCAAGTTTCCACACATCTGCTGTCCCTGTCCTTCTAAGTTACTGAAATTGTATGTTTGAAAGCTATTAGTAGACATGTCTTGGTAAGTATTTGCCATGTCTCTTGTAGATCATACACACTGTTGTCCCCTGTGAGTGGATGATGGAGAGACTGAATGTTTAAGGTGGTGGATGGGATGCCAATCAAGTGGGTTGCTTTATCCAGGATTAAGTCGAGATTCTCAAGTCTTGCTGGAAATGTACTCATCCAGGCAAAATGACATTAGTTCATCACACTCCTGTCTTGAGCCTTGAATTAAGAAAATCAGGATCAAAATTGATGTTGAACTCATAAACAGAAACAAAATTTGATTTTTGTTTTATTCACTCACAGGATATGGGCATCACTGGCTGGGTCACTCTTCATTGCTCTTCCCTAGTTGCCCTTGACAAGGTGGTGGTGGTGAGTTTCCCTCTCGAACTGTTGTAGTCCATTTTTTAATAGATACACTCACAATGCTCCCAGCGAGGGAGTTCGAGGATTTTGACCCATGACACTGAATGGCAATACATTTCCAAGTCAGGATGATTGGCTTGGAAGGGAACTTGCAGGCAGTGGTGTACCCATGTATCTGCTGCCCTTGGCCTTCCAGATGGTAGCAGTCAAGTGTTTGGAAGATGTTGTCTGAGCACATTTAACTTAAAATTGCAAGTGCAGATTATGACAAATGATGGTGACATAGCAAACCATGCAACTATGCAATTTATGATAGAATTCAATGTATAATTTCTATGAATTTGTAGATTGACAGCATCAGTATTTGCATGGTTGTGATAGTTAACAAGGCTGTGAAGTACACGTTCTGGAACTCAGCAGCAAATGGTATCAGTAGCATTAGGAGGATCTGTGTTTGAAGTTCAACTGCACATGTGCAGATAGGGCTCATCGCCCTATCCCATAAACTAACGCTATAATACTGCTGATTTCCCATTAGAATGTTGTATTGTTAATCTTTAGGCTTTGCCTTTTAAGCAGTAAAGTACAAGTCAATTTAATGTGCCTCTAGGTTGTGGGCTAGGGCTGCCAAATGGCTATTTTCAGGAAGAAGCAATAAGAGGTTTAAGGGAAGACAAGCTATTATATGCTGACTCCTGGAATTTAATCATTTGATAACAACATAGGAAATCAGTAAGCTCTGTGAAGTAAAACATCTGGGCATACATTATCCTTTTTAATTGGTACAAAACATACAGAACTACGACAGAATTCCACTCGAATATCTTCTTGTAATAGCTGTATGAAACAAGAGTGAAACTGTCAATAAGATAACGAAGGGGGATATAGTTATTTTTAAACAACCTGTTATGACACATCTCTGGGACAGATGGGACTTGAACCCAGATGTTCTGGCTCAGAGGCAGGGACACTACCACTGTGCCACAAGAGCCTGAAAAGTAAAGGGGAGGGGATGATGTGGGGGTGCATTGTCATATTGTTAGCCCAATGAGAAATGAAGATAATTCAGAGAAGCTAAAGTTATTAAGAAGGTTGTAACTTAATTCTCCATACAGGAAGTTGCATTTTAAACTTTTCTACAATTATCTAATACAGAATGGTGTGAATTATCATAAAGGAAACATGAAATATAAAACCATTCATAATGTGTATTTTGATTTGCAGAAGACCAAGACACTGGGTTCAGAACTGGACTATATATGAATCCCTAACAATCATCACTAGATGTGACAGTAATGTTACATTTTAAATGTGTATTTAAGTACAATATGTGGTGGCGAATACACTAAATGATCAATAAACTTGTAACAGTTGACTTCAATGTTCAAGAACCGAACTGAAAACATTACACTATCTCACAACCTAAAAGGCTAAGTTGATAGGCTCTTCAGTATTGAAGTGCCGTCTTCCTTAATACGTCACGGTCCTGGTCAGAGAAAGGAATCGATATCTGAGGTGGTTTAGCTGATATTCATCCCCTTGGCTAACCACATCAAAAAGAGATAATTTGGTTATTCAACTCAACACTGTTATTGGGATCCTGTTGTGTGCTAAATATATGCTGATACATTCATTTAAAAAAGTAGTCAACATAGCTCAGTGAAGCATCTTCAGGTACTTTGACGAAAATGACTAAATAAATAAAGGCCTCTTTACTTTCTCACATCAGCAAAAGATGCAAAATGTTTTGAAAATATGAAAAATTATCTCACAATTTCTAAGCAGTCACTTGTGAGATCTCCAGCAGGTAATTGGGAGGTGCTCTTTTTAGGACTTCCTCATGTTATCTACAAATGAGATTACTGCAGAAAGCTGCTTGAGTAATGGAAAATATGAAAGTTTCATGGATCTCCACCCCAATCCAAGCATGATGCATGTTAGAAGTGGCACTATAATAAGTCTGATCCAAAAACAATTCGCTGCTGAAATGTCAGCAATATATATCTGCACGTTTTTTAAGAGGAAAAATATATTTCTAATCTGAGTGAGTTCAAACACTGTTGGAATACTACGGACCTGTTGAGGACCTACAAAGGAACCCAGAAACTGGAGTAGCTGTTCAGACTCCACAAGACAGTTTACCATTCAATTAAATCATGGCTAGTCTGTATCTTAACTCCATCGACACAGAGCTGAGTGGAAAGATGAGCTGTGAGGACGGTACAAAGCTGGGTGGGAAGGTGAGCTGCGAGGAGGATACAGAGATACTTCAGTGCAATTTGGATAAGTTGAGTGAGTGGGCAAATGCTTGGCTGATGAAATATAAAGTGGATAAATGTGACGTTATCCACTTTGGTAGCAAAAACAGGAAGGCAGACTGGTATCTGAATTATGATTGATTGGGAGAGGAGGAGGTGCAACGAGACATGGGTGTCCTTGTACATCAGTCGCTGAAAGTAAACAGGCCTGTGCAGCAGGTGGCAAAGAAGGCAAAGGATATGTTAGTCTTCACAGCAAGAGGATTCGAGTACAGCAGCAGGGACATCTTGCTGTAATGGTTCAGGGCCTTGGCGAGACCATGTCTAGAGTATTGTTTGCGGTTTTGGTCTCCTTATCTGAGGAACAATGTTCTGGCTATGGAGGGATTGCAATGAAGAGAAAAGCTAGCCATCTCACCTTGACATTCAATGACATTACCAATGCTGAATTTCCAACTATCATTATCCTGGGGTTTTCCACAGAAACTAAACTGAACAGCCATTTAAATATTGTGACTACAAGACAATGTCAGAGGCCAGGAATTCTGCAGTGAGTAACCCCTGTCTCCCCAAATCCTGTTCACCACCTTCAAAACACAAGACAGGAATCTGATGAGTGCAGCTTCCCACAATACTTAAAGTTCAACACCATCTAGGAAAAGCAACCTGTTTGATCGGTCCCGCAACTTTCAACATTCACTCCCTCCGCATCCATGCACAGAGGCAGCAGTATGTACCATCTATGGCCCTGGTCTCCAAAACACTGATGATAATAGATGAGTCAATTGCAGACTCTCTGATGGTCAATCTCATCATCCACCACATTCCCTTGTCAATCGCAAGTTGATCATCATGTCACCGCTGACTTCTGCTTCCAGAAGCCGTGCAGCTCAAGAAAAGTATATGCTCTTAACAGGCTTTGCCAGCTTGTTGCACCATGTTTTAGTATGGTCCATATGTACTATCATTGCAAGGTAAAGGAAGCTTTATGCTGGCAATGCAAACAAATTAATAGGAATATACTGGGAAATGTGTGAAGCCAGCATATTACTGTATTAGAAACAAAGGATATTATTCAGCCCCTTATGTCCAACTGATTATCTAACAGATACGTGTTGGATGAGGAAAAGTTACAGAAATGCTGCCATTCCCCACATCCAATGTCTGAGTAAAGCAAGCTGACCAGGAGCACTGGAAACAAATCAAGACCACACAAGTGACTGCCCGTGCCTCCTCACTCAAACACAGATGGCAGCATTCTGGATGTTCCAGAGGCACAGATCCAGGTGCCAACCTGCAGTGTGATCAGTGGCACAGTGAAGTCATGTACAATAAGGTGAAGAAATAGTGATGTGTGATGAATCTGGATCGCCCTCCAAAATGAAACCAAAAATGCACAATTTCCATGTAGAACAGGAGAACTAATTTCTGTTCACAACTGGAAAAGATACAAGCGTTTACCTTATATATGACCAAATATATTGTTAAGTAAAAAGGAGAATTTGGAAGCACACTACACAACATACACCATAAACTCAAGGATAGTTTTCATTGAACAATATGCTTTGGATAAAGAAATTGACAAGCTGAAGCTCAACAATAATTTTTTCTCAACCAGCAAAAGGCCTGCATTGAAGCATCATTTTGTGTTTGCTATCTTCTGGTGAAACACAAGAAATCATTTTCAGATGGTAAAGTAATTAAAGAAGCAATGAGCTTGGCCGTTTACTCTTTATTCAAAGACTTTAAGACCAAAGAAGAAGCAATAACGGCAATCCAGAGCATGACACTAGGTGCTTCTACAGTTGCAAGGCTAGCAGAATCTTTGTGCAAAGACATCTTTCAGCAACTACAGTAGGACCTGAAGGACTGTGAATGATTCTCACTGCAGTTTGATTAATCCACTGACATGCCTGACACAGCCCAATTGATTATTTTGTGCACATGGCTTTTCAGCACAACATAACTAAAGGGGACATTCTCACCCTTTTGTCCCTTAAAGGAGATATATATCCACAACGAATTCTAAAAATACGTTTGAGAAAACATTTCAATCAAGAAACTGGTTTCCAACTCAATGATGATGTACCAGCATGCTTAGCCTAGTGCAGGCTTTGCTGCATTCTGCAGAAATGATCCTGATTTCCCTTCTTTTCTCAATTACCATTGTACAATTGACTAGTAAACATTAGCGAGTAAAGTTGTGGACTCTACTCATGGAATGAAAGTTGTTGTTAAGACTGTAGACTCTCGATTAAGAGCCCTTCAGCACAACTTGTTTCAATGCTTACTTGACAAACTCTATGCTGCTGACAGTGAACTCGATCCTCCATGCTGATGCGAGGTAGTTGAGAGAAGATGCCTCAGAGATTTTTAGGTCTGATGCCTGAAATCATCAGTTTTCTTTAATTAAGGAATGGAATACACATTGAGCTGTCAGATAATGTGGGTTGCTCCACTTTGGATTCCTTACAGACACAATGTAGTGATTGGAACCAGGTAGATCTCGCTGACTACAAGACTCTTGATGGGGAGTTGTTTACCTGGGCCAATCAGGATAGCCTTGGCTGACCAATATAAGCAGAAGATTAGAATCTCCTCAGTTGAGGACTGACTCCGAACTGGCTGACCACAGCCATTGTACTGTGTACTCGTATATAAAGAGGAACTTGGTAATGGGACCAGGCCTCTGTGCAGTTATTTCAATGGCGATGGGAGAAAACAGGACATGCCTGAAGAACATTCACTTGCAACTGTCATCTTGGAGCTGAGGTAAGCTTTTCTGGCATCATGCCTCTATTTGGGAAGCTTGACCCGTTTGACCCTGCTGTCAAATGGACAGGGCATGTGTAAAGAATGCGGTAATTTTTTGGGGCACATGATACTGAGGCAGATCAAAAGCAATGAGTAATCCTTCTGATTGTGTGTGGACTTGCAGCATTTTCAATTATAGGACCACCTCACATACAACAAGGATAGCTCCAGCAGAGCTGCTAATGGGGAGAAGGCTCTACACCAGGTTAAACATGATATTTCCAGACCTGGGGGCAGGGTGAAATGACAGTAGGAACACCAATGCCAGCCAAATGCCGCCCCCCACCCCCCCCAAGCAAGACAGACAATTTAATTCAGGGGATGAAGTTTGGTGCTGGAACCATGGAGATGGCCCTGTATGGGTATGAGGTGAGGTTGACATGAGGTCAGATCCCATGACTTACAAAGTTTGGGTAAATGATACAGTCCTGAACAAATACATGGATCATCTGAAAGCTGTTATCTCGCAAACAGGGCAGGAACAAAATGTACCCGGCCCCTTAGAGCAGCCAGAAGCCCTGTCAGAAGCCAGAGGTGCTCCCCCTCCAACTAGAGTTGAGGAAACCTCAGAGTCCGAAATGGATGCAGCCCCGATACCATTACTGCTGGAAGAAGAGGAGGGAACTTTCCTGAGATGTTCCAGACACAAGAGATGGGCCATAGTCCAGGACATGCTGTCTGCGTCTGTGAGTCTGAGTCAAAAGTGGACCTGGAGCAAAAGTGTCTCAAGAGAAGCTGCAAGCAAAAGCCAGGCCAATGTCCCCAGACTTGGCAGGGGTGTAGTGATTGGAATCAGGTGGACCTTAGTGACTGAGGTTCCTGATTTGGGGTTGTTAACCTGGGCCAATTAGAAAAGCCTTGGCTAACCAATGTAACCAGGACATTAGAATCTCCTCAGTTAACGACTGACGACAAGCTAGTGGGGCCACAGTCCCTGTACTGTGCAGTAGTAAACAAAAGGTGATTTGGTGACGGGACTCGGCCTCTGTGCAGTTATTTCATACAGCATCAAAACTGAATGAACTGAATTGCAAACTGCAGTTGTCCAGCATGTCTGATGCCGGTTTCTCCCCGGTGACAGTGCTGGGAGTAGAGTTTGTGCTCCCAGGGTGGTGGAAGAGAGAGGCAAGAGTGTCTTCCTGCTGTTGGAGGAGGGAATTGAGTTTGGGCCCAGTGCTCAGTGTGGGACACGGCAGCTTCAGCTGTGACTGTGTTGCTGAGATTGGCCCAGAGCAGAATGATAGCAGCGGTGTGAAGACGCAAGGAAGCAATGGGTGTCACAGTGAAGAGACTCAAGGCTGGCTGACTGCTTCCTGCTGGTGCTGGTCTCTGTGTGGGGGTGGAAAGGCCTATATCCAGTCCTATGACTAAGCACTTAAGAAGGACTGTACTGTTGAACTTTTACCTTTATTTCTTTATTTTCTACTTTATACTAAAATTTTGAATCTAGGCACCTTTGTATCTAAGATTGTGCCAGGATTGGTGACTTTGTAAACTTTTCACTGTACTTGAGTACATGTGACAATAAAATCTAAAATCCAATTCAAAAAATAATAATTCACGATTACCTAGTTGAATGGCTACCACTGCACTGATGTGAACTTTCGTGCAAGTGGCCACGCCCAGCCCATTGTGGCCAGATCCCATTTTTATCTTATTAAAAAGCGGCCTTCCCCAAATTCAGAACCTTTATTTCTGGTCCATCTTTGTCCCTATCCATGATCACTTCATCAAATTGTTAGTGGAGTTGATATGGAGATAATCACTATGCAAAGTGATATTGAGTCGAAAGTCAGATCAAGGGACATTGATTCTAGGGGACTCAAAAAAAACTTGTTTCTATCGTCTTTTTAAAGAACGTGCTTTAAATCACACGCTTTTAAAGTGAAAGCTTTCTACAGCTCGACGCATCACTGTTGAGTCCAAGTATTGCACCCCCTCACAGATAGCCGTTTGATAAACTATATATGTCCAGCAGTCTTCATACTAGCAAACTTCAAGGCACTGGCAAATAATGCGCAGTCACAAGTGTCACACTGAGACTTGATACGTGAAGGACAGAATGAATAATTATATAAAATTGCTTTCAGATTTATAAAGCTTAAAAAATCTGTTTATTCTATATTTTGAGAGGTAGAACCTAAGGATCATCACAGAGTCATACAGCATGGAAACAGACCCTTCAGTCCAACTAATCCATGCCACCCATCTTCCCAAACCAAACTAGTCATCTCAAGGGAAATTACAGATGGGCAAAAATATTGACACATCCAGCCATGCCTACCTGCAATGAAAGGATGAAAAGCAACACAGAACATAGTTCTTCTCTACCTACTTTATCGATTCCTTGAAACCACCATCCTCTTTCAATACTTCTCCACTATCTTCCAACTGGGTGGCACTGTCCCCCCGGCTTTCATTCTTACCGACCCAGCTGCAGCATTAAAATCATTTCCAAAAGCTTCTCTTCCTGCACCCTCAGTGTTACTTCTGAAATCATGCAAGGATCTATCCTTGGCCTCCTTCCAGTTTGAATCTACACGTCGCCCTTCAGCAATATTCTCTGAAAACATGTCAGTTGCAACAAATGAGTCTGATTACATGTTGCTCTAACACTGCTCCAGCTCTCATGGATCCATACAATACCTTGGATTTGGCATGCTGCTGGTCTGGCATTCAGGACTGGGTGAGCAGGAATTTCCTTTAACTGAATACCAGTAGAATCATCATTGGCTCCCACAACAAAATCTGTTCTCTAGCAATTTATTCCATGCCTCTCAGTCTGAAATATACTGGTCAATAGATGTGAAGCTGGAAAAGCAAAGCAGGTCAGTCAGCATCCAAGGAGCAGGAAAGTCAACGTTTTGGGCCAAAACTCTTTGTCAGGATTTCAGCGCAAAACGTTGACTTTCCTGCTCCTCAGATGCTTTCTGATCTGCAGTGTTTTTCCAGCTTCTCATCTATTGACTCTGGCTTCCAGCATCTGCAGTCCTTTACTGTCTCCATTTGAAATGTAGTGCCATATTTCATCTGACAACCAACTGCTTATCATGTATCCACATCATCACTGAGATTGAATATGTCCACCTAGTAACACTGTCCATCTCCAGCTCCATCCCATCTCATCTCTTCAACCAATGAAACCTTAATCCACGCCTTTGTTATCTCCAAACTGAGCCATTCCAATGCTCTCATCAGCCTCTCCATCCCCTATCCTCCTTTTAATTTCAACTTTGCTAGAACTCTGCTCCTGCATCCTAACTCACTCCAAATCCTGCTCTTTTCTGTCATTGCTGACATAACTTGACAATTACTTGACTTTAAAACTACTCTTTAACCAACTGTAAAAACCTGCAAAAGCTCTGTGCTCCACTAACTTTGATTGTATTCTCATCCCTAGTTTTAATCACTGTACTGTATTTCACTGTCACTATTACCATGGCCGTAAGCGCTGGAATTCCCTCCACAAATCCTTCTGCCTGTCTACATTTCTCTCAGCCTTTCTCTTGGGTGGCACAGTAGCTCAGCGGTTAGTACTTCTGCCTCAGGGACCCAGGTTTGATTCTACCCTCAGGTGACTGTCTATGTGGAGTTTGCACATTCTCTCTGTGTCTGCCTGGGCTTCCTTCCAAAGATGTACAGATTAGGTGGGCTGACCATGGGGAATGCAGAGTTACATGGATAGAGTAGAGGGGTGAATCTGGGTGGGATGCACTTTGAAGGGGTGTCCTGGACTTGATGGGCTGAATAGCCTGCTTCCACATTATAGAGATTTTATGATTCCTACTTTAGGTTGTCTTTAAACACTTTGACTAAGCTTTCGGTCGCCTATCCCAATTTCTCCTATGTGGTTCAGTGTCGAATGTTGTTTGATATCTCTAATGTGAAGCTTCTTAGGAGATTTTATTGCATTAAAGGGATTATATTAGTGCAAATTGTTGTTGTAGAAAATAATATTTTCTGTTGGTCAAATGTAAGAAACATAAAAATGAAGATTACAACATACCTAAGAATAAATGTTTTATTGCAAAATCTTGTCCATCATCGCTTAGGTAGCAGATTCCCTTTTAAAACTGAAGTAAACTATGTGGCTGGGAACATCTACTATCAATGCAGCATCACCTTAAAGAGCTGCTCCTTATAGAAGGGCTTGGTTAAGTCAAAATGAGCACCTTCTTGCTGGGACAACAGATCTAATGAACAGGCCAGGACCTGAACATCTTCCTCCTCCACAAACTTGACTCAGAAGAAAAGTGGCCCAGAAGTTTAGGTTTTTGCTCCATTGGAGATTGGGGAGGGATACAGGTGCGGTTTTACAGGAGAGTGGCTAGGTGACCCGGGAATGAGAGCAGAGGCACTGTGTTAAAAATGCTTTCAAAATAAATTGAACTAAAAATTTCTCCCAGGCACTCACTCCTCACAACCCACTCCCTCCCCACACACGCCCCATACGCCTCATCTATGCCAACACATGGTCCCTTTGGCCCTCAATGCCAGCCTATGCTCTTATGCCCAACACTGTGGGCCTTTACAGCTTCTAAAGCAACTTGTTGCCAAGTCATGACAACCCATGGCCACTAATCATCTTTTGTCCTTAGACCTGGACGACCTCACCTGGAATCCACAATGGGGTACAGTCCAGGACACATGCAGAGATAAGGTCAGTAAAGGTTCTATTAAATGAAGTTCTAAGTTTCTGTTGTAGACTTCAGTGTTAAAAATAAACTCATTGTTAAATGAAACCACTTAATATATTTACATTTCTTCCAACTAAATAAGGTGAAATAAATAAGGAAAAAAAATCATCCAAGTATACAATCCCATAGAAAAACAAGCATTGAAATTCATTGTCCCAAATCAATGAGTCCACAAATACTTCTAGTTGTCATTCAATCTGTAAAGCTGCAGGCATCCTACTTTGATGATTTATTTAATGACTTGTTCACGGGTTGTGGGCATCACTAGCTATTCCAACATTTACTGCCTATCCCTAATTGCATGGAGTGCAGTTAGGAGTCAACCACATCGGTGTGGATCAAAAACAGAAGTTGCTGGAAAAGCTCAGCAGGTCTGGCAGGATCTGTGAAGAAAAAATCAGCTAACATTTCGGGTCGGGTGACCCTTCCTCAGTTCTGTCAGATGCTGCCAGACCTGCTGAGCTTTACCAGCAACTTCTGTCTTTTTTTTCCTGATTTACAGCATCTGCAGTTCTTTTGATACATTGTTGTCGATCTGGATTTTTCAGATTTTAGATAATACAATGGTAGATGGTGAAATCTGAATCCAATAAAATCTGGAATTAAAAGCAATGGGGACCAAATAACCACTTTTGATTGTTGCAAAAGCTTGGCTGATTTACTAATGTGCCATAGGGAAGAAAATATATTGTCCTGAACTTGTATGGCCTACATGGGACTCCAGGCCCACAGCAATATCAATGACTCTTAGTGATGGACAATAAATGTTGAACCAGCTAGCAATGCCCACATTACAACGAATGAATAAAAAAAGTCAGTCATTTAGCAGTAATTTTGTGTCAACAGACAAAATGCACAATGGCAAGCAATCATTTTTAAACATTCCAGATATATTTTTCAATAATTTATAGGGCCGAACTTTTAAATTACTTGCCAGTATGACAAGTCTCAAGTTAAGTCCCCTCAACATTCTTATCAAGAGATTCTGATAGTTGATTTTGACATGTCTGTTGACAGTTTTAATGAGCTTGACAGGAATATGCTTGTACTCTTTTTATGCCCATGGATGCCAACTTATAACAATTGCAAAGGGCACCTGACATACTCAAAAGTACTTTACCTTCACCCAAACCTGTCCCAGGATCCAAAGAGATACCTTGCCTCTCCAAACTCTGGCTTTCCAAAAAAATTGGGAAATTTCTGCCTCGGCTTTAACCAGACTTAATCTGCATACTTCAGGGGTTTCACAATCCGAGGTTACCAAAATTCCACTTCAGTGGATGGAGCTCATAATGTTAATGGCCAGCTGCCTCCATGAAAGCTAAAATTCAAAGTGTGTGATGCTTCCATTCCTGTCTTCCCAAAAATGGCAAGGGCCATGTTCATGGGCAGGGCTTACGATGGCTGGTTGTAAATTGACATTTTTGATTTCGTGGATATGTACATTCAAAGCAATCAGATAATCCAGTACCTGATTAGAAACAGCATCATAAGACCCAATTAATTAGTTGAATTGCCTTTAAATATGGGGCTGGGCGGGGTATATTGGAAAAGGAAATCGTGATAATTTGTAGGTGACTGGAATTAAACACAAAGATGCAAATAAATAAAATTAACATTATCACAGCACTATCCTACAACCTTCTAACAACAGTTAGAACTGTTGTTATTTATATTGCAGCCACATCAAGGATATGGAAAAGCTCCATGGATGGCAATGAAAGGTTTCCAATTCCCAACATCCATTCGAAGCAATGTATTCTTTCAGAGCATCCTTTCAGATTTACAAGAAATTCCAAATAATTTGGAAACTCTTTATAAATGCATTTAAAATGTTACTGCCCATGATTCCAGTGAGATTTCACCAAAATAATTCAATTTGTATCCTGCACAAGAACACAATGTCTCGGGTTATGTTTCATCCACGTGATCTCCCTTAAAAGCCTATTGATTTTCAAGTCATCCTTCATCTATTAATAGCAATACTTTTTAATTGTTCATATCCCTGTAAAAGTATACAAGGAAATCACTGTACACAACTAACATAATAAACTGACAGCGATTCTGAGAAAAGCATTTTTGGCATCATCGCACCAACATACAAAGCAAAGTGTAATGATGTCAGCTGGCAAATCACAGTGAAAGTAGCAATCCACAGCAAGTACATTGGAAGCTAAGAAGCTCAAAGACGATACAGCAAATCCGTGTAGCATGATGGCAATGGGCTTGGCAATCAAATCTGCATCCTATCTCCAGTATACATATTAGCTTCCATGATTTACCAAGCAAGATCAAGCTATCTAACTGAAAGAACTGTGAATGCTGTAAATCAGGAACAAAAACAAAGTTGCTGGAGAAGTTCAGCAGTACTGGCAGCATCTGTGAAAGAAAAAACAGAGTTAACATTTAGGGTCCAGTGACCCTTCCTCGGAATGGTTCCTGAGAAGTTCTGAGGAAGGGTCACCAGACCCGAAACGTTAACTCTGTTTTTTCCTTCACAGATGCTGCCAGACCTGCTGAGCTTCTCCAGCAACTTTGTTTTTGTTCCACCGCTAGCAAAACTAGTTAGCAATAAGCAACGACCCCGCATCCCTGCCTTCTCTTAACTTTGAAAGATCCATGCTTAGTCCTCCTACATCTGATAACACTCTTGGTTTCACCATTGGTTCCGACCTCTGAAAAAATCAGACATCTCCTCCATTGTTAACACAGTCACCAAGAAGTTCTAAAACTTTGCTGTCACTCCTGGACAGGGTGCAAGAAAAAGTGCATCATTGATAGGTAATCCCTCTCTCACTTTGAGTCTCTGAGCTGTAAAGTTTCTTGCTTTTACTTATTCTGTTAATATCCTGCCCACTTGTGCTGCCTCCCCAATGCTGCAAACCAGATTAATTGCATATTATTTGCCAAGCCCTCAAAATTCCTCAACCATTTCCTCTTACAATTGTACAGCCTTCATGCTTCTCAAATTAAATGTTCCCATTACTTAATTATCACTCCCTAAGGAAGACTTGGACTGAGACCTCAAGAAGAATATTTGTGTCATGCAAGTGCCAAACAATGATGATCTCCAATGAGAGAGTCTAATCACCTCCCCCTGAATTCAATGGCATCACCATCATTGAATCTCCCACCAAAAATATTCTGTGAGTCACCAATGACTGGAAGGTTAACTAGGCTGGCCATCCCCAAAATCTGTCACCCAACTACAAAGAAATGGCTAAGAATGTGTTAGAATATCTTCACTTGCACGGATATGCAGCATGAGCAACACTCGAGATTCTCAACATTCTTCGGGACCAAACAGCCTGGCTATCCTCCACCACATTCATTCATTCCCTTGACCACTGCCACATAATGGCAGTAGCATGTGCCATCTATAAAATACATGGCTGTAACTTGCCTAAGCTTCCTCAACAGCACCCTCCAAACCCACAACCTCTCCCACCTAGGGCTACAGGTGATTGCGAACACCATCACCCATAGGATTTCCTCCAAGCATACACCATCCTGATTTGGATTATATTGCCATTCCTTCAATGCCACCTGGTCACAATCCTGGAATTCCTTCCCATATATCACTGTAAGAATGCAGCCAGGGCTGTGCCTAAGGGTTGGAGGGTCTGGAACAAACCATACTGTCTGCTCACTGCCACCCCCAATCTCCTGGGCAAGCCAAATGTGCAGCTCCTTTGTGCTAATGACACCTTGCCACCTTCAAACTAAATAGTAAAAAGAATGAAAGGCCATATGATGACACCCTCACCTTCAATCGAATGTCACTTTCCCTTTAACCACCCAGATTTCTGGGTTCTTCCCAGGTTACACATGCACACGCACATGCACACAGCACACATGCTTAAATAAGAATTTTATTCCCTTTTTTACTGACAAATTTAAAATTGAAAGCATGGATATATTATATTGAAGGCTTGCTACTGCAGTTAATGATGCCACTGTTTCAACATGTAATTTCCATATCTTGGGAGCTTAAATTTGAACTGAGGAAGGGTCACTTGAGCCAAAATGTTAACTCTGATTTCTCTCCATACATGCTGTCAGGCTTGCTGTGCTTTTCCATCAATTTATGTTTTTATTTCTGATTTACATCATCTTCAGTTCTTTTGATTTTTAAACTTGAACATATTTGGTCCTGAGCATTTTGAGTTATAATCTACAGTAATGGCTTAAATTTATAGCTTGCACTTTTTAAATTTATGTTACCCATTCTTCCTTCAAGGTGGATGTCTCTTGCCTTTTGTTTTTGACTCACTTGATGACTTTCTAATTTGTTTATCTAAGGCATTTAGATTGCTACAGATTATTTTCCAGAGAACAAATTATCCATACATGTTGCAACAATTGACAGATGCCAAATAAACTCTGCTTGCCTGGCACCATTCTTGGTTAAGTGTTGGTGATAGTATTCTGCAGGTTAACTGTTGACAACAGGATACAATAAGAAATCATACAATACATTATTAATAGTAACAGCTTATGTGGCATAGTGGTAGCGTCCCTACTTCTGAGGCAGAAGGCCAAGGTGCAAGACTTAGAGGCGTGTAATTACAGCCCCGAATATGTTAGTTAGGAAAATATATGTTGCCAATAGTTCACTAAAAAAATTATGGAAAAATGTTACCACTTCTGGCTAAAGAGATTTTTATTCCAGTAGGTAGATCTTGAGCACTCTGTGTGCTGCCGTGAGGGTTCACAAGATAGGGGTCATTTAAATGATATTGTTGCAATTTATTCTCCATCAATTTCTGCATTAAAGGCACTGCTTACAACATGGTGCTTTGAAAGTGCGCTCAAACATGCCTGAGGGGATGGATAAGATTGAAAAATATCCATCTTCTTTAGGCTCAACTTCAAAAGAAATACATCCAAAGTATTCATCTTAGGAATGACTAGAGGCTAACTCTAACCATTCGTTCACAAAGTGTAGTGCCTGACGCTGCTGAACTCCATCATGCAGAAGATGACATGTTCCCTGCTCAGTGCCCTCATCCTTCTCTTTGGAAGATTGTTCCTCCTTTTCCAGTTCCTTACATCTCCTTATTGCCTGCTCCAGCACACAGAATACTAGGATTAAATAGCACATTTTGTCTGGTGTGTACAGCAAGACTTCATTAGCCTGATCCAAGTAGCAGAGCCTCGTCTGCTGGGCACCTATTCTATGACGCATCGTGATCCTGGTTGAAGAATGAGCTGCAGTTATCTTTGCTCTGCCTCAGTCAGAGGCTTGCGTATTTGAAGCATCAGCCATGATAGCAGTGGGTAGCCCTTGACTACCAGTAACTATTCTGGTAAGGCAACTGGCCCCTGAAATGCAGCAGGAGAATGAGAATCCTCAAGTATGTAGGAATTATGGCAATTCCTTGGACACTGGCTGCAAACCTGTAAGATGTGGCACTGATGGTCATAGATCACCCGCACACTGATGGGATGGAACTGTTTTTGATTGATGAGGTTCAGCTGTAATGTGATATGGTGCTGTCAGTGCCACGTTTGTGCTGTCGATTGTGTCATTCAATCCAGATCCTACTGCCCAAGCCCAGCACATAGAAACAAGAAGAAGCAGCGCAATTTGGCATAAATGGCATCAACTTTGATACATTTTTGGTGGGCAATTGAGAAATCCCCATGGGTCCGCAGCAGCTCCCTAGAATGAGCCAGTTGCATAAAGGTCCAACTAAGCTGTTGGAGATAGTAAGCACTGCCAATGCTGGAGTCTGCGATAATACAGTGTGGAGCTGGAGGAACACAGCAGACCAGGCAGCATCAGAGGAGCAGGATCAGAGGACCTGCTCCTCTGACGCTGCCTGGCCTGCTGTGTTCCTCCGTCTCCACACTGTGTTAATTAAGCTGTTAACCTGATGGCCACGGAGATAGGATAGCCACCCATTCCTTCAAGTCACACACCCTGCTCCAGAAGCTATCGCAGTTCAGTCACAGTATCCCAGGGCATACTCAGCCTGTAGTTGCACTGAGCCTCACTCAGCTGGAGGAAGTAGTCCCTCCTGTGCTTCTGCGAGACCTTCATGTAGAGACTATTCAGCATGTGCTGGCAGTTGCGGCTGACCTTGGTCTTACCGGCGCTTCTCTTCCTGTTTCATTTCTCTGCACGATTGTTGCATGACAGCAAAAGCAACAATGAGCCCTGATGTGGCTGGACCCATCCGTCACAGTCTCAAATTGACCCTGTGCATGCAGTAGAAGACGTAGATTAAAGCTCATAGAGCAAAGATCTGGTAACTGAAGCACAATGAGGGAAAATGCAAATGTGAAATTTTGGCAGGAAGAATTTTTTAAATAGCAAACTCTGAATGGTGAGAAATTGCAGGGATATTTGAGCATCCTTTTGCATGAATTGCAAAACATTAGTATGCAGGTACAGCAAGTAATTAGGAAAGCATATAGAATATTATTTTTAATACGGGGGATTGAAAACAAAAGTAGAGAGGAGATGCTGCAGTTATTTATGCCACTGATGTGATCACATCCACAGTACTGTGTACAGTATTGGTCTCCTCTTTCAAGGAAGGATGTCAATATGTTAGAAATAGTTCAGAGAAGGGTTGCCAGACTAATACCTGGAATGTAATAGTAAGAACTGCTGATGCTGGAGTCAGGGATAACAGTGTGAAGCTGGAAGAACACAGCAAGCCAGGCAGCAGGTCCCGAACCAAAACGTCAGTTTTCCTGCTCCTCTGATGCTGCCTGGCCTGCTGTGTTCCTGAACACTGTGTTATATCCAATACCTGGAATGGGTAGGTTGTCTAATGAGGAAAGGTTGGACAGACTAAGCTTGTATCTTCTGGAGTTTAGAAAAGTAAAAGGTGACTTCACTGAAGCAATAAGATCCTGAAGAGTCTTGTCAAGGTGCATACAAAAACTGTATTTCCTCCTTTGGGAAAGTCAAGACTGTTTTGCCACTGCTTCAAAATGAGGCGTCATCCATTTCAGGCGAATAGAGAATATTTTTCCTCAAAGAGGAGGGGTTTGGGACTCTCTTCCACAAAGAAACAATGGAAGCAGAGCCTTTGAATATTTTTCAGGCAGTTAGATAGATTTTTGCTACGAAAACAGGGCAAAAGCTTTCAGGAGAGGCAGGAACCTGGAGTTGAGGTTACAATCAACTCCGCCATGATCTAACTGAATGGCCGAGCAGGCTCGAACAGGCCCCTGCTACAAGGAGAGATGTTTCTATAAAGAACATTTGGCTGTTAGATCTAGGCCAGTATTTTTCTCCCCAAGCCCCCTAATCATTCGACTCATGTTTTACAATTGTTCTTTTTCAAAACCATCATCTTATGTGCTTAATAAGCCATTTTCAAACTCTTTCCACAGCATTTGGTGACAGAGAAACATTTTCCAATTCTTTTCGTGATTAGCTTAATTGTTTTCTTTTTGTCATCTTGTCATCAGCCAGTGGAAGTGATCCAACTCAATTTCTCATAACCCTGCACAACTTTAAAGGCCAAACAATTTTTATCTTTATTCTTTATTCATTCAAGGGATGAGGGCATCGCTGGCTAGGCAGTATTTATTGCCCACACCTAATTGCCCAGAGGGCAGTTCAGGGTCAACAACATTGCTGTGGGTCTGGAGTCACATGTAGGCCAGACCAGGTAAAGGACATTACTGAACCAGATGGGTTTTTCCGATAATCAACAATGGATTCATGGTCATCATTAGACACTTAATTCCAGATATTTATTGCATTCAAATTCCACCATCTGCCATGGCAAGATTCGAACCAGGATCCCCAGAACATTATCTGGATCTCTGGATTAACAGTCCAGCAATAATACCACTAGACCATCGTCCCCTCTGAATTGTATACAAACAATTCTGAAGTCTTTTAGCCTATCGCCGATCCTTTTTAGTTTTATCTTCACACTCCTCCATTTGACTTGCTTTAAACCTATTGCAATTATAACATATCCAGTTCTGATGAAAGATCATTGACCTGAAAGGTGATGCCTATCTCTCTCATTCCACTGATGCTACATGACCTGCTGAGATTTTCCAGCATTTTCCATTTTTAATTCTCAGGAGATACACTGGTAACTGATTTGCATCATTCAGGTATATCTCATTATCTGATGCAAACTCGGGGCTTCTTAGTGTTAAAATAAGTGGTTTATGTTTCAGTCCGATCAGGAAAAAAATCCCCATTGGCTTTTACACCATTTCCTTCCCCATTCTTGGTAATGATAGAATGGTAACCAACATTCCTGATACAGATTAATAAATGAGACCATTGTGAAAAGGGCATAATTTCAAAGTTTGTGGATGTTACAAAAGTTTCAAATATTGTAAACAGTGAGGCGGTTGGTGTAGAACTTCAAACAGGCACAGCCAGGTCAGGTGAAAGGGTAGACAAATGGCAGATGGAATTAAATGCAGAGACGTGTGAAATGACTGATATTGGAAGAACATAAGATGTTGAGACTTTTTTTTTGGCTAAGTCCGAGTTACATTGAGTTTTTGGATGATTTCTCACCAGGAGGCCTAACAATTCCTCTCACAGCATCTTACCAATTAATTAAACACATGTCTTGTTGGGTACTGCCAACCTGTCTACCACGTCTGCAGTGAAATGCCCAGGTCTGACAGAAATCACCTCCTTAACCTTCATGGACCAAAGTACTCAGTCCTCAGCGGGAACACTGGCAAGGCTGTCTACCTTAACACTCAGCAAACCAGATACTGACACCTCGGAGGGAATGTTAGGCTTAGAAAGCACACACTGATGAGTACCTCACTGTAACAGCTTCACGGCTGGCTGAGGAAGACACACCCCAGCTCACTAGCACTTGGAGGTCTGGGCTCAGCCCCAGGCAAGAGATAACTGTGTGGATTTGGAAATCAGGAACTTCATCCATAGGGATGCAGGAACCACATGTACAGGGATGTGGTCACAATGGCCCTCAATGCCCAGAAACATTAGTAGTGGAGGGAGTGAGCATTGAAGGTATTAAATGGGCTGTCCTGGATGATGTCAAACATCTGGAGCATTCCTGAGTATCAGGAATGGGTCACGTATGTAGTGGTGAGAAAGTTCACACGCGTTTCTGTTTCGTCAATAAATGTGTATCTCCCCTTATTGACAATTCCTCCTGCCAGGAGCCAGCCTGACTGCCAGACAATCTGGGTGGACCCCAGAGTAGGCCATAAATAGATAAGTCCAATCCAAACCTGGTGCTAGTGAAAGCAGCGGCGGTGTGGAGCAGGGGTGTGAACAGGAGGGGATCCAGTTCTCAGGGAGAAATGCACAACCCCAAAGAGAAGATGTAATCCCTCACCCCGGTGTACAATCTAGCCGGAGCTGGTTCTCTTCCTGGTACCAGGTGGTGCCATCCAGGGGGTGATTCACATTTTCATTCCCTCAATAACATAAGTACACGTGAGTCAAATGTAATCTTGACTAAACTTGTGGTAAGGTGGTTAAATGAAATAATCTGTAGCACGTGAGTTCAAATCCCACCCTAGTGAGCTTGATGTCAGGTCAAAAAGCTGCAAATAACAACTCAGTAAAAAGTGACTGTGAAGATTATTGTAAGAATATAATCAGTTCACCGATGTCCTTAGTAGAAGAAAATCCACCGTGCTTATCTAGTCTGCCCTACAGGGTGATGCTTGTCACATTCTGACATGGTTGATTCTTAACCATTGTCTGCAGTTGCCTGGAATCTCTCTCTGATGTAAAATCTCTCTCTGATGTAACCAGCTGCTAAAAAGGCTGCAGTCATTCAAGCCAGTGATCCATCAGGGCAAATAAATACCGTCGACTTAAAATGTTGGCACTGTTTCTCTCACTGCTATTGCTGTTTGAACGGCTGAGTGTCACACCCACATCTCAAGAGTGAATTGTTAGAAGCCTGTGGTCAGTTAACTCAGCAGACTGAATTGTCGATTGACTCATCAGTTATATTTCCTGACTCAATAATCCAGTTATCAATACCCATCGAGTGACAAAGCCTTCCGCTGCACTTCGAATGTAAAATATATTGCAGCAAATCTGGACTGCTTTTGTAAAACACGGGTACAGTTCCTAAAGCAATGATAGACAGCAAAATGTCAAGGCCTACAACTATCTAAGGGCTCAAAGAGCAGAACGTTACAATCCCCCATCAGTGGGTGGGTGCCCATAAAATTCCTCACAGGGACTTCCCTCTAGGATCCCACCAAGCCTGACCTCTCTGTATCATAACAGTGTGATGGACTCACCCACTTTGCTCCTGCTGTGACTCTAAGTGGCCAATTAACTTTTCCTTTAACTTTAGGAACTGTACTCGTGTTTAAAAAAGCAGACCAAACAGGCACAGCAGATTTTCTTCTCAAAAGGACATCAGTGAACTGATTATACTCTCCCCTTGCCTCCCACAGGCACTCCCTCCCCACCCAGACCTCTCCATCAACATCGGATCTCCCTCTGCCCACTCCTGAGCCTCATCTCTTCTCCCCTCCCTGACGCCCCCACACTTACCAGGTCCTGGATTCCTGGGACTTGAGCAATAGGTGCCTATGATATAACTTTTTTTTTTGCCAACAAAATTAAGTACAATACATCTTCAGCAATGTGATTTATTGAGAAGCCTAAACTTCATGATTATGCTGAAACTATTGCATGATTCACCTCAAATTTTCAGGAATTAATCTAGATCCAAAGGTGAATTGCATGCAAAACAATTTGTAGTTATTTGGTACCTTGTATTAAACGAATACAGAAACATCAAAATAGTGGCAAAAAACAGTGGTACCCGAGGAGACTGAATGATTCATGTTAAAAGTATTGTTGCAACTAAATAAAGACAAATAACTCTTGATAGCATTATTATTGGAAAACTGACATTCCTTTTGGGCTGAGAGGAGCTGAGAGAAGATTACATGTAAAAGCCTACACCTCCATCATGTAACAGAAGCCTGAATGGCATGTTTCCAGGTATTTCTGAGTCTCAGCACCAAAATAGAAAGCAATTGAGTTGAATACATTGAGGAAGAATCAGACTGTTACAATACTGCTTCAACTTTGCTGGCCACCTTCCGAGAATTATGCACGAATGCGCTAACTTCTCTTTAAACTGCCCTCTTAGCCTTCCACTTCTTACCCTTAAATCTGTGCCCTGGTTATTGACACCTCTACTAATGGAAAAAGTGCCTTCCTATCTATCCTATGTCTGCCCCTTATTCTTACATACCTGTACAGGTCCCTTCTCAACCTTCGCTGCTCCAAGGAAAATGACCCCAGCCTATATAATTTTTCCTTCTAGATCAGATCATCCAGCCCAGGCAGCAACCTGGTAAATCTCCTCCACAACCCGTCGAGTACAATCACATCCCTCCTATAATGTGGTAACCACAACTGCATGCAGTTCCAAACATAATCTGTCTGCTCTTATTTTACACTTCAGCCAATAAAGACAAGAATCCCTTTTGGCTTCTTAACCATCTTATCTATATGCCTGAGATAACAAGGTGCAGAGCTGGATGAACACAACAGGCCAAGCAGCATCATAGGAGCAGAAAGGCTGACGTTATGATGCTGCTTGGCCTGCTGTGTTCATCCAGCTCTGCACCTTGTTGTCTCGGATTCTCCAGCATCTGCAGTTCCTGCTATCTCTTATCTATATGCCCTGCTACCTTCAGGAATCTGTGGATGTGCACAACAACGTCCCTTTGATCTTCAGTACTTTCCAGGGTCATACTATTCATATGCAATCACTTGCTTTGTCAGCCCTCCCCAAGTGCATTCCTGCACACACTTCCAGGTTGAATTTCATTTTTCACTGCTCTACCAACCTGACCAGATCATTGATATCCTGTTGCAGCTTGCAGTTATTGTCCTCACTCTTTATCAATGTCCATATCATCTGTCAATCTCTTGATCGTACCCTGTGCGTTTGGGTCCAAAACATTTACGTAAACCACAAACAGCAAGAGCTCTGCAGAAGGGACATACTGGACTCAAAATGTTAATTTCATTTCTCTCTCCACAGATGCTCTAGACCTGCCGAATTTCTCTCGTACTTTCTGTTCTTGTTCAGATCTCTTACATTTGGAGTATTTTACTATTAACTGAGGTTAAACTGACACGTCTATAATATCCTGGTCCGTAGATTCCTCTGGCACCTCTTCTGTGTCCAAAGGAGATTTCAAAACTATTGCCAGGACCCCTGATATCTCCTACCCTTCCTCTGTCAACAGCTTAAGATACAACTCACCCAGGCTTGCTTATTTATCTACTTTTAAGGCTGCTAAACTCATTGGACCGCCACCCTGATGTTTATACGTATGTCTTCCTTTTCCATTATGAAGACTACACAAGGTATTCATTGAAGGACGTGCTCACGTCTTCCAGGTTCACAGATTACATCTATGGTTCCTACAGAGTCCTACTCTTTCCCTAATTAAACTCTTATATTATGGACCAGACCAAAGACCCTCAAAACATATCACAGAAATAACCTAGGCCCTAACTTCTATCTGATTCAGAGGCAAGTGTAAGGGTCTGTGTTCCAGATGTGATTCAATTGGTGAAACTACTAGGCTTTAAGCAAAACACACTGTGGTTCTTTCACCACAGTTAAAATACAAACAGGAAAAGAAAAATTGGCATGCCTTTAACTCGATGAAAAGACTTAATAAGATATTGTTTAACAACTACTCATCAACTGTTCCAATCGAGCAGCATCCCATAAACACAACCTTGGCAAAGGCAAATTCAGCAAAACATATTTCCCTCACTTGCTATCTCCTCCAGTCCCAGAGGAGGAACACTGACAGAATGAATCATGCAGCAGAGAGAGACCTCAAGCTTGTTGCAGCAGCAGACAGAGAGCTGTATCTAGCAGATACAATCCCAAAACTGCACGTTCAGTAACAGAAAGCAAATCTAAAACCCTGGGTCTGTGTGAGCCTGACTCCACCCCCTCGCGCTTCTTTCATCGACTTTTTTAAAAAAACTCAAAACTATTTTCTCTGTTTTCCACTGAGACATCTTGGTGCCAGGTTTACAACACCCCACTTCAAGAGAACCAGAACAGTCAAATCCCTCTTAAAGGCACATATCATCATACTTACTCTTCATATTTTAAAGAATGTTCACATTGTTTAAATAAAACGGAGAATGCATTGTGCAAGTTGGATGAAAAATTGTGTAACATATGTGATTAACTGAGAGTTAAAAGCATGTTAAGCAGGCACATAAAAAATCAATCAATATAAGTTAAGGAGGTTACAACGTGTTTTATACTATTTCAAGGGTGCCAATTCTGCCCAAGTCCTGTGTAAATGAGCTCATAAAACCAAAACACAGACAACAATTTCACCGAGTGGACAAGGCAAGATCTGCCAAAATAGATAATGAACTAATGGCGTCCTTGAAGCCTCTTATTCAACCTCAAGTACATATCATGTATTTGCCAATGCAAAAGTAAAATGGAATGACTCATCAATGATTCCAACAGCACGACTTTCATTTCTCAATAGAGCCAACAGGCCATTTTAATAAGTGACTTGGCCATCCAGTGATCTTGATATACATTGGTTGGTTTCACATCTCAGCTCATCATACATTAGTAAATGTGATCTAGTTGTAAGTTTGGAAATGTTCCCAGACCCATCCTAGACCTGCTGAGAAAGCAGCGGTCATAAATCTTAAAGTAGAACTGGGATGAAGAGCAACTCAGAAAGAAGAATATTGTTTAGCTAAGTGCTCTCAGCATTTGCTAACACTTCAGGATGAAGCAACATTAGACAATTTAGTATTGCTATCAGCCAAGCAGTTTTCCTCACAACAGGAAAAAGAAGTGGCATTACTTTCAGATTGTGTCCGACAACATTGAGTTCTACTTAAAGGACAATGCTTGCCTTTGTTCTAGGCAATTACAGTAATTCAGAGTAGCTTATTTATTTATGAGATTTGGAAAACGCTATTAACAAGATTACAGAAATGGGTATGAAATTAAGTCTTACTACTAAAGCCAAAAGACAACATGAATACATGAACTAATAGAGGATAAGTGTGCCACAGATTAAACAGCCAGTTGCACATCAATGACAGTAATATCATAGACCATAGAATAGATTATAGAATCTCTACAGTGTGGAAACAGGCCCTTCGGCCCAACAAGTCCACACCAACCCTCAGCGCATCCCACCCAGATCCATTCCCTATAACCCACCTAATCTACACATCCCTCAGCACTATGGGCAATTTAGCATGGCCAATCCACCTAACCTGCACATCTTTGGACTGTGGGGGGAAACTGGAGCACTTGGAGACTTTTAAAAAGGGGAGGCTATTGCATTGTAACAACACATACTGGGTTCTAGACCACCAGGAGATTCTTCTGTTCTTACTTCCTGCAATAGGCACATTATGAGGATTTGCAGGTTAACAATATTTATTTTCTATTCATTTGTGGGATATGGGTGTCGCTGGCTGGCCAGCATTTCTTGCCCATCCCTAGTTGCCCTTGAGAAGGTGGTGGTGAGCTGCCTTCTTGAACAGCTGCAGTCCACCTGCTGTAGGTTGACCCACAATGCTATTAGGGAGGGAATTCCAGGATTTTGACCCAGCGATAATGAAGGAATGGCAATATATTTCCAAGTCAGGATGGCAAGTGACTTGGAGGGGAACTTGGAGGTGGTGGTGTTCCCATTTGTCCGATGTCCTTGTCCTTCTGGATGGAAGTGGTCATTGGTTTGGAAGGTGCTGTCCGAAGATCTTTGGTGAATTTCTGTAGTGCATCTTGTAGATAGTACACACTGCTGTTACTGAGCGTCGGTGGTGGAGGGAGTGGATGTTTGTGGATGTAATGCCAATTAAGCAGCAGCTTTGCCCTGGATGGTGTCAAGCTTCTTGAGTGTTGTTGGGGCTGCACTCATCCAGGCAAGTGGGGAGTATTCCATCGCACTCCTGACTTGTGCCTTGTAGATAGTGGACAGGCTTTGAGGAGTCAGGAGGGGAGTTACTCGCCGCAGTGTTCCCAGTTTCTGGCCTGCTCTTGTAGCCACTGTGTTAATGTGGTGAGTCCAGTTGAGTTTCTGGTCAATGATAACACCCAGGATGTTGATAGTGGGGGATTCAGTGATGATAACACCATTGAATGTCAAGGGACAGTGGTTAGATTGTCTCTTATTGGTGATGGTCATAGCCTGGCATTTGTGTGGCACGAATGTCACTTGCCACTTGTCAGCCCAAGCCTGGATATTGTCCAGATCTTGTTGCATGTGAATATGGACTGCTTCAGTATCTGAGTAGTCATGAATGGTGCTGAACATTGTACAATCATCGGTGAACATCCCCACTTCTGACCTTATGATGGAGGGAAGGTCATTGATGAAGCAGCTGAAGACGGTTGGGCCTGGGACACTACCCTGAGGAACTCCGGCAGAGATGTCCTGAAGCTGAGATGATTGACCTCCAACAACCACAACTATCTTCCTCCATGTCAGGTATGACTCCAACCACCAGAGCGTTTGCCCCTGATACCCATTGATTCCAGTTTTGCTAGGGCTCCTTGATGCCACGCTTGGTCGAATGCAGCCTTGATATCAAGGGCTGTTACTCTCACCTCACCTCTGGAATTCAGCTCTTTTGTCCATGTTTGAACTAAGGCTGTAATGAGGTCAGGAGCTGAGTGGCCCTGGCAGAACTTAAACTGGGCGTCACTGAGCAGGTTATTGCTGAGCAGGTGCTGCTTGATAGCACTATTGATGACACCGTCCATCACTTTACTGATGATTGAGAGGAGACTGATGGGGCGGTAAATGGCCGGGTTGGATTTGTCCTGCTTTTTGTGTACAAGACATACTTGGGCAATTTTCCACATTGTCGGGTAGGTACCAATGTTGTAACTGTACTGGAACAGCTTGGCTAGGGGAGAAGCAAGTTCTGGAGCACAAGTCTTCAGTACTATTGCCGGTATGTTGTCACGGCCCGTAGCCTTTGCAGTATCCACTGTCTCCAACTCCAGTGTCTTGATATCACGTGGAGTGAATCGAATTGGCTGAAGACTGGTATCTGTAATGCTGGGGACCACTGGAGGAGGCCGAGATGGATCACCCGCTCGGCACTTCTGGCTGAAGATTGCTGTGAATGCTTCAGCCTTATCTTTTGCACTGATGTGCTGGGCTCTTCCATCATCGGGACTGGGATATTTGTGGAGCCTCCTCCTCCAGTGAGTTGTCTAACTGTCCACCAACATTCACGACTGGATGTGGCAGGACTGCAGAGCTTAGATCTGATCCGTTGGTTGTGGGATCGCTTAGCTCTGTCTATCACTTGCCGCCTTCGCTGTTTTGCAGTCTGGGTTTCTGTATCAGTGACCTTACCGCCATTCCCCCTATTATTTCACCAAAGTGATAAAATGAATGATTTACAGTCTGTGGGCTGAATTATTATTTCAGTGCCACATCTGGTTTCTTGTGGAGGAAATCCAGTTTGGGGTCAGGCATTCCCCATGTATAAATCTGCCCCTGCTGAGGTTGGGTTCCTTATTTTAACCTGGGGATAAAAACTGGATTTTCTCCTGCATAAAGGGTGGCATTATGGCTCAGTGGTTTGTACTTTGCACTCTACTTCACAGCGCTAGGCACCTGGGTTCAATTCCAGCCTCAGATGACTGCCTGTGCGGAGTTTGCACATTCTCCCCGTGTCTGCATGGGCTCACTCTGGTTTCCTCCACACAGTCTAAAGATGTGCAGGTTAGTTGGATTGGCAATGCTATATTGCTCATCATGTCCACGGATGTGCAGACTAAGTGGATTAGCCAAGCTAAATGGAGGGCTATAGAGAGGGGTAAGTCTGCGTGGGGATGTTCTTCAAAGGGTCATTGTGGACTGAATGGGATTCTACAATTCTACTATGTACCATTATTACCTGTTGGTGTGAGGCAGACCTCCAGCCAATCTTCTTCCTTTGTCTGGAACATTCTCTGTAAGTTCCTTCTCCATACTATCCCCCTTGTTAACTTGAAATGCCATCTCAAACTTTATTCTCTTACACCATGTCTTAAATCAGGAGCACAAATTATTTTCTCATTTGCAGCTTGCATCCATTTTCATCTCTATAATTTGCTATCTGAATGGTGCTACATTGATGTATTCAGTTGTTAGAAGATTCAGATCATTTTTAATAGCTAGGAGTGAAGGAGCAAGGATGTGTGTTGCAGTTTACAATAAGTCACACATTTTTGCTGCAATAATATTTAATAAGTATGGAGTAACAACCATTTATTCAGTTAGTACCACACACCTCTTTCCATAATTATTATTTTCACTGCAGAGTGCATAACAACTCTTTTAACACGGATCATGTGCCTTCTACCTGTGTTAGAAAATGAGTCATGTAACAGGATGGCTCAAAACCAGCCCACTCTTGTACTGCAGAGTATCTAGGTACACATCAAACATCTCAACTGGTTATGCAGCACAAATCCAAACATCAGTAAGTATAATCAGCAAGCCAAAATGCTATCTAGCTTCTTTAAATAAAACAACAGAACTAACACTTGAAATACCAGCATTTTGTGCAAGAATAATATTTTGGATGTAAATTCTTGTAGTGTGCATTTGTAACTACTCACTGCATGATTTTCTTCTCATTCCCAGAAGCCCTCATACTTTTAAACTCGATTAGGTCAGAGATCGCACAACACCAGGTTATAGTCCAACATTATTTCTGAATAAGAACCAAAAGAACTGTGGATTCCGTAAATCAGGAGCAAAATCAAAGTTGCTGGAGAAGCTCAGCAGGTCTGGCAGCATCTGTGAAGGAAAAATACAGAGTTAACGTTTCGGGTCCGGTGACCCTTCCTCAGAACTGATGGTGTCTGGGAAAACGTCATTTTATATGTAGAAAAAAGGGGAGGGGGACAGGGTAGGGAGTAAATGATAGGATGGAGCCTAAAGAGAGAGAAGAGCAGTTGGACAGACAAAGAGTTGATAACGAAATCAACTCTCGTTATCAACTCTTTGTCAAACTACTCTTCTCTCTTTAGGCTCCATCCTATCGTTTACTCCCTACCCTATCCCCATCCCTTTTTTCTGCACATAAACTGACATTTTCCCAGCCACCATCAGTTCTGAGGAAGGGTCACCGGACCCGAAACGTTAACTCTGATTTTGCCTTCACTGATGCTGCCAAACCTGCTGAGCTTTTCCAGCAACTTTGTTTACATTTATTTCTGACCTTGTCCACCCCAGTCCAACACCAGCACCTCTGCATTAAACTGGATTGGTATTGATGCAAGTATGCCGAGCTAAACTCTTTTTCTTTCTATCTCACCCTTTCTATCTCTCCTGCCAGTTATGGAGTATGAGTGAGGATTATGTAATGTGGCATTCGTATTGTAGAACTGAAGGTCTGTGCTGCTAATGATAAACCAGTATTAATTTTACCCTGTTAGTTTTTTAACTGAAGCCTTGTTTATGGGGTAACTTTTACTCTTGAGCAGTTAAAGGCTATAGAATCAAGGCAGATATACAGAGTTAAAGTACATGTCAACCATGATTGAATTGAGTTGAAAACATGATGGATTGAATGACTTACTCCTTGTTTTCCTAGCTGTATCCATTTTTTAAAAATAGCCTGCATGGTTAGATTTAAACACATATAATTGTTTTCTAATTGCAAACAACAACCAATTTATGCAGAATTGCCACCAAAATCCAAGTTGACAAGGGCCTGAGACAGCGAAAAGGTTTTGCTCACCCATCGAGGGTGGATATAATAGAATCAGCAGTCAGTCCCTCAGCCATGAAAAACATGCTGATCCCGCTGGTTTTCCTCCACTCTGTTCCAACAGTGAAGAGCACTGCTGCTTATGTGTGACTCTTTCTTGTTTCCCTCATCAGCCATTCTGCAGCTTTCCAAGTTTGACTGTCAATGAATTCCAAAGCATGGCACTTTTATATACTTCAGACTTTTATCCACTTGGAACTAACTGCACAAATAAATTTTGCATTTTCACATTATAATCAACCAACAGAGGCCTTCAATTCTTTCATTTTGGCTGGCTTCAAATTGGGTCCCAAATTTCAACATTTCAGTCCTCAGCCATTTTGCTTTCAAATTACAACTTGATTTCACAGACTTAATCAAAAACATATTTGCAAGCCTAAAACAGGTGTGATTTGCCTCACCTTGTTGTGACCAATTTTTTATTTCCTAGAATTTCACTGGCAATGAAAGCTTTAAATTTTCTCATATCCATTTTTGCCATTTCTTCTAATTGTATGAACTTTTTTTAAATCACACATGATGCTGTTGTCACCAAGAATCCCAGCATTTATTGTCCATCCCAAGAATCTCACAGTTATCCTTCCTTGTTTTCTTTCATCAATCTGTGCTGGATCTTAACTGCTTTCTTGATACTTGTGAAGGAAACGAAGTGATTGTAATGAGGTCAACCAGGTGGACCCCATAGAATATGAGTTCCCTGATTGGGGCTGTTAATCTGGTCCGATCACGGAGCCCTGGCTGACAGATAAGAACAAGAGTGTCAGACATCTTGACACTGAGAGCTGGTTTGAGGGAGCTGGATCAGTGTCAAGGACTTTGAACATGTAAATAAAGGATGACTTGGTGATGGGATATCAGCCTCTGTGAAGTTATTTCAGTAAACAACTGTCACTATGTCTATTGCTCCTGTTATTGGGCTTGCTATCCAGTTCCTATGAAAGATCATTAATCCAATGGCATTAACTTTGGTTCTTTCCTGACAGGAGTTACTTGACCTGCTCTATTTTTCCAATATTTTCAGCTTTTGCTTCAGATTTCCAGTGGTCACTGTATTTTGCTTTGATGTTACTTTTGCATTATATTGACTGCTATAGGAACCACAGCAGCCAATTTGCACACAGAAAAGTCCCATAAGTCAGCAAACTAATAATGGTCAAATAAACTGCTTTAAATATGATAATCAAGGAAGATATATCAAAGGAATTCTCCTGATGTTCTTTGTGATCAGTCCCTGTTCCATTTATTTTGTTCCTTCCAATATCTTCCATAATTCCATACTTTCCAGATATTGCTTTAGTTCATCCTTGTTTTAATCTGGCTACAGTTCTAGTCAGTCAGCTTCTGCTCATAGCTGAAACATAGGCAACTAACTGATCTATTCCAACCCAGCCTGAATATTGCTGTCTACTTTTTCTGTTTTGGCACTATTGAGTCTGTGTTCTGGATTATAAAAACTCACTCTCTCTTCATTCATGGTATTATGTTTCCTCTGTTTTCCCACTATCAAAAACATTACTTCTGTCAGTTTCGCTACTATGTTGTCTGTTCTATTTTACTTGCTGAAAAGATAATGTGGAACAGCCAGCTCAACCAGAGAAAATAATCAGCAAGCATTCTTGCTAATAGCTTATGACTCAATCCCTCCTGACAAGAGCTAAGAATAATGCAGCTCAAAAACCACTGAAAATTATTGCATGGATTGGCCACTTTTAGAAACTGTGTATGGTTAACATTTCATCCGCATTTTGTACTGTATGGGAAGCTCGTCAGTCTATTAACTCTTTCATCTACAGCAAATGTTACTTACATTCCTTACGTTCAACAAACAACGTGAACCAGACAGTAGAACGAGTCAGATAAAACAGAGGATGCTGGAAATCCAAAACAAAAACAGAAACTAATGGAGAAACTAAGCAGGTCTGGCAGCATCCAAGGATAGAAAGCACAATTAACATTTCAAATCCAATGATCCTACATCCGAACTGATAGCATCTGGGAAATGGTGGCATATATGCTGATTACAGGGGGGTGGGGAAAGGGTTGAGTAGAATTGATAGAGATATAACCCCTGGGAATGAGAGGGGAGTGAAGAGAAGCAGGCGAAGGGATTGTTGATAATAATTGGAGAGAGATAAATGCTGAATGGGTGGTATTCGAAAGTGTGAATAGTACAAAATGAATTGGTTGTACTGAGAGTAATCCAAAGAGAACAAGACCTTGAAGGTGGGGGAATGAGTAACGAACATAGATGAAGATGTTTACGCCCTGAAATCATATTGGTAATGAACATCACGGGCATAGTTATTCAGGTACCAAGGTGCCACTACCTACTATTTCATAATGCCATACTAAGTCATTTTCATATAGGTATATTTTCCCTCCTCAAGATTGCAGCTCTTACCCGCCAACACACAAGGTCAAATTTGTATTCTGCTGCAATTATTTCCCATGCCTAACTTCATAATTTCATGCGTGGAAACCGTCCTCTTTCTTGACAAATACCAAACATTATTCACGTATCAGTTTATCCAGAAATGTCCAGCTAAAATGTTTACAGAAGTACTTAAAAATGTGATATAATTCAGGGAATCATGCAACACAAACTGATCCATCATATTGTAATGGGATCTCTACCACTACATGGCAAAAATGAGAGAGGGCAACTGAAGCAGTTGAAAGGATTCTCGCTGAAAAAGCAAGTATGTCTTTGGTAGAGAAAGGCCTGGTAGGAAGGGAGCTCAGACGTGAAAAAGGATTCCTCAACCTAATTTTGCCCGCACAGTCAGTCCATATATATAGTGCAAATAGATCTTTGTTTCTTCTAAATTTCCCTTCCTGCTTGCAATGAACTGATGGCAGTGAAATAAAGAACCCTGTTTCATGATCTTTGAGCCTTCCATGTGTTCAAAACTCATGTTACTTTCTGAGATAGTAGGAACTGCCGATGCTGGAGAATCTGAGATAACAAGGTGTAGAGTTGGATGAACACAGCAGGCCAAGCAACATCAGAGGAGCAGGAAAGCTGACGTTTCGGGTCTGGACCCTTCTTCAGAAATGTCGTGTTATCTCATGTTACTTTCTGTTTTGCTTTTCTGTAGTTCCATGCTATGAGTTAGTGAAATACATTTTAGACATTTTCACCAAACTGATTCCTGAGGTTGCACCACTGATACGTAAAAAGAGACTTCACTGGTTAGGACAATATTCACTGGAGTTTAGAAGAAAGCGGGGAGACTTCATATAAGCCTATAAAATTCCAAAAGGACTAGACAGGATAAATGCAGTTAGAATGTTGCTGAAAGCTGAGGAGTCTAGAACCAGGGGTCACACTCTAAGGATACAGGGCAATTAGGACTGAGATGAGGAAAAATTTCTACACCCAGAGAAGAGTGAGCCTGTGGAATTCTCTGCCACAAGAAGTGTTGAGACCACAACATTGAATAGTTTCAAGAAGAATTAAAGGGTATGAGGAGAAAGTGGGAACAGGGTACTGAGTGGGATGATCAACCATGATCATATTGAATGATGGAGCAGGCTTGAAGGGCTGAATGCCCTACTCCAGCTCCTATTTTCTCTTTTTCTATATTTTAAAATACATAAAAATGTGGTGTGAGGTAGTCAATGACATAATCGAGGGCCACAATATACAAATAACCTGTAGCTACCAAATGTCAAACGTGGTTCAGATCTTAACCCTAAGCTTGTCCCACCTCAATTAAATGAAAAAGGATATTAAAATTTAATGTTTGATTTGCCAAATGAGAAATGAAAGGTTTTCTGAACATTTCTGGTTCATGCAAATTTGGTGAAAAAACAATGAAAGCAAAAGAAGAAATGAAAATCCAGAAATGAGAAGGGGGTGAGAGGGACCATGAGATCTATGAGACATTACCACTTTATCTTTGATGGTAGCACATCAGAACAACTGGCTTTCAAAAGGGTCACTCATTTATGACAAAGATGAGGAAGAATTTCTTCTCTCAGAGGGGTGTGAATCTGTGAAATTCTTTACCACAGAGGACTGTTGAGGTTAGGTCATTAAGTATATTCAAGGCTGAGAAAGACAGATTTTTAATCAGTAAGGAAATGAAGGATTGTGGGGAAAGGACAGGAAAGTGGAGTTGAGAATTATCAGATCAGCCATAACCTCATTGAATGGCACAGCAGTCTAGATGGGCTGAACAGACTACTACTCCTCCTCTGTCTTATGGACTTAAGATTGCAAGTAGGGACTTGGTTAAGCCAGTGCTGAAGAAACTAGATAATTTTGTAGGAGTAGAACTTCCCCTAACTCCGAACTTGTTCATTCTTACAAGGGGACAGGGCAAGGATTCTCTAATCCGGGAGATATCATATCCTGAGCCTTCATTGCATGATAGGTGGAGGTACTGCTACTCAGAACTGGCTTAGCTTAAATTCTAATTCTGAGTCTGGGTCTCTAAGAAGAAAGCAATTTTTTAGGGTTGTGAGAAAGGCAGTTACATAATGAACTGTTTGCAGCCTAATAATATATTTATTGAGGCAGTAAAGTAATACAATTATTATCTTAAGGAGAACAGAATCATAGAAGTCACAGCCCAGAAATTCAGGGCATACAAACACACAACTCGAGCTCATAGGAAATAAGTGATACTATTTAACAGAAAGGTAAACGAGGAGATCCACCATCCATTATTTACATTAAGATTAGTTTTGCAGCAAAACACTGCTTTGATCAGTACCAGTGTATGTTAATCTGTAAATTAAGCCAAACTAGTGCACAGTAAAATTTTCTGACCATATGGTCTTCATTAATCAAGACAAAGTGTTTAAGGGCATTAAAATATGCTTGGAACAACAGCAGTTGCCAGATTTCTTAGCAAGAAACATGGAATTATATGAGCCAAACTTTTACTGCAGCAAAGCTGCAAGCTCCAGTTTCTAGACTACCGAGAGAAAAAAAAACAGGCAGTGGAGATGTTAGTCCATTCATTACTAACCTGTAGTATTTAATTTCTATCCAATTGAGTTTGCTTCATTTCCTTTCCCCCCATTTTCTCTTTGCTATCTTCCTCACTTTTCCTCCCACTTCTTTATTTTTCTCCACCTATTTCTATCATTCCACCCTTGGCTGCCCCAAGCCCCTAGTTTATCCTCTTTTTCTGTTACAATAATCAGATGCATTTTCTTTAACCTTGTCAGTCAATTAAAGGTTATAGGACAGATAGCTGCCCACAGAGATAACATTATTACAGGAAACACTTCAGACACCTATATTTTGCAAAATACCCAGTGAACTATAAGGATCCCTGTGGAGATGACAGCACTTCTGGATAGCCTACTCAGTCATTAGACTTTGACCAGCTTAAACTGCTTTTGACTTTATGACACTTTTAGGCTGTAAATAGTGTTGAGCCAGTGTACTGAGTCACAATGGGGGATGAAGGTGTTTGAATGATACCTAAATATTCTTGCAATTTTTAAATATCTTGGCCCAGATCCCATTTAATCTCTACTCACAGCAATATGGCAATCTGATCTGGAATCCCATGCAGTTCACACCACAGAACATAATTTGATTACCTGCAGTGAAGTGCTAAACAATTGTGCATGTGCCGATGGCTTCAAATCTCTGCCTATTGACCTTGCCCAATGTCAATGGAAAGTTTACACAGGTCAACAACAGAAGGATTGTACAGTAATGACTGATAGCTTAGCAATTTCGCCGAGAAGATAGCATCCTGAATTGTCAATATTTCCACAACTAGGCTTCTGTTCTGAAGAGGTGTCATAGTGGACTCAAAACATTAACTCTGTTTCTCTCTCCACAGATGCTGTCAGACCTGCTGAGTTTCTCCAGCATTCTCCGTGTTTGTGTCAGATTTTCAGCATCCGCAGTCTTTTGCTTTTTTTCACGCACTCACATCTGCTGTCTTCAATCGATCATCCGACAATTCTAAGTGTGTGTTAAGACTGCTACCGAAACATTTAAAACTCCAAACACTGATGATGTTGCTAAGTTGATATTGACAGAAGCCTGTTTCTACTTTAGCATGTTGCATGCATTAATGTGTCTATTATCTGTCTATTCACAACCTCCCAAGGCACTTTACAGGCATTGAGGGAATATAAAAGTGCAGTCACTGTTGTAAAGTGGGATGTTGGGAGACAATGTGATCAATTTGCACGTGGCAAGCTCCCACAAGCATCAATATGTTATAAGTGTCATGAGATCTCTTAAATACACCTTTGTGTGAATTCAGGGTCTGGGTTTCACATCTTAAATGAAAGCCAACATGCGACTGGAAACCAGTGAATTAGTATTTCTAGGATACCAGAAGCTGCTACAGCCATGATCCTATGTTTGTTTAAACTAACACTCCATCAGTGGCGCTGACTAATTTGATTCACTTTGTTTAAAACAAAGGCAACTGCTCTATCTTGTGACTGCTTCAGGGATTGCAGTGAGACAAGCTCAACACAATCAGTGCGCTTGCTTGCTTCGCTTAACAGATGAGAATATGGAATTTGTTAATAGTAAAGGAAGTCATGCAGAAAATAGCTGCATTTGTCAAAATATCTGGGTATTGGAAAAATTTCTGAACAAAGTAGGGATAGAAGCCGGTTGTTACAATGGCTTAACCCAAATTCCAAAATTGTTTCTTCTGATTTTGAACTGGATTCTTACATTGGTCACACAGCACCTCGAAATCATTAAGGTGGGTAATATTTAGCATTTTCTATTAAGTAAACGGTAAAGGAGCTGTATTCCTAGCAGACAATAGGATTGTTCTCTCAGTAGACAGAGATAACTGATGGTGGTTTAACACAAGGTTCACCAGGTCCCAGGTTAGGAGAAAGGTTGGAAAGAAGAGATTTTCATGGTACTTCAGTCAGTGTGGGAGTTGAAACTATGTTGTAAGCAAACCAGCCATCCAGCTGAACTAACCAGCCTCCTCCAAGCCCCTGGATTTCTCATATGCAGTCTTTGAGGCCTCTGACAGAGACGAACTTCTACTATATGCTAACAGTATGAAAGAATCAGGCAATATTTTACTTGGAAGTAGTAATGGCATGATGAAAAAGATTTCATGTAGCTTACATCGAATCACATACAATTCAAAACACAGAAATAGGTCTTCATGTTGGTATTTCACCTCATCCTATCAACATATCTACCTGCTCTTTTCATGTGAACTTATCTACTTGCTGAATCAGAAACTAAAACCTGCAGTCTTGCCTTTTGATCAATGGTTTTAGAGTAAAAACTAAATACAATGGAAGAATGAGGTCCCAGATCATAGATTTCATCAATAATGATATTAAGACGACAAGCCAGATCGAAACTCACAGCTCAACTAACGTTGCTTTCTACATTGTGCATTGCAACATTTAAAGTTGTAACATAACCATGCAATATATCTTTATAAAAAGAAGACTGATGACGTGACTCAACGTCAAAGTTAGATCCTTCTGGATTGCAGGAACAAGGGCTAACACTGACACCAAATTTTCCACTTTAGGTTTGTGCAAATTTAAAGAATTGTGTAATCATTATGGAAAAGTAGATGGAGATTTATTTCCTGCTCCTCTGATGCTGCTTGGCCTGCTGTGTTCATCCAGCTCTACATCTTGTTAGCTCAGATTCTCCAGCATCTGCAGTTCCTACTATCTCTGGAGATTTATCCAGCTTACCCCTTCTTCCTGGGCTCATCATGCGGTACCTCAGGGAACGGAAATGGCAACTTCCTTTAAGCATCTAAAATGTGCAAATCGACAAGCAAGCTGGATACTAGTTCCCAACATCTGTGTATGCATACTGTCCTTTCATAGTGCACTCGTGTGAAATGTGTGTCTAGGGTTGATAACTGATGGTGAATTTAAAAAAAGGTAAAGTTGCCGTGAGCAACTCTCTCATTAGACAGAGACGACCGGTGATGGTTTAACCAGTGGGTCACCACGCTTCAGGTAAGGAGCAAAGTTGAGAAAGACCCCAGCTGGTGCCAGAATTGAACCCATACTGTTGGTATCACTGCCTCACAAACTGGCTGTCCTCGCAACTGTGCCCACCAACCCCCTGTATGGTAAGGAAATGTACATTCATTCAATGAGCATTTTCTCCATTTGTTTCTGTTGCCACTTTTAGTATAAAATCATTGCACTGTGCATGATTTTGCCACCTACACCATTCCTGCTGCCAGGGAGAATTCCATCTTTTTTAAATGGGGAGGTAAAGGCCCTTCTTCTGCTCACTGCCCAAAGGTAGTTGAGATCCAGAGCCTACACCACCAGCAGAGCGAGGAAGCAGATCCTGAATACACACCAGCTGGAACAAGGACTTGAACCCTGTGTTGTTGGCTGCAACCTGTGCCAGGCCAGCAATCCAGCCAACTGCTGCTCTCTCCCTGCACAAAGGAAAAGAGGAGGATTATGTGCAACTAAAATGCAGAGGCACTATCAGTGAAGATAGATGGGAGAACAGACTCCATTGCATCAATATCTGACAAACTGCAATGTCGGATGGTTCATCAGAAACATCCCAATCACAATATGTAAATCTGATTTTGATTTTATTGTCTTTCCCTGACACTACACACACAATTATTAACAGGCAGCCCTAATAACTGCCAGCAGCTTTCTGCACAGGATTGCTGTTACTGCTTGTCAAAGGTCACGAGAGACAATCGTTGTGGTTTTCTGAGGTAGCTGACAGCTGGGTGTAGTATTGTGTACTTTTACTATGCAGCACATCACTGACTCAGCTAGTTTCAATGGGGAGCAAGACCTAGCTTCAGCTAACCTCAGGCCTCACAGCTGAAGCACACATCACCTTACAGCAGCAAATCCTAGCTTGTAGTAGGCCCAAGCAAATTTCAGTCTCAGAGTTCTTTCTGTTAACGGTATCACCTTTAACACATTGATTGTTCTGAATACCATCGTGGGAGGTGATGTTTGTGAGTGAAAGAGGCATTGCAGCGAGGTAGACTGAATGCACAGCACATAAGAATTGGTAAAAATGTATTACCGAATTGGTCATCCTTAGCCTGCTTGCCTCTATTTCCTCTTCTCCCTACTTCATTTATTCTGCCTCCATCAAAATGAGGAAAAACTAGTGACCCTCTTGATGGTGGGGGGGGTTCAATGAAAAATGGGTGGTAGTATGAAATTCCAGAATGTTTTCTTGTCGGCACTGCTTACTAATTACTTTGGGCAAAATGTTACCACCTCGGTGGATTGATAATCATCACCACGACCCTAACTCACCAAGAGTGACCCTTCCAGTTGCTCATACCAACCAATTGTCTTCCTTCCTCTGGGTTCACCAAACATTTTGGGAGAACAGACAGGCTCATGCTTCTAATGCGGCCATGAAAGATCTCTTAGAGTCATAGAGTCGTACACCATGGAAACAGACACTTCGGTCCAACCAGCCAAGGTGAACATGTTCCCAAACTAAACTAATCCCACCTGCCTGCTCCTGGCCCATATCCCTCCAAACGTTTCCTATTCATGTATTTATCTAAGTGTCTTTCAAACATGGTATCTGTGCCTGCATCCACCATTTCCTCAGAAGGTTCATCCCACACATGAACCATCCTCTGCACAAAAACTTTGTCCATCATGTCTTTTTTAAATCTCTTTCCTCTCACCTTAAAAATTTGCCCCCCAAGTCTTGAAATTCCACTTTCTATGGAAAAGACACTTTCCATTGATCCTATCTATACTCTCATGATTTTATAAACCTCTATAAGGTCACCTCTCAACCTCCTATGCTCCAGCGAAAAAAGTCCCAGCCTATCTAGCCCTTTGTATCTCAAACCTTCCATACGCAGCAGACAAATCTCTTCTGATCCCTCTCTAGCTTAATAATATCCTTGGGACATGCACAATGGCAGCATTGTGCAGTGTGTATCACTCATTGTGAAAGAGGAGGAAAACAGATGGAAGGCACAGAAAGGCTGCTCTCCTTGTTCATGGATGGTCTCCACTCTTTGGCGCTAATGTTGAAAGCAGTCAGGCACACAGAGACAGAATGTGCTCGTTCCAGATATTGGGTGGTCAGCCAGATTCATCAAACAAGCTTAGCTTGTGGATGCACAGGAGGACAGCCGATAGATGCATCACGCTCAGGATATGGATTCAATCCCACAAACAGCTCACTGACCTTCTAATGTCCAATGCAGTTTAATGCAATTCTTAGCAGGCAGCCATCACTCCATCACCTCCTAAACAATGACCTGCGCATCAATCCCAATGAGCCAACCACTTTGCTGCTACACACGGCCCTTCCACCCCAGGTTCCTCCTCAGGTCTCCATCTCTATAAGCACTCAGCAGCAACCACTGACCTCCCAACCTCCAGTCACCACCACCCCTTTTCTCAAAGGTCTTACCTCCATCGTTAACATTCACTTCATTCCTCACACTCCTAACATTTTGGCTTTTGTGGCTGTGATCCCACACTCCAGGGAGTGGTGGAGAAGATGGGATAGAAAATAGGAACAGAAGTTTGACCCTTTGAGCCTACTCCACCATTCAGTATGATCTGATTGTTGGTGATTGTACTGTGCTCTGTTGGAGACCAGTTTCATCTCCCGCAGATGTGTTGTTGGAGTACAACAGGAGATGAAAAGGCAATGGAAACCACAATAAGGAGCATCACTCTAAGGATGACACGGTCACATGACTCACACACACCCTTCAGTAGAACAAATACACATGTACATCTCATGGTCTATCATGCTGGGAGAGAGAGTGGTTACATTTCACGTCAGCAAGAGTAGGTGCTAGAGGGAAGGACAGAAGTGGGTGCCAGGGGACTGAGGATACCTCCAGCTTTGCTCAGAGATGCTGGAATCACAGGGTCATATTACAAAACTGGGACTTGTGAAGTGACAATGGGAAATATGTGGACATTTCAGAATTCTCAGGGACAGTGTTCACAGAAGATGGATGAGGAAATCTCTACCATAAGTGCATTGTCTCAGGTATTTGAGCTGATGATCACCTCCACGAATAGCAGGTAAACGCTGATGAAAGCCCTGAGACTTACTGATGAGTATATAAGGCTCAGAAGGTTAATGGGATGCCTGTGTAGCTTAAGGTGGTTTCTTATTGGATAGTTGGAGAGCAGTGTGCTGGAATGAGTACAATGCTACAAACACAGTACTCTGTTGCAGCATGCCTGGATGACTGCAGCACAATCTAAGGCTACAGGCAGAAAAAAACCCATCAGAAAGTTCCTGCTCCTCTGAGAACATTGGACACTTGCAATGTTTCTGTGATGCCAGCTCAGGTCCTAGGAGATCCTTCTTAGGCCATCCTTAGGCCATGCCCCCCCGCCCCCAAATCACACAAGGCACAGGAAATAAAGAACTGCGGATGCTGTAAATCAGAAAACAAAGCAGAAATTGCTGGAAAAACTCAGCAGGTCTGACGGCATCTGTAGAGAGAAAGCAGAGTGAATGTTTCGAGTCCAGTGACGGGCACTCAATTCTCAGAAGCCAATGGCTTGGTCAAATATCACTCTGGTAGTCAGATGTCTCCAGCTGCCCCCTTCCTGAGCCTCAGTGATGGGGCTCCTCAATAGGAATCACCAGCCCCGTGGTATGTGAATACTCCTTCTTCTGGAGCGGCAGCCTGAGGTAAGGTTGCTCAAGAAGTTCAAGGAAGCTGACCTTTGCACTAAAGGGAATAACTCCTTCAAGGTGCAACCATGTGTCCAACCCCTCCGTTCCATTCATCTGTATGTGGCTGTTCAGAAGTGCTGGAGTCGCTGTCCCCATCATGGTGGCTGCTGAGCTGTAGTACACTGCTCCTGCCATTCAGATGTCCAAATCACTTCCAAATTTCAGAAGAACAGTACACATACAATCCCCTGAATGACAGGATGACCTCCCCCTCAATGTACTTAAACTAACTGGCACTAGGCCACAAGTCCACAAGGTATAGGAGGTCATTCAGCCCATTGAGTCTTCTCCGCCATTCAATCATGGCTGGCATGTTTCTCAACCCCATTCCCCTGCCCTTCTCCCTGTACTCATCAGGAACCTATCTATCACTGTCTTAAATACACTCAATGACTTGGCCTCCACAGCCCTCTGCGGCAATGAGTTCCACAGGGTCACCAATCACTGGCTGAAGAAATTCTCTCTCCATTTCAGTTCCTTTATTCTGAGGCTGTGCCCTCAGGTCCTATTCTCTACTACTAGTGGAAACATCTTCTCCACGTCCACTCTATCCAGGCCTCTCAGTATCCTATCATTTTCAATCAGAACACTGCGACTTAAGTTGTTGTGCCAATACCAACTGATTTTTAAAGTAACTATTCCCGTCAGTGCAAGCTCTTCATTTTGGCTGATCAAAGACTCAGTAGTATCATCTTTTATGGTGCTTATAATCAGGTCAGTTTGATCCTTCAATAAACTCCTGCTGTGTACTCGCCTCTCCAATCTGCTGATTTACATACAGAGCTTGTAACTGAATACTGTTCAGCAAGGAGGGATTGTGATTGGATGCTAACAGTGGCTTTGAATCGGCTTAATTATCCCAAATTGGTTCAGAACATAGAACAGTACAGCACAGTACAGGCCCTTTGGCCCACGATGTTGTGCCGAACTTTTACCCTAATCCTAAGGTCTATCTAACCTCCACCCCTACCTTATACTATCATCCATATACCTATTTAGTAGCCGTTTAAATGCCCCTAATGAGGCCAACTCCACTACCCTCTCCGGCAATGCGTTCCACGCCCCGACCACTCTCTGAGTAAAGAACCTACCTCTGATGTCTCCCCGAATCCACTTCCACTCACTTTAAAACTATGCCCCCTCGTAATAGCTACCTCCACCCTAGGAAAAAGTCTCTGGCTGTCTACTCTATACCTCTGATCATCTTGTACACTCCATCAAGTCACCTCTCATCCTTCGTCATTCTAAAGAGAAAAGCCCTAGCTCTCTCAACCTTTCCTCGTAAGACCTGCCCTCCATTCCAGGCAACATCCTGGTAAATCTCCTCTGCACCTTCTCCAACGCTTCCACATCTTTCCTGTAATGAGGCGACCAAAACGGGACACAATACTCCAGATGTGCCCGAACCAGGCTTTTGTATAGCTGGAGCATAACTTCACGGCTCTTGAACTTAATCTCTCTATTAATGAAAGCTTACACACCATACGCCTTCTTAACAACTCTATCCACCTGGGTGGCAGCTTTCAGGGAACTGTGGACATGAACCCAAAGATCCCTCTGCTCCTCCACACTGCCAAGAATCTTTCCATTAACCCTAGATTCTGCTTTCAAGTTTGTCCTTCCAAAATGACTCACCTCACACTTTTCAGGGTTAAACTCCATCTGCCACTTCTCAGCCCTGCTCTGCATCCTATCAATGTCCCTTTGTAACCTAGAACAGCCCTCCACACTATCCACAACTCGACCCACCTTCATATCGTCCGCGAACTTACTAATCCACCCTTCCACTCCTTCATCCAAATCATTTACAAAAATCACAAATAGAAGAGAACCCAGAACAGGTCCTTGTGGTACACCACTCGTAACTGAGCACCATGTTGAAAATTTTCCGTCCACTACCACCCTTCGTCTTCTAAGGATCAGCCAATACTGAATCCAATCTGCCACATTTCCCCCTATCCCATGCTTCCTTACCTTCTGTTTTCCTCCGTACTTGCAACCCAGCCCTTGGAAAGTCTGTGTGGGGTAGGATTATGTAGGGATCCTGAACACGTTTTCCAGAACTATTCATCCCTAGACCCACTTTTCCTGGCCTTGGAAAAGTTCTGGCCAATGTGAGCCAACTTTTCTTCGACGTTCAAAGTGTGACATCAGCCCTGTCCCGATTAACAATAATTTGTGTAACTGTCTCTTTGCTATCTTTCTTCACTTAAGTCGGGCACAACCCTCCTGCAATGGAACTACTGAAATAGGCAGTTTTGACCTTGTTATTCCGTCACATACCTCAATTTGGAAAAGCAATTTTATTGCACTTTCATGTAAATTGTAGAATGCGTACAAATCTGGTCTACCCAAATTTCAGCACCCTACACAATAAGCACACATGCTGTGATGGAAACAAATGGAGGAACCTCAGGCCCCAAGACTCTACACAATAACAGAAGAAGTTGAAAGGGATTAACAAGTGTGATGGAAGCCTAATTCAAACTCAGCAGTTCCAACTGGCGCACTTCATTCATTTTAAACACAAGATATCAACTACATGATGTAACACAACCCAACTTGGATCATGCAAGTGGACAACCAAAACAGGTCAACTCTCAATTCCTCCTTCCATCTTAAGCGCTTTCTGTCTTTCTCAAATTTGTGCAAAAGAGGAGTTTTTTTTGACAGATTTGAAGGAGTGATCCGGGGAAACAAGCCTTGCACGGCTACAAAATTTAACTGGAGAGAGCATAACAACTTGGAAAGTCTGGGCTCATTCTTTTGTTCAAATGCAATATCTCAAATTTCGCTGGAGTAAACAGGAGGATTTGTTTCATTACTCAGCAAATGTTATTTTTTCCATTTTGCACCTACAGCACCACCGCGGCATTATTTCAATTTACACCATCATCATTCCCCAACTTCAAGCACAATTGTCTGGAGTTTTTTTTTATTCACTGTACATGAAATCAATAAGACTCTCGTTACCATGGAAACATAACCAGGCCAGCGCAGTAGCAGAAGCTATGAGAGAGCTAATTTTAGGGGAGCCATTAATACAGTTCACTTACTCACGGTCATTCCTTTGAAAGGTACAGTACAAAAGCTTCTGAAGACAACACCCTCTGACACCTATACAAATTACGTAAACAAATAAGTGCCCTCAAAACCATGTCATTAAAAATCGCCCATAAATCCAACCACACAAGTCAAAATCAATCACCATCTACCAAACAAAATTCTTCAAAATTCTTTTACCTGAGACAAAAACATTTCTCTTGCATGAATTATTTTCTAAATTTCACAAGCATTCCAGTTGCATCCATGTAACAGCAAAGCAATAGAAAATAGCAGACTCAGCTAACAACCTCTCAGTCCGCAACTCGATGTTGTCAAATCTTGGAGGATCTCAACTTATTCAACTTGAAGGACAGTTTGGGTAGACGGTTAATGCTCAGGCATTTACATCAAACTTCTTTTCCCTTGTTTTAATTCTGTCTCTGCTTATTTCCTGCTTTAATTTTACTTTTGCAGAGAAATTTCCTTGACAATATATTTCTCAATGCATTATCCCAGTTGTAGAATCGTGACCCTCTGATAGGTTTACGGCCACATAGTCAAATTTTGAGTCATGTGATTTAAATTTGAAGAGATACATAAGGCCCAGATTTAATTAGGCATGCAAACTGAACAGGACAGTAGGTGGTGTGCTTGGTGAGCAAAAAGCCCTCAGAATTATGTTGACAAGCCTGAGCACTTGTCCTCCCAATCATGTCAGGAAGTCCACGATGCACTCAATTTTTGGCATTATTCCTGACTTCCAGCATGGCTGGATCTCTTAAAGTGAGGCTGATCTTTGCTGAAAGAACACTGAAAGAGGTGAGCATCAGCTCAGTAGAAAGGCTGCCTCCTGCTTTTATGAGTACACCTTGAAGGTTCCATCAGAAAATCTAAGGCAAGGAGCACGCAACCACTCTTTAGAATATAGAATCATAGAATCCATTTGGTGTGGAAACAGGCCATTCGGCTCAACAAAATATCTCCAACATCACAATGGAGCAGCCTTGTCAGAGGAGGTGACTAAAAGGGTGACATCTTTCACCCATACCATCTTCACCCCAAGACCTGCTTTCATTGCAGCAAGGTGTTCAATGCCCTCACAACAGGAGTTATGGCTGCTTCATCTCTCAATCTCTCTCGACACTCCCTCCCTTCACCAATTCCTTTCAAGTCATCACAGTTTTCATTATACAACAACAAGGGCACATTACCACACATCTCTTTCATTACAAACTCACTCAGGTCATTCATTACTTCCTTTATGCCACATACAGACATCTTTCTCCTCACACATCATTTTCTTTACATGACAGCCAATTTCTCCCAGCATTCCTTCCTCACTTCAAAACACACTTTATCACTTTCCCAGCCTCACTCCACCTTGTTTCATCTCAACACATCCACTGCATATACAAGCATCACCTAGTTCCAATGACCTTTACTCACCATCTCTCATTCTCTCCCTCTCACTCTTCCTGCAGGACATAGGTGGCACAGTGGTTAGCACTGCTATCTTTACAGTGCCAGGGACCCAGGTTTGGTTCCAGCCTTAGGTGACTGTGTACTGACCTCATAACTCTTGGCTCCCTTGTCTATCAATAATCCAACTCAGCCTTGAGTAAATTTAAAGACTCTGTTTTCTCTCCACAGATGCTGCCAGTCCTGTGGAGTTTCTCCAGCAATTTCTGTTTTTGCTTCTTTCAGATCTTGAGCATCACAGTTCTTTGTTTTATTATACTGCTATGTCGTCAGCTCAGTAGTTACCATATGTTCAATCCACTATCCTCCTTAGCAGCAAGATGTTCCAGTACAGTTTGATACCTTATAGGAGTACAATCTGCCTGAAGATGTACCATCACATAGCCCTCAGCTCTCAGACACCAGCTGAACAGCAGCATTCTTTGTAGCTTAGATAATGAGGTAGAGGGGCTTTCAAATCATGAAACACCCAGCAGTAGGTACTGTTGGTGAGGAAAAAACAGGAGGTAGCTCACTATAGCTTGAGTTCTCACCATGTCGACATAATCACATTCGTATAAACTGCTATTACTTCCTCAATCGTGGACTTAAGCGACTTCCCTTTAAAGACATCCATACTGCTTTTCTCAACTGTATATTTTGGTAGTGAGTTCCAACTTCTAACCACTCTTTGGATGAACAAGTTTCTCTTGAATCATCTACTGGATTTATTAGGGAGTGTTTTATAGTCATGATCTCTAATATTGATATCCCCACAAGCAGAAACAGTTTTTTTTGACATTTATGATTGTTGATCTATAGATGTGTGTTCTCACTCCTGTTAACTAGCACTTCAGGTAAGGGCCTCTACAATAAATAATACTAATTACTGTATGTTCAAAATAAAATGTGTATGTGAGATAATGGGCTGGTGAACCAAGAACCTGCACTTTGGAAAGTGAATAACCCACCAGAAAGTAAGTGAGTGCCCCTAAACAGATATATGGTATGTATTTAACCAGAATATTTAACCTTGAATTAATGGGGAGGGGGGGGGGGGGGGGTTGTGAAGTCATTCAGTAGTTCAGGATAGAGATCATAGAATCATACAGTACAGAAGATGGCTCATTAGTCTGTACCGCCAAAAATACAACACTACCTATACCTATGGGCAGTGGGCCCATAACCTTGAATGTTATGACATTTCATGTGCGTATCCAAGTGTTTTTAAAGATTGTGAGATTACCCACCTCAACTACCTTCCCAGGCAGTGTATTCCAGACACCTACCACCTACCAGGTGAAAAATCTTTTCCTCAAGTCCCCTCTAATTTTTCTGCCTTTTGCTTTAAAATTATGGCCCGCGTTGCTGACCCTTCAACTAAGGTGAACGGTTGCTTTCTGTGCACCTTATCCATGCCCCTCATGATCGTATACACCTCGATCAGGTCACCCCTCAACCTTCTCTGCTGCAAAGAAAACCTGAGCTTATCCAGCCTCTCTCCATCACTGAAATGCTCCATCCCAGGTAACATCCTGATGAATTTCCTCTCTACCTCCTCCGGTGCAATCATATCCTTCCTAGAGTGTAGCAACCAGAACTGTGGCCGAACCAAAGTTCTGTACGGCTTCAACATAACCTCCTGTCTTTTAATCCATGTCTCCACTGATAAAGGCAAGAGTCCTGTAAGCCTTCTAAACCATCCTGTCCTACCACCTTCAAGGATCTGTGGACAAGTACCCCAAGATCCTTCTGATTCTCTGAACCTCCTCATGCCTGCCACTGATTGAGTACGCCCTTGCCTTATTACTCCTTCCAAAGTGTATCGCGTCATATTTATCAGGGTTAAATTCCACTGATCTGCCCATCTAAGCAATCTGTTTATATCCTCTTATAACCTAACACCTTCCTCCGTCAATTACCTGGCCAATCTTTGTGTCATCTGTAAACTGATGTACCATCCCTCACATTCTCACCTACATCATTTATGAATATCACAAACAATAAAGGCCCCAGCACTGATCCCTGCAGTATGCCAATGCACTCCGGGCTCAAGATCAATAAATTTCTAGTTATTAATGACATCAAGGGATTGGCATAGTGCAAGAATATGGCATCAGGGTTGGTGATCAGGCCTGATCTAGAATGCTAAGAGCAGGCTCAAGAGGCTGAATGGTCAACTCTTGCCCCTATGTTCCTATTCTGAAAAAGTGTGCATTTGCAATGTTGACGGGTGTAGAGCAACAATGTGCATTCAGTGAACTTGGCTACACCCATTTTCACTTTTATGTCATGACTTGATGCATTCTCTACATCATAAATGATGAGACCTAACTACATATCAGCTAAGCACCTGCAAATAACAGAATTAGCAGCTCTTCTTTCAGGGGTTTTGTTTTAAAAGATCACCCTGCAGTCAGCTATAGTCAGCAGCTGAGGTCTAGTTTTATACGCTGGCTAATGCTGCTGACTGCTTCAAGGATGCCTGACATTTCAGATTTGTTTGAGTGGTTCTTGACAGGTCAGCCACAAGCCAAGGCAGCAAGTGGCTCAACTGGAAAAATAGAATAAACAAGCAGTTTGTTCCTCGGTGTCAAGACAGAGGCCTGTCATTCATTCTCTGACTCCAGTAATTGGCTGCATATCACTGTGTACTCAACTTGTACAGTACTCAATTAAGAAAGAAGTGACAGCCCCGATCAGAACCCAATGTACACAACAGCAATCTGATTCCCATCACAGTGGGTGAGCTTGTTGACTTGAGTCTCGGACTTCCACACAAACACATCATCAGTCTCTGACTGAGTTTCAATGCTGATTGCTCTGGTAGGTGGCAGAACATTGCTTTTCACTGTGTGGGTTACTCATTTCACAGCCTCACACAGAAAACCCAGATCGAGAGAGCACTTTCAGGTACACCCCTCATCATTCTTTCCATTTAGAAATGTTTGGTGCTGACTGAGCTTAGGCCACGTGTCCTGTGGGTAGTGCCCCAAAAACGAAATCCCTCTGCTCCCATCTCAATTCACGCTGGGTTTTTGTTTTAGCTTTATTCCCTCTAAGCTTGTGACATCCCAGCTCATGGCAGAATTATTACATTCACATGGAATTTGCACCAAAACCATTCTTAAAGGAGCTGGGCGAGGGACAGGATCTTCCATCTTCTCAGTCATTTCCCTTCCCCTCCACCCCAGTCATCTTCTCATCCTTTCCATTCCTTTGCCCTCCCCAACTTGTTTTGTGTTTCTTCTTAAACTCTTCCCACTTAGCACTTTCCTGCCACCTTGAATCTTAGTCAGGTGCTCATTATCCATGTATGTGCACCTCAGCAGAGTTATCCTGTCTGTCATGACAAACTAGGAGCCAGAATCCTGGTTGACATTCCTGTTTTCTCTCCCATCAATCTCCCAGGTTATCTGGACATCTGCAGGAATCGTAGAATCCCTAGTGTGGAAGAAGGCCATTCAGTCCACACCACCCCTCTGAAAAGCACCCCACCCAGACCCACCCCATCTCTGTAACCCTGCATTTTCCATGGCTAATCCACCTAGCCTGCACATCCCTGGACGTTATGGGCAATTTAGCGTGGCCAATCCACTTAACCTGCACATCTTTGGACTTTGGAAGGAAACCAGAGCATCCAGAGGAAACCCACACAGACGGTGGAGACTGTACACACCCCACACAGAAAGTCGCCCGAGGGGGGAATCAAACCTGGGTCACTGGTGCTGTGAAACACCAATGCTAACCACTGAGCCACCATGCCACCCCGTAACGGAATGGAAGATGAATCTTCTGTTTCAATGACTACTAACTCAAGAGGAGAGTAAATTTGGCACAGAGCATTCGAAGTTAGCATTTGCATTTGTGTCTGTTTGCTTTCTTCAAACACTCACTGGCCTCAGAATATCTCATGGCAAGAAACTAGAATCAAAGCTACTCAACTACTCAGGTCACAAAATGAAACAGCAGTGGGAAAAGTGCAATAACGTTTGCAAACTGCAGAAAATGACATGCAACCAAATGCCACTGGATCAAAGGTGACGCAAGGAACTCACTAGAAATACCCTCAACCAGGAGGTACTAGCACTGGCTGAGCTAATTTGAAGAAAAGGACATAATTGTGCTGGAAATGGTTTAAAGATGGGTCACTTGACTCATTTCTGGGATGAAAGCTATATCTTTTCAAGAAAGGTTGAATAACGTCCAACATGGAATTTAGAAGAATGAGAGGTGAATGTATTGCAATGTAAGATCCTGAGGGGACTTGATAGGGTGGTACATGGAGGATGTTGTCTCTTGTGGGGGAACCTTGAGCTAGAGAACACAGTTTAAAAATGCAATGCATCTCCTGCCAGTGCACTGGAATCAGACACTGGTGCTGCTGATGTTATTCCTGTGTGCCCATTGTTGCTGCCTCTGCCTCACTGTCCTGCAGCACCCATGTGCCCTCCTCACCCCACTCTGCTGACCCGCTCACCCTTTCATTCAGAGTGGGCACTGAATGAAGTTTCAGGTAATGCAACAAAGATTTTCCATGCAATTTGTTTCAGTGGTACAAAGCTGCTACATGAAGTCGACTTGAACCTGAAGTACAAAGCCCTTTCACAGTGCCTGTGGCAGTGATTTCCCAGGCATTGTGACTATGTGGCCTGGGAATGCACCCTTTGCAATTGCAGTAGCTGCAAATGCAGCCTAAAAAATTAAAAAGTCTCCCTCTTGAGATAATGACAAGAAGAATGGTTTTCTCTCTGAGAGGTATTAATCTGTAGAATTCTCATTCCTAGAAAACAGTGGAGGATGAGTCATGAAATTTGCTCAAGGCAGAGTTAGATACAGAGATAACAAGGTGTAGAGCTGGATGAACACAGCAGGACAAGCAGCATCAAAGGAGCAGGACAGCTGATGTTTCGGGTCTGGATTTCTGAAGAATGGTCCAGACCCGAAACGTCAGCTTTCCTGCTCCTCTGATGCTGCTTGGCCTGCTGGGTTCATCCAGCTCTACACCTTGTTATCTCAGATTCTCCAGCACTGGCAGTTCCTACTATCACAGAGTTAGATACAGTTGTGACAGACAATGGTATCAAGGGTTACAGGAGACTGGAGTGGAGACATCAAATCACCTTGTTTAGGGGTGGAACTTACTCGAAAGGCTGAAAGGCCTACTCCTGATCCTAAATTCTATATACCTTTGTCCCTTTGAACCTTGTTCACTGAAAACCTATCTTTCCTACAGTTCAATATCCAAAACCGAACACAATTATCTGAAAGGAATACAGTCAATGCTTGTACAACTGAAGCATCTTTTTCTCACACTTTTGAAGTTACAGCTTGTTCTTTTGGACTGCTCAGTGATAACAAGAAAAAATGTCAGCAATGGACAAGTGGATAGAGAGAAATAAAAAAATAAAAACAGGAAATGCCAAAGTGATTGCTGCACCAGAATTAAGTGCTGTGCAACAAATACCTATGTCTTGAACATACACAGCATTGTTAACACAGGAAAATGTCCCACAGCAAATTATACGAGTATCATACAATAGAATTTGACACCAAGTCACATAAATGATATGAGAACAGGTGTAAAAACTTAGTCAAAGAAGAACACATTATGGAGCATTGAGAGCTAGATCGGCCAAGACATTGAAAATCCTTTGTTACGTAAACATCAAACATGCAAATATCAAGTGCAGATAGATCATAGAAACAATGAAAACAGGAACACAAGTAGGCCATTTGGCTCTTCAAACCTGCTCCGCCATTCAATATGATTGTAGTGATTATAACGAGGTCAGCCAGTTGGATCTCATAAAATATGAGTTCCCTGGTTGGGGCTGTTTGTTTATTCCAATCAGGCAGCCCTGGTTGACATAAAAGGATGAATGTCAGGGATATTGAGTCCCTAGAAAATCTGACTCAGTGAGAAGCAGTGCTACTGTCAAAGGCGATACATTTATAAACAAAGGGCCATTGCTGATGGGATGCTGGCCTCTGATCATCCAATTCAGTGCCCTATTCCCACTTTCTCCTCATGTCCTTTGATCCCTTTAGCCCTTTAATCCAACGTTTATGTCTCAACTGCTTTCTGTGGCAGAGAATTCCACAGGCTCACCACTCTCTGGGTGAAGAAATTTCTCCTCAGCTCAGTCCTTATGGCCTGCCCCATTTCCTTAGACTGTGACCCCTGGTCATTAGGAACATCTTCCTCCATTTACCCCGTCTAGACCTTTTAGAATTTTATAGGTTTTTCTATGAGGACCCCCTCATTCTTGTAAACTCCACTGACTACAGGCCTAACCAATCCAATCTCTCTTCACACATTAGTCCTGCCATTCCAGGAATTGAGATTAAATTGTCCCTAAAATACCATTACAAAATTGCAGGGGGTAGCAATTTGCTATTGGAGATGGTTTAAAGGAATGAGGCTGAAAAATTATGCCAACTAAGATGCCAAGATGGCTGACAGGAAGCACACACACACATACTAAAGATGCAGCTCCTAACATATTGGTGAAAGAAAGAGTACAGTATCTCGAAACAATACCGGAAACAGGCTTGCATACACAAATAGTAATCCAGGGGACCATTTCATGACCCCACTGTCAAGCTTTGTTTGTCATCGCCTTTGTCAATACTGTCCTTGGGACTGTCTGTGACCAAAAATGAATTTACTCACCTGAGTACAAAGCTGAAAGGGAACAGAAATGCTCCCCCTGATTCCGTATTTAAAGGACAAGGTAAATGTTATGGCGCATATTGTTAGGATGTAAATTAAAGTCATTAAGGTACATATTAAACAACGTCCCATGTGTGATTGCTAACGTACAGTGTGTAATATTGTACTGATGGCCCATCAAAATCACCACCCATTTCTCCAGTCATGCTGTCGCCAGTGATGATAACCCCTTCTTTAGATGAAATATGACCATGTTATGACCACGGACCTTAGTAGCTTACGATCTAGTTTGGAACCAAAAGTGGACAAAAAGTGAGTTTCGTGGAACCTACAAAAGAATAAAGCCAAAAGGTTCGACTGTTTTGAATAAACATGATTTGCTATACAACCTCAAACAGTAATACGCACAATGATATGTATAGAAATTATTTCAATACCCAGATATGTGGGATGCTGTAATCCAATACTCTGTATGTTAAACCTATACTGTTTTGAATACATCAAATACTAAATGTGGTCAAGATGTAGAGCATACATTTCTTAGTAACTACCCCAGGCGTAATGACACAATAGGTCATCAAATCTCATTAAATGAGATTAACCTTGAAACTCTCTCAAAAACTATTCCAACATAGATTGCCTCAATGATGGCTCATGTTGAGGTCATACACACTCTTGTCCTAGGTTCATGCTCTACTGGACTCCAAAAATTAAACCCCAGTACTTATACAACTCCAGTTTTTTACTTACAGCTAGCATCATCAAGCCAATCTTACTTGCGTTCTTCCCCGATCTCCAAACTAGTTCAGCTACATAAAGCAGACATTGCTTGTGGCTTTTCTCAAGGCCCACTCCCACATTTGCTAACATACAACTGTTCTATCATTCAATAAGATCATACACCTGATCTATCATTCAAGGCTGCTCTCTTGGCTTGTTGGAATTCCCACATTCCTATCTACTACCAAAAACCTTTGATTTCCTTGCCAAACAAGAATCTACTTGCACATTGAAATATTCTATGATCCCCTTCTCCACTGCCTTCGGTGGCAGGGAGTTTCAAAATTACACATGTCTCAGAGAAAAAAATTCTCAACTCTGTCCTAAAAGGGAGCTAGTAACTTTTAAACATAAGTCACCTAGTTCTGGACTGACCCACAAGAGAAAACATTCCTTTTCACTTCTTCCTTGTCAAGACTATTCAGGACTACATACATTTCACTCAAGTCATCCTCACTTTTCTAAATTTCAGGGGAAACAACCTCAGTCTGTCCAAACTTTCCTCATAAGATAAGCCACATCTATCCTTAAAAAATGGAGACTAAAACTGCCCATGATCTTCAAGATTTGGTGGTGTAAATGCACTGTCTCAGCAGGTTCAGTGGGCAGAATGGCTAGTTTGCAATGCAGAATGATGCCAACATGTGTTATCAATGCCTGTACCAGCTGAGAACACTATGAGGGCCCCACCTTTTCAGCCTTACTTCTTGCCTGCAGTGTAGTCACCCTCACGTTAAACCCATCAATAGCCATCTCTCTCTAATGAAAGAGCAGCCTATAGTCCTTTGGGACTATGGTGGCTTTCACTTTTTTTGTATGATATCCTCAATTTTACATTCAATTCCTCTCATAATAAAGGGTAGTATTCCATTAGCCTTCTTGATTATGTGCTGAAACTGCATACAGGCATGTTTTGACACATCCACTACAGCATCTAGATTCTTCTGCACCTTAGAATTGGCAGTTGTTTGCATTTTAAGTAATACTCTGTTTTTATATTCTTCCTCCCAAATGAGCAACTTCATACTTTTCCACATCATACTCCATCTTTGTCAACTCACTCAACCTATACATATTGTTCTGCAAACTGCTTAGGTATTCTTCACACCATATTTTCCTATTTTTGCACCATCTGAAAAATGTAACTACCTCATCTTCACTCCCCTCTTTCAAATCATTGATTAAAAATTGCAAAAAAGGTGAGGACCCCGTGCACACAGCTCATCGCTGTGGAACCCCATTCATCACATCCTGTCTATAAATCCTATTTATGCACATTCTGTTTTCTTCCAGCCAACCAATCTTGCATCATTGTCAACACACAACCACATCTCTGTATTTGGCTATCAGATCATATTTGGCTGGAGAAAGGGGAGATTCCAGAGGTGTGGTCCAAGTGGGTACCTATGACAATGTTACCACTCAGGAAGACTTTCTTGTATAGAGAGAACAAGGAGGTAAGAATTAAATTTGAAACCAGAGCATCAAATGTTATAATCTGTGATTATTAGCCAAGACAGGTAGAAACTTGGCAGTGGCTACATAAAATCAGAGCGATCAATACGTTGAAGGCTGTTGTGAAAGATGTGGGTTCTGGATTACAGGGCATTGGCATTGGCAAGTGAGGGCTCTACCACTGGGAAGTAGTGTACATTACATAATAAACAAGTTGATGGTGCACATTGAAAAAAACAAAATAAACACAGAAAATGCTGAAGATACTCAGCAGGTCAGCAATAATCTGTGGAGGGAGAAACAGAGTTAACATTCAGTGTCTAGTATGACTCTTCTTTCACAGCAAAGCCATTTCAGGCTTTTCTTTTAAATTCACTTGTGGGACGTGGGCATCGCTGGCTGGTCAGCATTTCTTGCCTGTCCCCAGTTGCCCTTGAGAAGGTGGTAACGAGCTGCCTTCTTGAACTGCTCCAAAAATCTAGTAGATGGAGTATAATGTGTGAAAATGCGAAGTTGTTCACTTTTGAAAGAAGAATGAGAAATTATTACTTAAAAGGAAATCAACTGCAAAATTCAGAGATGCAGAGAGGTTTACATTCAAAAATTTCAGTATAAAGGTACAGCATGTAATCAGGAAGGCTATTGGCATGTTTATTACAACAGCGTTGAACGTAAAAATAAGGATGTTATGCTTTTTGTTACCTTAAGTTATATAGGACATTGGTGGGACCACACCTTGAATACTGTGCATAATTTTGATCTCCCTATTGAAGGAAAAATGGACACTATTCAACAGAGGTTTACTAAATTGATACAGGCCCGAAACGTCAGCCTCTCTGCTCCTATGATGCTGCTTGGCCTGCTGTGTTCATCCAGCCCTGCACCTTGTTGTCTCGGATTCTCCAGCATCTGCAGTTCCTACTATCCCTGGAAGAAATGGACTGGTTTATGAGGATTAGTTGGAAAGGCTGGGCTTGTTTCCCCTAGAGTGTAGAAAAGTGAGGGTGACTTGATTCAAGTGTGTAAGGCCCCGAATGGTCTTTGACAGATGGACATGGGAAGGATATTTTCTTTTGTTTTTAACCTGGACGTTGCCCTTTTAGAACAGAGATAAGGATTTTTTTTCTCTCTCAGAGGGGTGTGTGAAGTTGGAACTCTGTCTCAAAAGGTGGTGGAAGCTTGAATATTTTTTATGGGAGAAATGTTTAGAGTCTTGTTAGGGAAGGGAATCAAAGGTTATTGGGATTAGATGAGAATATGAAATTTGAAAGCAAAACAGGTCAGCCACGATTTTATTGAACAGGCCGGAGGGTCTACTTCTGGCCCTACCATGTATGTTCATTTATTTAGTTATTTCAAAGTTCACTATTGATTTGTTTACCTTATTAAAAAGTTTACCTTTTTGTTATCACAACAAAAAGGTACATTTTTGTTGTGATAACAAAAACATTTGTTTTATGAATACAATCAAGGCCACACTTTGGCCAGGCTCTGGAGGAAGTAACTCTGCATTGACGCTAGGTGATCATTTTAAACATTCCAGCATTACGCAGACAATATATATAATATTATGGAAAGAAGTAATAATAGGCAGTATGTATCAAGAGTTCTGCCATAAAAGTGCTCCCACCATGGAAATGTTGCAATTGGTACAATTCACACATAATCATGTGCTGCTGTTCCTGTTGTTGTTGGACTCAACATGCACTTAACATGGTAGCCAATGGTACCACAATGGAAATTACAATGGAAAGGGTGGCCATCACTATGATTACTGTCACTTCCAGTCTGAAAAAACCTATATTCTTAGGTTTATTCTTTCTGTCCTTTCCTGCCATTCTCTGATCTTCATTTCCCATATTACAATTTTGCTGTCTTGCTTTGATTCGCCCCCTTGCTAGCTATATCTACCCAATCTGTCATAGATCACTGGCTCTCTTAGGACAAAAAAGTTGCTATAGTTAGGAGATTTCAACAAATTGTAAGGATTATTTTTTGGTTTGTTAATAAAATAAACTTCTTACCAACAAGTATTCATCTGTTTACCAATGCCTTTTTCTCAAACCTGTAATTATTTTTTTCTCCAGCTTTGTTGAAGTACGTAAAACATATGCTACAGGCTTCTCCGCATCATCTTCCACATGTGAGATAACACCCTATCTAAGACTTGTGGTGAGGCGTTACACGGTAAAATACATTGCTTCTTAGAATCAGAGTAGGTCAAAACAACATCACTAATCAGTGCATGCTTCATTTCTTCAAATGCTTTCTGACACTCCACAGACCAATCCCAATCTGATCCATGTCTGAGTAATTGATACAGGAGAGATTGAATGTTTTAGCTAAATCATGGATAAACTCAAAATAATACACAACAATTTCACTGAATGCTCTAAGTTCTTTGTTCTACTGTCTCTTTGCTTTCAAAACAAATTATACCGTTCGTTTTATTCTTCATGGTTAAGACTCTTTGAGGGTTCTGTGATGAGAAATTTGTCTCCAATCGTGGCACAAAACAGACATCTTTAGATCATCTCCCCATTATACACCGTATCTGATATTCGGCTTCCTCATAGGAATTAAATCACAGGTGGTCTTCATGTAATGTTCCCTTGACTAATGTTATAGCAACTTTTTATGTCCTGTTTTCTTGCAATGCATCTTTATTACTACATTAATGTCTCATCATCATAATTGCATAATTCCACTGAGGTTCTTTTTGCTATTTGCAGAGAAAGAAATGAGGCGAGAGTTAGAATTGAAACAGAGAAAGAAGGACAGAGAAAAATTGAAAGGGACAGAGACAGAGACAAAAAACCTGAAAGTGAGAAAAGGACAAAGAGAAAGAACTGAAAGAATAGAATACCCTTATCTGTCACATGTACTCATTTACAGGAATACAGGGAAAAGTTTTACAATGTTGCCTCTTATGGTGCTATCTTGGGTACAAGTACCTAGGTACAAATCTTAGGTACAAAAAGGAGGAATAAAAAAGAAAAGTAGTTGCATTACTTTACAGTGATTCATAGAATAAGTTAGAAATAAGACATAGTTAAAAGGATAGACATTACAGTCTGTTAAACAAATTACAAATAAACATTACATTGCAGTAGCTCAGCACAGGGACTTGCACACCTGGTCTGACTGTCTGCACCAGACCCCAGTCTAAAAATTGTCCCTGCACCACTCCAAGCCTCCAGACTGCTCCGCACCGGCTCTCAGCTGCTCCAAGGTAAGTTTTCTCCAGGACTCGTTCCCCACATCGGCCTCCACTTCAGAACGGATTCCCCATGCCAGCCTCCACTCCGGGACTCACTCCCTGCGCCAACCTCCACTCAGGGACTCACTCACCATACCAACCTCCACTCAGGGACTCACTCCCCATACCAACCTCCAC
>NC_063338.1:81269759-81270294 GCF_021869965.1 Rhincodon typus
ATACCAACCTCCATTCAGGGACTCACTCCCCATACCAACCTCCACTCCGGACTCACAGCCCGTACCAACCTCCACTCCGGACTAACTCCCGTGTCAACATTCACTCCAGACTCACTCCCCATGCCAACCTCCACTTTGGAACTCGATTCCCCGCACCGGTCACCGCTCCGGGACTCCGTTCCCTGCACGGGTCACTGCTCTGGGACTCGATTCCCCACACCAGTCACCGTTCTGGGACTCGATTCCCCACAACAGTCACCGCTCCGGGACTCGATTCCCCACACTGGTCACTGCTCTGGGACTCGATTCCCCACACCGGTCACCGCTCCGGGACTCGATTCCCTGCACCGGTCACCGCTTCGGGACTCGATTCCCCATTCCGGTCACTGCTCTGGGACTCGATTCCCCGCACCGGTCACTGCTCTGGGACTCGATTCCCCACACAGGTCACCGCTCTGGGACTCGATTCCCCGCACCGGTCACTGCTCCGGGACTCGATTCCCCGCACCGGTCACTGCTCTGGGACTCGATTCCC
>NC_063338.1:81270394-81270504 GCF_021869965.1 Rhincodon typus
GTCACCGCTCCGGGACTCGATTCCCCACACCGGTCACCGCTCCGGGACTCGATTCCCTGCACCGGTCACCGCTTCGGGACTCGATTCCCCATTCCGGTCACTGCTCTGGG
>NC_063338.1:81270514-81271196 GCF_021869965.1 Rhincodon typus
CACTGCTCTGGGACTCGATTCCCCGCACCGGTCACTGCTCTGGGACTTGATTCCCCATACAGTTCACTGCTCTGGGACTCGATTCCCTGCACCGGTCACTGCTCTGGGACTCGATTCCCCGCACCAGTCACTGCTCTGGGACTCGATTCCCCGCACCGGTCACTGCTCTGGGACTCGATTCCCCACACCGGTCACTGCTCTGGGACTCGATTCCCTGCACCGGTCACTGCTCTGGGACTCAATTCCCCAACCCTGTCACCGCTCTAGGACTCGATTCCCCAACCCTGTCACTGTTCTGGGACTCGATTCCCCACACCGGTCACCGCTCTGGGACTCGATTCCCCGCACCGGTCACTGCTCTGGGACTCGCTTCCCTGCACTGGTCACCGCTCCGGGACTCGATTCCCCACACCGGTCACTGCTCTGGGACTCGATTCCCCACACCGGTCACTGCTCTGGGACTCGATTTCCCAACCCTGTCACCGCTCCGGGACTCGATTCCCCACACCGGTCACCGCTCCGGGACTCGATTCCCCGCACCGGTCACCGCTCTGGGACTCGATTCCCCGCACCGGTCACCGCTCTCGGACTCGATTCCCCACACAGGTCACCGCTCCGGGACTCGATTCCCCACACCGGTCACTGCTCCGGGACTCGATTCCCCGCGCCGGTCACTGCTCCG
>NC_063338.1:81271206-81385490 GCF_021869965.1 Rhincodon typus
GGGACTCGATTCCCCGCGCCGGTCACTGCTCCGGGACTCGATTCCCCACTCCAGTCACTGCTCCGGGACTCGATTCCCCACTCCGGTCACTGCTCCGGGACTTGATTCCCCACACCGGTCACTGCTCCGGGACTTGATTCCCCATATGGGTCACCGCTCCGGGTTCTCCATTCCCGACACCCGCCATTAGTTGAGAAGAATCGTGGGAAGGAGGAAAAAGAAGAGAGAAGAAAGAAAAAGAACAGGCAGAGCAGAGGAGCTCCGCCTGGAGAGTCTTACTCTGCCGACATCTTGCTGAAATAGAGGGAGAAAGAGAGAGAGAGAGAAAACTGAAAGGGAGAAAGAGTGACAGAACCAATTCCAAAAGGGAGAAATAAAGAGTCAGAGAAACTAAAAGAGAGACAAAACTGAATGGGAGAAAGAGAGAGAAAAACGGACAAAACTAGAAAGTGAGAAAGAGAATGTGTGAGAGAAAAAGGGAGAAAGAGACAAGGCTGAAAGGGAGAAATAGGGACTGAGACTGACACAACTGGAAGGGAGAAAAAGAGAGGATGAAAGGATGAAAGAGAGAGTCAGAGTTGAAAAGGAGATAGTAAACATGAGTCACAAATGTACAGCAATTGGTGGTCATGAGTCTGCTGCTATAAAAGGAGCATGGAAACCTCTCAGCTAATCAATATAAGTTTGTATATCTGTTCATTCAGTGATTTGTTTGGCTGTGTGATTTAACTCAGCTGGGAATGCAATGCATAACGCAATATTTCAACCTGAACATTGCCTTTACTGGGCAAGAAAGAACCCCAAGGAATCTAACACCAGCTTTATCACAATTCCTAGAGGAACCTGTTTGTATCTTAAAATTACTTTGCTTCACGTTTCTCAGGAATGCAACTATAACATTGAGAACAGCCTGTATCAGATGCTGCAGAGAATAAACAGTTAATCTGTCACCGCTTGCTCTGCATCGCTGCCTGAAAAGAACTTGCGCCTTGCACAGCTCAGTGAGGATTCTTCATTCTGATTGGTGAAGAGCTGTAATCACATATCCCTCCTGTAGAGGGATAGATAGATAGGTAGATAGAGGGATAGTGCTAGATAGAGACACTTCATGCAAGTCTGAACTGAGGTGTCTGCAGAAACTAGAAACATGGACAACTGTTAGTGTGGTGAATAGTCAGCACAGTTTCTTTGCTGCAAATCACAAAAGCCAAGCAATTATTTTTATCAATATTGCAGTTCTTCTTCCCCCTTTTGCAAGAACCATGCCTTTTCTGAAGACTGTTGGAAAAAATCGTATTTAACCTTTTTATTAGAGTCATGGAGTCTTTGCAGCATGGAAGGAGGATATTTGGCCCACCATGCCAACACCTGTCAACATACATCAATCTATTCTAATCCCGTTTTCCAGTACTCAGTCTGTAACCTTGTATGCTGGGTGTTTCAGGTGCTCATCTGAATAGTTCTTAAATATTTTGAGTGCTCCCACCTCAATCACCTTTTAAGTCAATGAGTTCCAGATACCTACAACCCTCTGGGTGAAAGCAATTTTCCTCAAATTCCAACTAAACCTCTTGTTCCTTAACTTAAAACCGTGCCCCTGTTTATTGACCCGTCTATTAAGAAGGAAAGTTTCTCCCTATCTACGCCATTTAGACCTTTGTACATCTCAATCTGATTCCCCCCAGCCTCCTCTGCTCTAAAGAAAACAAGACCAATTTATCTAGTCTCTCTTCACTTTTTATTGCTCCAGCCCAGGCCATGTCCTGGTGAACTTCTTCTGCGTCTCCTCTAGTGCAATTACATCCTTCCCATAGTGTGCTGACCAGAACTGCACACAGTGACCTCATTAACATCATATACAGCCCCATCATGATGATCTTTCTTCTCCTGACTAATAAAGGCAAGTATCTCATTGCCATCTTAAACACCTTATCGGCCTGTTCTTTTGCCTTCAGTGATTTGTTGACAAGGCACACCATGGTTCCCCTGATGCTCTGCACTTGTTAGGGTCCAATCATTCAACGCATACTCTTAAAATGCATCACTTCCCAACTTTCAGGATTAAATTCCATTTGCCACTGTTCAATCCACTGACCAGTCTGTCTGTACTGTTCTTTAGTTTAAGGCTTTCCTCCTTACTATTCACCAAACCACCAATTTTTATGTCATACACAAAATTACTGTCAGAAGTGACACGACACCAGGTTATAGTCCAATATCATGAAGCTTTCAGCGTGCTGCTCTTTCGTCAGGTGAAGTCTGTCGGATACTTGTGAGGTGATGCGCTTGGGCAAGGCAAGGGAATACATGATGAACAGTAGGACCCTGGGAAGCACAGAGATCAGAAGGACTTTATTATGCATGCCGACCAGCCCCCTTAAGGTGGCCACAGAGTTAGATGAAGTGGTTAAGAAGGCATATAGGATAGTTTCCTTTATTTGCTGAGGCATAAAACTTAACAGCAGGCAAGGTATGCTGGAACCTTATAAAATGGTGGGAGGTGATGGCCTAATGGTATTATTCCAGAAACCCAGGTAATGTTCTGCGAATGTGAGCTTGAATCCTGCCATAGCAGACGGTGGGATATACATTCAATAAAAATCTGGAATTATGCGTCTCATGATGACCAAATACTCATCTGATTCTCTACTGTCTTTTAGGGAAGGAAACCTGCAGTCCATACTTTGTCTGGCCTACATGTGAATCCATACTGAAAGCAATTGTGCCTTAGGGGTCCTCTGGGGGCAATTAGGGATGGGCAATAAATAAGAGCAGTTCTGAAATCCACATTATAGGAATGATATAATAGCACTGGAGAGGGTGCAGAGGAGATTTACCAGGATGTTGCCTGGGTTGGAGAGTTTCAGTTATGAAAAGAGATTGGATAGACTGGGGTTGTTTTCCTTGGAGCAAAGGAGACTGAGGGAGAACATGATTAAGATGTAAAATATTATGAGGGGTATAGACAGTGTAAACAGGAAGGAACTTATCCTCTTGGCAGAGGGATCAATGACCAAGGGCAGAGATTTAAGGTAAAAGACAGAAGGTTTAGAGAGGATGTGCGGAAAACATTTTCATCCAGAGTGGTGGAAATCTGGGACTCACTGTAAGGATGATAGAGACAGACACCCTCACAACATTTAAGAAATATTTTCATGCGCACTTGCAATGATAATGCATACAAGGTTATGATCCAAGCGCTGGAAATTGGGATTAGAACAGTTAGGTGCTTGTTCTAAATCTGCACAAAATCGATGGGCCAAAGAGTCTTTTTTTGTGCTTTAGATGTCCATGTATCCATGACTTGCTACCTACATTCAAACACAGGAACAAAAACAAAGTTGCTGGAAAAGCTCAGCAGGTCTGGCAGCATCTGTGAAGGAAAAAACAGAGTTAACGTTTCGGGTCTGGTGATCCTTCCTTCCCTCAGAACTGATGGTGGCCGGGAAAACGTCAGTTTATTTGCAGAAAAAAGGGGAGGGTGATGGGGTAGGGAGAGAACGATAGGGTAGAGCCTAAAGAGAGAGAAAAGAGCAGTTGGACAGACAAAGAGTTGATAATGATCAGACTGGGAAAGTGAATAGTTGGTAACGGGGACTATTAATGACTAATAACAGGTAGTGTGTAATAGCAGGCTATGTGGTAACAAGGCCTGGTGTGTGGGGTGGGGGGCTGGGACACGGGAGAGTTTAGGCCCTAAAATCATTGAACTCGAAATTGAGTCCGGAGGGCTGCAGGGTCCCCAAGTGGAAAATGTGGTGTTGTTCTTCTAGCTTGCGTTGAGCTTCGCTGGAACACTGCAGCAAACCAGAGACAGAGATTTTGGCCAGGGAGCAGGGTGGTGTGTTAAAGTGGCAGGCAACAGGTAGTTCAGGGTCTTTTTTGCAAGCAGAATGTAGATGTTCTGCGAAGTGGTCACCAAGTCTACGCTTTGTTTCCCCAGTGTAGAGGAGGCCACATTGTGAGCAGCAAATGCAGTAGACTAGATTCTGGGAAGTGCAGGTTAAGTTGGGAGTCTTTCTCCCAGGGAATAAATATCAATTACAAGGGGACATACATTTATGGTAAAGCAGGGTGAGTTTAAAAGAAATGTGAGAGACTTGTTTTTTTTTACACAGAGGGTAGTAAGTGCCTGGAATATGCTGTCAGATGAATTGGTAGAGGCGAATATAATAGCAATGTTGCATTGAGGCATCTTGACAGATACATGAATAAGCAGGGAAAACGGACTGCATTGTGGCAAAAGGTTTTTAGGTCAGAAAGGCATCATGTGTCAATGCGGGTTCGGTAGGATGAAGGGCTTATTCCTGTGCCGTACTGTTCTTTGAAAGGTATGATTCTGAGTATTACTGTGTCAGGCTGTTGCTTGACTAGTCTGTGAGACAGCTCTCCTGTTGATATTAGTGAGGTCTTTGCAGAGTAGACAGGGCTGTGCTTTCTGCCGGTGCTGAAGTCAATGCCAGGTGATCCATCTGGAGGGCAGTTAAGAGCCAACCACATTGGTGCAGGTTAGAAGTCAGCCTGGGTAAGGATAGCACTTCCTTCCCGAAAAGGCCAGGCAGGTTTTTACATCAATTGACAATGGTTTTTAACAACTTACAATTTATTGAACTCAGATTCCTCAATTTGTCAATTACTAGCCCAGTGCCAATAACACAATGCCATCTCCTCTCCTGTAAGTCTCCCTTATTTATCAGACTGTTCATAAGTTCCAAAGTTCTGCAGTTCCGCAATACTCTCTACGCTATTATCAATTCTATGTTTATTTATTTAATAAAATATAGGTTTTACGTAATCTCTAATGCTAACTTATTATTTAATTGCTAAATTTAGAGTGCAAATTAATAACTGAAGACTTGCAATTTATATTCAGATTCCATGTGACAGGTATGACTCAGTTCACGGCACTCTCACTTCTGAGTCTGGAGGTTGTAGGTTGAAGGCCCATTTCAGGACCTGGGCACAAAATATCAGGCTGACACTTTAGTGCAGTACTAAGAAAGTGTTATATTGACAAAAGTGCTGGCTTTCAAATGTGATGTTAAACAAGGCCCTATCTTGTCTGCACATGTGGACACTGGGGTGGCACAGTGGCTCAGTGGCTCAGTGGTTAGCACTGCTGCCTCACAGCACCAGGGACCTGGGTTCAATCCCACCCTTGGGCAACTGTCTGCGTGGAGTTTGCACATTCTCCCCGTGTCTGTGTGGGTTTCCTCCCACAGTCCAAGGATGTGTAGGCTAGGTGGATTGGCCATGCTAAATTGCCCATAATGTTCAGGGATGTGTAGCTTATGTAGGTTATAGGGGGATGGGTCCAGGTGGGATACTCCTAGGGTCAGTGTGGACCTGTTTCCACACTGTAGGGATTCTATGAATCACTTCACACTTTTATAACAGATCCTGTGGTATAATTTGAAGACGAGCAGCTATTTCTGGTGTCCTGACTAATATTTATCTTTTAACCAACATCATGAAAACAGATTAACTGGCTATTGTTGTGGTGACTGGAATGAGGTCAGCCAGGTGAATCTCATAGAATATGAGTCCCCTGCTTGGAGCTGTTAACCTCGTCCAATCCAGGAGCCCTGACTGACAGACGTGGTGCCAATATTTAAGAAAGGTGGTAAGGAAAAGCCAGGGAGCTATAGACTGGTGAGCCTGACATCTGTGGTGGGCAAGTTGTTGGCAGGAATCCTGAGGGACAGAATTTACATGTATTTGAAATGGAAAGGACTGATTAGGGATAATTAACATGGCTTTGTAAGTGGGAAATTGTGAAACTAACTTGATTGAATTTTCTGAAGAAGTAACGAAGGGGATTGATGGGGGCAGAGCAGCGGACACAATCTATATGGATTCAATAAGGCATTGGACAAGGTTCCTCATGGTAGAGTGGTTAGCAAGATTAGATCTCATGGAATACAGGAAGAATTAGCCATTTGGATACAGAACTGGATCAAAGATAGAAAACAGAAAGTGGTGGAAGAGTGTTGTTTTTCAGACAGGAGGCCTGTGACCAGTGGTGTGCCACAAGGTTCGGTGCTGGGTCCACTGCTTTTTGTCATTTATATAAATGATTTGGATGTGAACACAGGAGGTATGGTTAGTAAGACTGCAGGTGACACCAAAATTGTTGGTGCACTGGACAGCAAAGAAGATTACCTCAGTGTACAACGGGATCTTGATCAGATGGGCCAAGGAGCAGCAGATGGAGTTTAATTTAGATAAGTGTGAGATGCTGCATTTTGGAAAGGCAAATCAGGGCAGGACTTATACACTTAATGGTAAAATCCTGGAGAGTGTTATTGAACAAAGAGTCCTTGGAGTGCAGGTTCATAGTTCCTTGAAAGTGGAGTCGTAGGTAGACAGGATAGTGAAGAAGGCATTTGGTATGCTTGACTTTATTGGTCAGTGCATTGAGTATTGGAGTTTGGAGGTTATGTTGTGGCTGTACAGGACATTGGTTAGGCCGCTATTAGAATACCGCGTGCACTTCTGGTCTCCCAGCCATAGGAAGGATGTTGTGAAACTTGAAAGGGTTCAGAAAAGATTTACAATGATGTTGGCAGATTTGGAGGGTTTGTACTATAGGGAGAGGCTGAACAGGCTGGGGCTATTTTCCCTGCAGCATCTGAGGCTGAGGGGTGACCGAATAGAGATTTATAAAATCATGAGTGTCATGGATCAGGTGAATAGACAAGGTCTTTTCCCCAGGGTGGGGAAGTCCAAAACTAGAGGACATAGGTTTCAGGTGAGAGGGGAAAGCTTTAGAAGGGATCTAAGAGGCAACTTTTCACACAGAGGATGGTGCATGTATGGAATGAGCTGCCAGAGGAAGTGGTGGAGGCTGATACAATTACAATATTTAAAAGGCATCTGGATGGATAGATGAATAGGTAGTGTGTAGAGGGACATGGGCCAAATATTGGCAAATGGGACTAGATATATTTAGGATATCTGGTCGGCATGGACATGTTGGACCAAAGGGTCTGTTTCCATGCTGTACATCTCTATGACTCTGTGTAAACAGGGGTGTCAAGGATTCTGTTCACACTAGGAGCCAGCACTGTGCTCACTGAGTCAGTGTTATGTGTAAATAAAGGATGACTTGGTGACGAGACACTGGCCTTTGTGGAGTTATTTCAATTGTCATATCTGTATCTGTGTGAGATTACTATTTGGCCTTTACATTTCCTAAACAATAGCAGTAATACACGTCAGGAGTACTTTGTTGGTTGTGAAGCACGTTGGAATGTTCATGATCATGAAAGGTGGAAACGGAAACGAAATAAAAGAAGTCTTTCTTTGACTTTTCCATTAGCTACAGTATTACTTTTCTCATCACTCTACTTGTTTCATTGCTTAGATTATTATGCTAGTGATAAAAATTGATTAACGTATTTTAACTTTCATCATCCGATTTTTATTACCTGGGACCTCTTGTGAACTGAAATTGTTTTAGAAAGGGAAAATACTGAATTAAGACCACTGCAGTGGCCACCTAATCAGTTTGAGCACACTCCATCTGTAAGAATCAGTCAACATTGTTATAAAAAGGCATTGAAACTCAGAACTATACCTCCCCGTCAGTTCATACCTTTCTGGAGGTTTCACAAATTGGGATGAAAGTTGTATGCAGGTATTCCAGCTTGAAAAGACTGTGAATCCAAACACAGAAACACACAACAGAATTGTATTTCAGGCAAGAGTTTTTGGACAGAGAACAAGCGTGCTGTTTTTTGAGAGGTTGAAAGAAATGCAGTGAGAGACAGAGTCTTCCAGTTATGCTGTTATCAATTAATTTTCCTTCTCCCCTGTCCCAGATATTAAATCACATGATGGAAGTTGAAATTTGTTAGTCCATTTTTACCACAAAAAAGAAACCTCCAATCACCATGATCACAAGGTCATCTACAAACTTTGCCACTGCTGAAGACGCAATGAAACAACTGTGGTCTCAGATCAAAACCTATCATCTCAAGGACTTCTTTTAAAAGTGCCTATTCTCACTTCTTGTCACCTGGTCATAACAAGGTTCCCCCACAAGTATACTTACAAGTCCACTCCAGGCCTTTCTGGTGATGTCCCATTGTGTCGAAATTGAATTTTCCAAGCTCAAAGTCAATTTGAAATTTGCATCTATACACATGGCAACATGTTTAAGGATCTCTACCCTCAGATTCACCACTACCAACGCAATGTGAGTAATTTCATTAAAGGGGCAGTTGCTACTTCTGATACAGTACAAAGCAACACTTCAATCAATTGGATATCCATTCTATATGTTTAGCATTTCTCCTTAGAAGGTGAATAGCTATCAGCTACAAAATGATCACAGGGCCATAATTAATAATGAGCATCAACAGAAAAATGACAGGAAGACAGCAGCTTCATGAATTGAATAAGGAAAACGTGTGATATTAAGATATGCAATGAATCCTAACCATCCTCTCATCTACATCATTGGTTTGCTTGCCTTTTCCAAGACCTAATTTTAGCTACTGAGAACATACAGAATATGAAACAGCTTTTAAATTAATAGAATCATAGAATTGTACAGTACAGAAGGAGGCCATTTGACCCATCATGTCTGCACTGGCTCCTCAATAGCTACCCAACTAGTCCCATTCTCCAGCCCTATGTTCATAGTCCTCTGAAGTCATTACTTTCAAATATGTATCCAGCTCTCTTTTGAATCCTCCTATAGAATCCACCTCCGCTACTCTCCCTGACAGTGCATTCCAAATCCTAAAATCTCTCTGAGAACAAAAGTTTCTCCTCCTAGCTCTTTTGCTGACAATCTTGAAATTGTGATCCCTAGTTACTGACATACCAACAAGTGGAAACTGAATATCCCTCTTCACCCTGTCAAAATTGCTCATAATCTTGAACTCCTCAATAAAATCACCTCTTAATCTTCTCTGCTCCAAGGAGAACAAGCCCAATTTCTCTAATCTTTCCTTGTAACTAAAATCTCTCATTCCTGGTCTCATTCTAGTTACTTACCTTTGAACTTTCTCCAAGGCTTAAGCATCCTTCCAGGTGCCCAAAACTAAAAACAAAACTCCAAAAGTGATCTGACCAATGATTTGTAAAGGTGTGGTACTACTTATACTCTATGCCTCTATTTATATACTGAAGCCTATAAGCCTTTTATGAACAGTTTCAAATTGCTTGGCCAAGATTCAGAGAATCGTACACGTGAACCTCACGGTCCCTCTACCCCTGTTCTCCCTTCAAAGTTGTACCATTGAGCCTGTATTCTCGCTCCATGTTTCTTCTATCAAAATGCATTACCTCACATTTCATCGCATTGAAATCTGCGAGGTCATTTAGCCAACTTGACAATGTCCCTCTAAAGTCAGTCAGCATCATCCTCACAATTCACTATTCTCTCTAGCTTAGTATCATTTGCAAATTTAGAGATTTTGCCCTCAATACCCATCTCCAAATCATTTACATAAATCAGAAAAGGCAAGGGTCCCAACACCAATATCTGGGGAGCACCACTTTCAATTTGTCTCCAATCTGAGAAATGCCCATCTATACCTATACTCTGTTAGCCAACAACTAATCCATGTTGCCAAAGACCCATTAATCCCAAACACTTTTAATTTGCTAACCAACCTGCCATGTGGCACCATATCAAATGCTTTCTGAAAGTCCAAATACACAACATCCACAGCACTGCCCTCACCCACTGTCTGAATCTTCATAAGTATAGCTCAAAACTATATACATACATGTAACAGTTTGCTTTAGCTTATAATACTATAATCACTCAGTTGGGAGTTTGCAGGTTCATAGTATCAAAGTGAGTGGATACAGTGCACGGAATTGTTGCAATTGCTGAGTTCAATAATTTGAATGCAGATTTCTTCCATCACAATGTAGCATTGATGACCAAGGAGAATCATCAGACCAAGTCTTCAATGTACAATTCAGCTTGATAGCTGAACAGTGGTGTTTTGCCAGAGCTCCTATCATTTGAACGCATTGTGAAACCAAGGCCCTCAGACAGATCTTAAAGATTGATACTGCTATTCAAAAAGAACCACCAAACCCTCCCAATGCCATTTCTGACGTTGCTTCCTCAGCCAAAACTACCAGAAATAGACTAATTGGTCGTTTGCCTCATTGTTGTTGGTGGAGCATTGTTCTGTGTAAAATGGCTGCTGCATCTCACCTTTACAATAGTAAATGTGGTACAGATTACCTGAGAGCTCTGTGACATCACTGATGACATGATTAGGTGCTATATAAATGTGTTCATCAATTAAAAAAACAATTTTAAATAAACATTATGGTTAAAGATCTGCACTTGTGCACCATATAGCAAAACATAAATGTGAAGAATGCTTCTGTGATTTTCATTCAAAGCTGTGTACATATGTGTTTAAAAATGTAGTACATCTCTAACACAACTGTTGTAGATTGTAATCCACTTTATTTCACCGCCTAATCACATCAGCAGTCCAAGAGCAGCTTGGGATGCGCAGTAAATGCTGACAATGCCACCCACATCCCATGAATGAATAAAAATATTCATTTTCATGAATGTCATTTTCTCAATCTGCCCAGCAGCATGGAATCATGAGGGCGGTAACACTCTAAACTCTAGACATGTCACAGATTAGTGAGACAAGTATATTCAGTATAGATTCTTGATTTGAACATGGAGCAGCAGCGACATTCTTAATCTGGAACATTACAGTTGTCAGAGCAGAGAAGCTCATTCCAGAGTGTTCCTTTCTGGCATTACTTTTCTTTGGCAATACTCATTTCAGACAGAATCCACACTCACAAATGGGGTCATCCACTTTTCCACCTTTTGCGTTCAGTCATGACATTAAGCCAATCAAAGGGAAGCTGAAACAAAAATCACCACCGCTCCTAGCTACCCACAAAAACCTCCTAGCCCCTGACTCACAACCTTCAGGTCATAGTAGAGTCATAGAGCTGTATAGCATGGAAACAGACCCTTCGGTCCACTCGTTCATGCTGACCAGATATCCTAAATTAATCTAGTCCCAACTGCCAGCATGTAGCACATATCCTTCTAAACCCTACCTATTCATATACCCACCCAGATGCCTTTTAAATAGTGTAATTGTACCAGTCTCCACCACTTCCTCTGGCAACTCATTGAGAGTCAAAATTATCTCTATCAATCAACAAAGTCACATCTCTAAATCCGAAACCTTTCTTCAAGGTTGTAATCATTATGCTATTAGTGATGACACTAATGGATAATGCTAATTAGACCCAATTTATATTATAATAGCTTTCTCAGATTTAAATAAAAGGCTTTAATGGAAAAAAATAGAATGTGCTGGAAAAGTCAACATATCTCCTTATCAAAAAATATAAATTGTGCCATACTTAAATTTCTTCAGGGCTAAATAGGCTATCAAGTGTCACAACGCTGCAATGTCACACGGTGGTAGTACTTTTGTAGTACTTTTAATTAATGGGTTCAAAAGTTCAGGAATCGCTGTCATGAGCATTTAACGAGTAGTTTCTGCTGAAAAAGTCCACAATGTGCGGGGAGAAGAAGCGTAATGTCTTTGCTCAGGTCCCCTGATACACAGTGGTAATGTCCCTACCTCTAGTCCAGGAGATCAGGGTTCAAGTTCCACCTCCTCAGGAGCTCACGTCCGAACAGGTTGATGGGAAAACATCTATCGGGCCCTACCTGTCGGAGAATGAAACTGGTGGAAGTTGTCTCGGACGATGTGCTTCCATCGGAACGTTTTAACCTGCTCCTCCTCCTGTTCACCCGGGTCAACTTACCAAACATGGGAGGAGGGAAGAGAAAGAGGGATACGTGAATGAATTGCTGCTCGATTTAACTGTCAAATCATATAACATTGAATCAGTGGGCCGTAGCAATAACATACAACGCATTAGAAAGAATGAATTGTCTTTTCTTAAAAAAAAGGAATCAACCTTACAGAGTTATTTTGCAAAAAAGTTTCTCTTTACAATGACAGGGGAAACCTTGAGAAAAAGAGAAGTTGCATTCCTTATCTGAGCGTGCTCACGGAATGGAATAATTAAAAGTAGCACTTTTTTTGACTATTTCAACATCAGTTCAAGCTCCTGTTTGGGCTACGGTCATGCAAAATAAATCACAAACTGGCGTGCAGGAGAAAGGAGCAAGTCAATGTTTCAAATCACCCCCCACCACTAATAATTTCAGAAACGCAAACAGAAATTGCTGGAAGAGCTCAACGGATCTGGCAGCATTTGCAGACAGGAATCAGAATTAACGTTTCGGGTCGAGTGACCCTTCCTCAGAGGTTAATAATTTCAGGCAATCCCTTACCTGAAAGATGGGCGGCTGTAGCCCATCGCCTGGAATTTCTTTGGTGAATAAAGGTCCAACTCCGGACATCTTCAAATAGATCATGAGCTCGGGACGCTGCTGAAGCTGCTTTAGCTGGAATGAGGGATCCAGTCCATTGAGCTGGTGCTACTCCAGCCCCTGGTGGCTCTCACTAGCCGCTGGAGCTGGCCATCGGGACGTGCTGTCTGGCTGATGGGAGAGGGAGGGGGAGTTACTGTACCTACCGTCTGATCCCTGCCCCTCCCTCCCCTACCCCTCAGGAACTCACTCAGTCCCGGGCACGGCCGTAGGTGCCCTCACCACCACCACCCCGCCCCCCAAGCTCCCCTGCTGCCAGTCAGGAATGTGTCAGGAGTTACAGGAGGAAACCGGGGCGAGAAACATATCCGCCTAGGGAGGGGGAGGGAAGACAGGAGGAGGGGTCGGTAATGCAGCGAGGAAAATTAGGAACCCGGCTGGGGCAAATGACCTTCTGCAACTGGCCTCCTCCTGTCCGCGGAGATGTGCCTGGTGTGTTCAACGCAGTTTGCACAGTCAGGGCGGTTCACCTTCAGGGAGCTAGTGGGGAAATTACAGCTTTTTTTTCTCTCCTGTACGAAAGACGGCCCAATCTAACGACTGCAGCAAACGCATTTTTTTTTGGATCATTTGCACCGCCAGGAAGAATTACGAGTGACAGGTCATAATGTTTGTAGTTATTACCACGAGTCTTTATTATAGAGAAGTGCAGATTAAATAATCTCAGCTCCTCGGCAATGCTCAGGTGCACACTGTGTTTGACACATGGCTATCCATTTCCTGAACTATCCCTGGCGTGGATTTGAAATCCATGCCCCCCCCCCCCCCGCTACCTACAGAGGAAGGGTCACTCGATTCGAAACGTTCATTCTGATTTCCCGCCACAGACGCTATCAGAACTGCTGTGCTTTTCCAGCAATTTCTGTTTTTGTTTTTTGGGAAAAAATGAAACTACTTTATTCAATTTCAGGACAATGACACCAGTTGATCTTTCCAGGGACAGTATCTGCATATACGGCATGATAGAATAACAGAAAAAGGCTGTGCCAGCTTCTGAACTTTTCAAGCGTTTTGTTTTGGTTTTATTCAGAATCCCAGTATCGACGCTTTAAAACAAAACGAGGAGCAGGAGAAAACCAGCATTCATTTTTTTTTAATTTTAACTTATTCTTTTCTATATTGATGTGGTTGCCACTGAAAGGCCAGCATTTATTATCCATCTCCAATTGTCCCCGAACTGAGTAGCTTGCTAGGTCATTTCACGGGGTCGTTAAGAATCCGGAGTCCCATGTAGCCCAGATTTTTTTCCCCATATTCATTCACAGCGTGTGCGCACCACTGACTAGACCAGTATTTCTTGTCCATCCCTAATTGCCCAGAATTTGGTTAAAAGTCAAACAGATTGCTCTGGGTCTGGAGTCACATGTAGGTCAGACCACGTAAAGATGGCAGTTTCCTTCCCTCAAGGACATTAGTGAATCAATTTTTTTTTACCCCCAAACAATCATGATGGGATCCTTAATTCCTTTTTTTTTAAAAATTGAATTCATCTACTGCTGCAGGATTCAAAACCAGATCTCAGGGTTTGGGTCACTGGATTAGTTGTCTAACACTACCACTAGGCCTTCACCTCCCAAATCAGGTAAGATTGGCATAAACATACCCTCCTTTCTTAAAAGACTTTATGACCATCACTGATCATCACTTTGGTTTCAGTTTGACTTTCGCAATCCATCTCCACATCCCTGAGAGACTAAAGGCATGCCTATTCCCAGCCTTAAGAATATTGGTGCATGCATTGGTACACCGACAACTCTCTGAGGTAGTGAATTCGACAGATTCAGAGCCCTTTAAGTGAAGCTATTTCACCTCATCTCAGTCTTAAACAATTGGCCCCTTGCCTTTAGGCTCTGTTCCCTAGTTCTGTATTGCTCGGTCAGGAAAAAACAAGCTGTCAGTATCTGTCAGTCTAACTTATGGTCTTGAATATTTCATTGCATTCACCTCTCTTTCTTCTAAACTCCTGAAAGCATAGACCCAATTTAGAGTCAGACAGTCCTAGACACATACAACTCAGAAATAGACAATTTGGTCCAACTTGTCCATGCCAACCAGTTACCTTAATCTAGTTCCATTTGCAAGCATTTGGCCCATATCCCTCTAACCCTTCTTATTCATATATCCATCCAGATGCCTTTTAAGTGTTGTAATTGTACCAGCCTCCACCACCTCCTCTGGCAGCTCATTCCATACACACACAATCCTCTGCATGAAAAAATTGCCACTTAGGTCCCTTTTATATCTTGCCCCTCTCACCTTAAGTCAATGCCCTTTAGTTTAAGACTGCCCTATCCTGGGAAAAAGACCTTGGCTATTCATCCTATCCATGACCATCATGATTTTATAAACCTCTAAAAAGTCACCCCCTCAGCCTCTGACGCTCCAGGGAAAATAGCCGCAACTTATTCAGCCCCTCCCCATGGCTCAAACCCTCCCACCCTGGCAACATCCTTGCAAATATTTTGTGTACCCTTTCAAGTTTAACAACACCCTTCTAATAGCAGGGAGAGAAGAATTGAATGCAGTATTCCAAAACATCTTCAGCCTATAGAATGAATTAGTAGGATTTCTTTTCTATGACTAGCAAAACTACGTGAGAATTATTGTGTGAAATAGGGTGAAAGGGTGTCCGTTTGTAATATAAGGATAGTTGTGATCCAGTTTGCTGTAAGTTCTTTGTTGTTCTATATCCCATATTTGAAATTTAAATAGATCTCATAGAGGCCATGGAGTAACAGCGCAGTTGGTCACAGTGCTTTAATTTAGGAACACGAACCTTAGCCAGAGTTTTTCTTCTGACCACTACACTTATTAGTACCAGGTGATGATAACTCTCAAGTGCTATGGCATCGCTACCTTTAAAATGCCCAGAAGTATGCAATGTTGAAGATCACATAGGAAGAACGACATTTCTACTAAGTGCAGGAAAGGACCTGCAGGACAAAACCTCAACAAGAGATCAGTGACTTCAGAAGAGAGGTATGCAAAATTTACCACAGAAAATTGGAAAGAAACTAATGGCTAATTAGGACCAAGTTGAGTTGCTTGTGATACAATGGGAGCTGCAGGTTATCAGAGGTCTGTGATCATCATTCATGCAGGATTTTCATACATGACACTCTGAGCTCTCAAGAGTCTGGAATGGGATACCACATTTACTTTGTGTAAAAATATACAGCCTGGATAGAGTAGATTAACAGGGTGGCATGGTGGCTCAGTGGTTAGCACTGCTCCCTCACGTGACAGGGACCCAGGTTCAATTCCAGCCTTGGGTGACTGTCTGTGTGGAGTTTGCACATCCTCCCCATGTCTGTGTGGGTTTCCTGTCGGTGCTCCAGTTTCCTTCCAAAGTCCAAAGATGTGCAGGTTAAGTGGAATTGGCTATACCGAATTGCCTGTAGGGTTCATGAATGTGCATTCCTGATGGGTTAGCCATGGGAAATGCAGGGTTACAGGGAAGGGGAGTTGGGGGTCTGTGTGGGATGCTCTTTTGAGGGTCAGTGTGGACTTGATGGGCCAAATGGCCTGCTTCCACACTGGAGGGATTCTATAATTCCTAAGTTGTTCTGCTCATAATAGAAGGCATTGATTTAAAGTGATGTGTGAAAGCAACAAAGGTGATGTTAGAAAAACTTCTGCGCACAGCAAGCAGTTAGGGTATGGAATATATTGCCTGGAAATGTGATAGAGGCAGTTTCAATTGCAGCATTAAAAGGGCATTGAATGATTATTTGAAGTGAAATAGCGTGCAAGGGTATGGGAAAAAGCAGCAGATTAGCACGAGGTAAAATTGCTCGTTTGATGAGTTGGTGCAGGCACGATGGACCATAGCCTCCTTCTGTGTCATAACAACTGATCATTCCATGATAAAGCACAGTTTTGTGCTGATTGAAAAAGAGCTATCCAGTCTTATCTCACTGTCCAGCTATTAGTCTATACATTTTGGTACCTCAAGTGCAAAATCAATTTTTTTGCAGTGAAGTCTTCAACTTCGACACCCTTTCAGACAGCGAATTTGAGATCTCCATCACTCACTGGGTCAACAAAAAACGTCCTCAACTGCTCCCTAATAGTTCTGGGTCTGCCTCACATGCACCCCTCCCACAACACCAGTTATTGACCTCTCTGCTAAGGGATATTGGGCATTCCAACCCAGTCTATAGAGGCCTCTCATAATTTCATGCAACTCAATTAAATCCCTATTCAGCCTCTTCCATTCAAAGAAAATCACAACAGCCTATCTCTTACCTCTTACCTAAAATGTCGTAGGTGTCTGCATGTTCCTCTCTTTGGTAAACTCGCTAACATTTTTTTTCAATTACTATGCAGCAATTATGATGTTTTCTGCATTGATGTCAAGGTTATCTTTTGGTGACTGGTACAGCTTTGTTGAAAGTTAGGGTATGGGACTCCCTTTTGCGTTGGTGCATTTGAAAGGAATATCCAGGGTGAAAGATCTAATATTTGTTTCATACCATTGAAATGCTACAAGTCAATGTGAAGTTGTTAGCTCATGCAGTTTCTCCTCTGTTACATTTATATAAAGGGCATATTAAACAAGCTAGGATTAAAAATGGAAAGTGCCTGCCCTCACGAGATCACCAGCTGAAAAAAAGGGTCAAGCTGTTTAAGGGAGTGCAAACTGGATTGTTTGATTTACTAGTCATAAAGAGGGAGATCATGTTTGAGTGATGATGAATACTGCCAGCAACTCCTGAGTACATTTGTCACTAGATGTCACTGCTCATTTCATAAGGAATCTGTGTCTCAGCAGTAATCTCATGCATTCTGTCTTTTTCCAGATTTTGAATGATAGTTTTCTAATGTAGAGAGAATATTTTAGTAATTATTCTAATCCATCTCATTCGATGTATAGCGTGGCACTGCAGTGCTGAGCTGGACAATCATGTGCCAAATGCCCATGTACACAATCTAACTCCAAATAAGGAACTCTGAAAAAAGTTCATAGAATATTGATTTTTTATATATATATTAAACTCAGAGGATAGTTAAATGTTTTGTGAAATCTATGTGGCCTTTATTGTGTTTATTTATTCTTAAATCTGTGTGAAATATGACTTACAACAGTATGGAATAAGTGGTTTGAGAGGAATATCAGAATCTTTAATCAGTAAGGGAATCAAGGGCTGAAGGGGAAAGACAGGAAAGTGGAGTTGAGGATTATCAGATCAGCCATGAATGGCTGAATGGTGGAACAGACTCAGTGGGCTGAATGGCCTACTTCTGCTCCGATGTCATATGGTCTACGGTAGGTCATCATAACATTTTCAGTGCATAAGAATTTTTATCTATATAATGATTTATCACATCCTGGAGAAGTTCCACATCACTCATAGCCAATGTGTTAGATTTTTAAATATAGGTACTGTTGCAGACCAGCACTGTCAGACTGTCTCCCTGACACTGGTTTACCACCGATCTTTGCCACATTGCATGTTTTTTCTTTCAATTTAATATTATCCTTAGCTTCCCTAGTTAGTTTATCCCCTTCTTAGAGTCCATTTTCAGCACTAATTTATATTTTTGCTCTGATTCATGAACTATTTTCTTAAAATTTTGCCATTGCCCCTCAACATTGTTTTTTTCTGACAAACAGCTTTCTGAGTTCTCTCTGGTGAACCCCAGCCCTCATCCCTATGTAATTACCCTTATTTAAGTTTTGTACAGTTGTTTCTGACCCCAAGTTTCTCACTATCAAAATTAATTCTAAACTCTGCCATGTTATGGCCACTGTTCCCCAAGTGATCGCTTACTCAGATCATTTATTACATATCGCCAGACCCAAAATAACTTACTCCCTGGGTTGGATGTGCCAAAACTCCCCAGAGGGATCATATAGCTAAGTTATACACTTCTATGTGAAAAACAGAAAGGAAGTGTGTGAATTAAATGGTGATATATTGAGAAATGGGCATATACGAAGGAATCTGGATGTCTTTGTACACCAGTCAATGAAAGTAGACAGGCAGGTGCAGCCAACAATTAGGAAGGCAAATGGTATATGAACCTTTACTGCAAGAGGATTTGAGTTCAGCAAGAGGGATGTCCTACTGCAGATACACAGGGACTTGGTGAGACCACACCTAAGATATGCAGCTGTAACCTCCCTACCTAAGAAGGGATATGGTTGCCATAGATGGAGTGCAGTGGAGGTTCACTAGGCTGATACCAGGGATAGCAGCATACACTGTATGCATCCTTCCTCATGGCTACCTTTGCCAATTCGATTTTCCCAGTTTACATAAAGATTAAAGTCATCCATGATGAGTGTACTGCCTTTTTCTCATACCTCATTATTTCATGATTTGTGCTTTATCCAACTGCATAGCTACTATTAGGGCCTATAGCCAATTCCCACAAGTGCCCTCTTCCCCTCTTCTCCCCAGTCTTCATCCAATCCAACATCATTTCTTGTTATCACACTAACTGTCATCTTTTATTAACATATTTAACCCTCCACCTTCCCTTCCTTCCTGACCTTTTAAAAAATCACACATGACTGTATATTTAGTTCCCAAGTTTGATCTGCTTGTAACCATGTATTGGCTATAAGGTCCTACCCATTAACCTCTATTTGAGCCATTTATTTTATTCTGAATACTATGTGAATTTCAGTAAAGAGTCATTGATTTTGCCTTTTTCCCTCATGACCCATTCTATTGCTGCTTTCTAATGCTTGTGCATTCTGTCCCTTCCCATCCCGCACTGCCCCTACAGATCATTCTCTCTGAACACTTCAGGAATATCAAATATGTATTTGTCCCAGATCTTTGCCTAGCTTTGATGATCAGCCCCTAGACATGACTGACAGACCCCGCTGCTGTGTTTTTGCACCTCCCCAAGTAATAATATGTGATTCCCCTGAGAGCTTGTGCTGGTCCTATAGGATTGACCACTGAACACTTCCCTAACTGTTTTAGGACAAATCCCCAGACTTTGAGCCTTCCAAGTGGATGATTGACTGTGAGTGAGCCACTGTATTGTGTGTGGCTTGTGACTGATGTTACTGGCACCCTCGTGACAGACAGTACCACCCACTTAACAACTGGGGACTAGCCCCCACCAGTCTGTAGGTGTTACATTGCTATCTCATTGTGCCATGCTTGTATTTGTGATAAAGCGCCCCTAAGAATGGCAGTGATGGCAACCTTTTGCTCTGGCTGAAGTACCTATATCTAACAGGCATGGCATGGAATGGTAAGGCAAGGCGTAGATGGTGCAAGGATGCACGTGGGCATAAAATGATCGAGTGCTAACAAAGCAAGTGAGCAGCTCTGAAATGCAACCTGGTCCAGTCTGTGAACTGGATTCTTGTCCGTGCGAACCAAATATCCCTGCTGCAGCCTTCTCAATGCTAGCTCTCACTGTGCCCTGCAGTGCGCATCTGAACCTCATGAGTGGCCTGCCAGTGTATCAGGGAGGTGCCATGATGGCCATGAGGTGTTGGCAGGTACGAGATGCCACTGTCTGAAGATGAAGGGTGCATGCAGCTCTGCCCATGAACTGTGCCCTGAGCAGTTGCTTCCCTGTGCCGAAGATGGACGTCGTTCAGAGCAAGTGGTGAGCTGAATCCACCAGGTACATGGTCTGTATTTTCCTAGCATCTATCTTGTTTAGCGACTCACCCAATTCCGAAAGGAGTCTGAATAATCAGGAGGTGAGTTGTATTAACAAGTCATTTAACAACCAATAGTTAGCGTCAATTGGTATCTCGCTATTCCGCAGCGAGAATCTAGCCACTCTACTTTTGAAAAGCATATAAGCTGAAGTGTGGTGATCTTCATATCGAGACGAGCTTTATTACCTGATTCTGCCACACACCACCCAGTACGCCACATCGCTCAGACCCATATAAGATTTCACCATCTAGGCTTCACTTCAGGCAGTGAAACCTATCTGTGAGGCCGGGAGGAGGTGGGGGAAGGGTGGGTGGATTGTATGGTTTTATGGTCTTATTCCTTGAGCATAGAAGATTGAGGAGTGACATTGTCAAAGTGTTTAAAGTAATAAAGGGAGTTGATAGAGCAGAGGCAGTAACTCTTTGAGAGAGAGAATCCAGAACAATCGGCCAGAATCTTAAAAATAAGGCAAGGCCATTAAGGAATGAAATCGGGAAGCAATTTTTCAAACAAAGAATCAAAAAAAATCTGGAAGTCTTTTCCCCAAAAAGGAGCACAATTTAAATTTTGAAAACAAATATATCAAGAGATATGAAAAAAAGGCTGGTAAATGGAATTAAATTGTAAATAATCAATGCTCTTACTGAAAGATGGATCAGACTGAAGGAGCTGAGTGACCTACTTATGTTCTTAGGTTCCTTTGGAAAGCTGACTTTATAATAATATCCGGAAATGCGTTCAAATTGGCAGGGTATCACCCACACAGAAGGGTTTGAAATCGTTGGACTATAATTATGGTGTTAATGTTTACATTCTTTGCCAGGGGCTTCATGTTCAGATTGAGAAGATTACGATACAGTACAAGAGAAAAATAATTCAAGAGCAGGGCCCCAGTGGCTAAATAAGGAGGTCAAAACTAGCCGAAAGGCTAAGAAACGGTATTTTAGGACTAGTTTCAATCAAAAATAGCATGGGCTGGGAATTGTGCAAAAGTCAGTCGAGAATAACTAAAATGAAAATGAGATGGAGTAATTGCACAATGGAAAAGCCGATTGCTTATTGTAAGGGGGATGAGAATACTGTATTTTTTGCGGTGACTGTAGCGGACAGAACGTAAAAGATCAGCTGGCACTTTAGCAGATCAAATTAGTTCAAAATATGACCACATTTTGAGGTCGTTCAGCCCATCTTGGCTGTGCCAGCTCTCCAAAAGAGAATTTCACTTAGTGCTATGGTAGTGGCAAATATGGATTATCAAATTTCAACTTCCACCACCTGATCATTATACCTGAGAGCTTTCATGTATTAAAACAATGTGGTCGGCATGGACAAGTTGGACCGAGGGTCTGTTTCCATGCTGTACAGCTCCATGACTCTATGACTCTATTAAGTAAATAGAATTATCAAATATGAAGCCTGTGTAATGCAATATATAAAATCATCATACTTGTGAATTTCTTGGCACTAACTTAATTGCCTGGATTGATATCTTTACATAAAATGATAATTTCAGTTCTGGACAGTTTTGTGTATTATACATGCGTGTCCTGTACTTGCCTCAGTCTGTAGTCAGGTGATTGTGGCAGCCATTTTAGATGAGTAAGGGCCCTTTTAGCCAAATTGTTTTAACTCATGAAAGCTCTCAGGTATAATGATTGGGTGATGGAAGAGTTGTGGATAACTGAATTTTCTTTTAAAGAGATTAATAAAAAAACAATAGAGCTTTGTTTTAATAAGGCATACCCTAACAGTCACATGGCATATGATAATTGCAGACCTCCTGGCTGGGTTTACAACTGACAGGGTGAAGCTTCTATTTTGGGGATGGTTTGGACTTTTCACTTGGTGACCACCCTAATGAAGGAAATAAGTTTAAGCCCAGCTCTCCTGATTGTTAATACCTCTTGTTGTGGAACTAATGTGATACCTGAAGCATGATGGTCCTCCTGAAGAACATCTGGAAGAACACTCAATGCTGTGTTTGGTAAAGATCTATTTGCTTGTGTTTGGTGCAATCCATCTTTGTGCACCACAATATCAGAATGACAGCTGTCCAAACATTCCACACCATACTCTTTTCTTTTGTCCTCCAGATCTAAGACTTATTTGCCATTTTTATTTTCCCAAAATGAATCTCTGCAGAGAGAAATCTATTTTCCCTTTGCCCAAGGTATTTGTGTTTTGGATGATATAGGAGGTAAACATTCATAATTTCATATTACGAACTAAGTGTGTTAACCAATTTTGCATCAGCGTTGAATAAATTTGTTTTATATTAAATCAGTAAAAGTAATCTGATTGATGGATCTTTTTATTTAAATCTGATATAGAATAAACATATGATTGGCCTATTGAGAACCAGGTAAAACAACTACCTTTGTGTGTGACCTGTGGAGAAGTCGAACTAGTAAAAGAGAATGCACTCTTCCCATTTAAATTGTAACAATAGGAAGCCGAAAGGCTCACTTACCAGCTTGAAAAGACAATGGAGCTAGACTTGGGAACATACAAATATATTTAAATACACATATATGGATGAATAACAGCAAGGACTGAAACATTCACTTTCCCTGCCTGTTTCACTCATCATCTCAGAAAAAAGTACCCATTGACTGAGAAAATTGGGAAAACAATCATTCATCTGCAGCATTTCATGCAAACTGACTGTGTGTGTCAACAGAAATCTTTATCTGTGGAGAAAGTGACTTTGTATTTAGTATTAGCTCTACAATGATTTGAAGTCTACATATCTAACAACTCTGCAAAGACTGTTTATACAGGGTTATGGTTCTCTCACTATTGTAAACATTTAAGACTGTTTCATTGAAGTTTAATGCTGCAACCATATAATTTGAAATCATTCATGTCACAGGAAAAGATAATATTATAACATGCTTTATGAAGAGGAACTATTAAAGAAAATGCATATATTGATCAAAATTGTCTTCTGTAGAAAATTATATTGAAGGAACGTCCTTGTATATATAAAGTGAGTATTGTTACTGTCAAAGTGAAATCTGCATAAATAGAATGTATATAGTGATTAGCCCCCATCATGGATAGCAACTCTTGTAATAACACTGCACCAACATTGATGTCACTGCCATTACTAGCAGTGTAACTGGCTTATACTTTGGTTCTGCTAAAACTAATGCAGTCATCAGTACAGCTTTCAAGTCATCAAGGGCAGTCTGACTGTTTGTACATTCAAGTTTCTTTAACAAATTTATCAAATGAGCCACTAGAGTGCTGAAATTCAAACCAAACATCCAATTAAATCCATTCATGTCGATAGATTGCAAATTTCACATTTTGTCTTAGCCCTTAAGGTCGCCATTCATTTTGCTTCTCTATGTGTTGTTTTGCCATATTCGAGAGTGGAACCCAAATAAGTTGGCTTTCTTTGGCAAATTCACTTTTAGCTAAATATATGATCAAATTAGCTGTTCATAACTGATCGAACAGTTTGTTCAAGTGTTGTACATTTTCTTAACAGATTTAGCTGAACACAACCAAACCATCCAAGTTATACAGCACAGTTGCGTAATCCTTCAGTGAATTTGTTAGTTCACCATTGAAAAGGTGCTGATACATTTTTTTGTTCCAACCAACATGACTTTACATTGATAAAGTCCACTCAGTGTTACAAAAGTTGATATTCCTTTGGATGTTTCAGTCCTTTAATATCCTTTTAACAAGTCATTTTTTGTAACATCTCAATAATGTTGACCAATCATGGAATTAGGGATGAAACTGGCTTTGTCACCATGTTGACAATTGTTGTGATACATTTTATATCAGAAACATCACAATAGGTGAGATCCAGCTACTATGGCTCAGTTCAGTTGTATTACTGTCCATCATGAAATTGACATTGTCCCAAAAGAAAATCACTAATAGCTGTCTTACATCAAACCAGTTAAACACTTCTGCAATATTTGAAAGGAACACCAGGTGGTAGCAACAATTTCTTTATGGTTTTGCATAAGTCTGAAGAATGAAGCATCTTTGAGCTGAGCCGTGAACTGAGAAAACAAATGGAACTTGCTCTCTTTAATTGATACCATTTCTTTTAAATGTGAAAAATAGTGAATGCACAAAATCCTTAAGAAGATAGGATAGCAAAGCATCATTGTTTGACCATAATAAAACCAAAAGTGCTGGAGAAACTCAGCAGGTCTAACAGCATCCATGAACAGAGAAACAGATTTAATGTTTCAAATTCAACATGACCCGTAGAGATGCTGCCAGACCTGCTGATTTTCTCCAGCAGTTTCTATTTTTATTCCAGATTTCTAGCATCCACTGTATTTTGCTTTTATCATTGTTAGACAAACCGCCTTAAATTTTTAACTTGGAAAATGTAATGAGAAAGTATTTCATTTTCTCTGAAGCATGTTAGAATTTCTCTAATTAAGTTGCTGGTCAAGGTCTTGCATTGCAAGAGTTAAAACGTACACTAGATGTGTCCTCTACTCTATATAATGCTGGGCAATAGTGTATATCCTGCAGGGAGAAATGAATTTACTATTCATCTTGTACTATTCTGCAGAACTGATACAGCTATTTAAACAATGGTATGTACAATACTTCCAGTGATGAACAAAGCGATGAAATTGTACTGTGCAGTTTTAAGAGTATAAATTTGCTAGAGTATTAGTTTAAATGGTTGACATTTTGCTAAACTTACAAAAGGAATTCCAAATGAATACATTAGAAATAATATTGAACAATACAGTTGCACCCTCTTGCAATAGAATCCAATCAGTGATCCTTGTTAGTTTCTGTTATTTGGAAACGACTCATTATCACTCCATCACCTCTCAAGAACACAGTTTGCCTTGGTCAGCATTGTAGGTAACAACTTGGCGAAGGACATCATCATTGTCATCAACATCAGCATAAAGTGCTGTAAAATAATTTTCTGCCCACTCTTTTATTGTTGGTCGGTTATTTTTCCCTGTTCCAGAAATCAGTGTGAATTTGAACAAATGTCCCTGAAAGGAATCTTAAGTGAATGATTCAATTGACAGTCATAGTCAAACTTATTTCAGTTCCGGTGGAGCTCTAGAACCACAGATATGAGGTGCCAGATGCCTGTGAATTATTATCCCTGCACAAAGCATAACCAGTTGGCAATTAGCTGTGTTACAGAGCAGGTCCACATAGTGATGGTATTGATGCAGTGTCCTTTCAATGCCCAGGAATGCTAACGATTAGTGTGATGCCCTGTTGTCCGAGCAGTAGAAACCACATTATTATCAATGTGAAAACACCATGTCTAAGGATATTTTTACTCTACATCATTCAAATACGTCAGCAGTCATACCATTTTATTTATACTTTTCCAATTTTAATAATTCTCTCTTTTAATTTTGATGACCTGCAGAAAACAACTGAACATAATAATTCACTTCCTTCATTTCCACTAAAGGTATTAAAACTGTGTAAGTCAGTAGTCTCTATGAAGTCCCTTCAAACAATGAAGGCATTTTTGCACCACTTATTGCACTTTTCCAAATAATAATTGCTTATCACTATTGTTTTCTTCATGTTACATATTCTGTCTGCAAGCTGGATTAATTCTTTGTCACGGTTACTTCAAGTGAAGATCAGAGCAAAAAGTAATGTCCTCCAGCAGAGGAAAGGCTAGCAAGTGAATGATATTACTTTGATAAAAATAAAGAACTGCAGATGCTGGAAATCTGAAACAAAAACAGAAAGCGCTGGAGAAACCCAGTACGTCTGGCAGCATCAAAGTTAACGTTACAAGTCCAGTGACCCTTCGACAGAACTATCACATGCTGTATTCAAGAAGTAACCCTTTCAGAGTATTTCAGTCCAATAAATACCAACTTAGATATAAAGAGAAAGTAGCCTCAGAGATAGATTATATGTACAAATAAGTATAAGCCCAAGATACTCCAAATGAGTATCTCAATGTGCAGGATGCAGCGTGAACATAAAATGCAATGATGGCAGCTCCAAAGCAGGATCTGAAGTTAACTGAGAGTTCAAGGGAACCAGTTCAAAATAGAAGACTCTGGAAGTGGTTCAGGACATCAGAAGACATTGAAGGTGCAGCTGAGAAAAAAAAGCAGGAAGATTCTGATAGCATGAAAAGACGTTGGAAGACTTTTGGAAAAAAATGGGAAGTGAGAAGACTCCAAAGGCAGGGGAAAGACCTTGGTAGATTTCAATAACAATGCTGCAGTGTGGGAAGACTTTGAAGGGCAGGGAAAAGACTCTTGGAAGACTTTCAACTCTCGCCATGAACTGTCATTATTCTGGAGAATAAAACAAGGATCAGAGCATACCAACAGTCAGGAGGAAAAGCCAAAGTACTCACCCAGATCTGTAAGGACAGCTCTGGTAGAGACCTTGCCATTACCTCAACAATGTAGAAGGCCTACAGTGAGTGAGTGGGCAAATGCATGGCAGATGCAGTATAATGTGAATAAATGTGAGGCTATCCAATTTGGTCAAAAAAAAACAAGAAGACAGATTATTATTTGAATGACTATAAACTGAGAGAAGGGACTGTGCAATGAGACCTGTATGTCTTTGAACATCTGGCAAGTGGAAGACCTTTAAAAGTATGATAGCAAGAGTTCAACGTCCATATGTTCATGTAAGGGTGAAGTGCAAGGTTGGCAGGAGTAGGGAACCCTGGATGACAAGAGATATTGAGGCTTTGACCAGAAAAAGGGAGGCATGGCTCAGGAACAGGCAGCTGGGATTAAGGGAATCCCTGGAGGTATATAGGGAATACAGGAAAGAAGGAAATCAGGAGGGTGAGAAGTAGATATGAGATGGCTTTGACTGAGAAGATCAGGATATATCCAAAGAGATTCTTTAAGTATATTAAAAGAAGAAGAATAACGAGAGAGAAAATAGGACCCCTGAAGGACCAAAGTGCACATGTATGTGTGTAAGGGCAGTAGACGGGCGAGTTCCTCAATGAATATTTCTCCTCTCTGTTTACCATGGAGAAAGACATGAAGACTTGGGAACTTGGGGAAGTTATTGGCAATATCTTGGGGACAGCCCATATCACAGTAGAGGAGGTGTTGGAAGTATTAGAATGTATGAAGGTGGATAAATCTCCTGGTCCTGATCACATATATCTAAGAACCCTACAAAAGGCTAGGGAAAAAATTGCGAGGGCTGTGGTTGATAGATTTGAATCATCATTAGCTATGGGTCTGGTCCCAGAAAATTGGAGGGTAGGGCTGCAAAGAAAAGCCTGGGAATTATACACTAGTAAACCTAACATCTGTGGTAAGTAAGTTACTTGAGAAGATTCTGAGGGATAAGATATATGTGCATTTGGAAAGACCAGGTTTGATTAGAAGTAGTCAGCGTGGTTTTGTGCATAGGAGATCATACTTCACAAGTTTGTTAAAGTTCTTTGATGAAGATTGATGAGGGCAAGACAGTAGAAATAGTCCACATAGATTTCAGTACAGCCTTTGATAAGGTTCCATATGCTACCCTGCTCTGAAAGGTTAGATCGCATGGAATCCAGGGAGAGTTGGCAAATTGGTTACACAATTGGCTTGAAGGAAGGAAGCAGAGAGTAATAGTGGAAGAATACTCGTCAGACTGGAGACCTGTGACTAGTGGTGTGCCTCAGGGGTCAGTGCTGGGCCCATTCCTGCCTGTCATCTATATCAATGATTCGGATGAGAAAGCACAAGGCATGATTAGTAAGTTTGCGGATGACACTAAAATAAGCGGTATCATGGACAGTGAGGAAGGTTATCAGAAATTGCAGCAGGATCTTGATCAACTGGGGAAGTGGGCTGAGAAATGGCAAATGGAGTTTAATACAGATAACTGTGAGGTGTTGCATTTTATAAAGTCAAATCAAGGTAGGAGTTTCATGGTGAATGGTAGGGCCTTGAGGAGTGTCGTGGAACAGAGGGACCTTGAAGTTCAGATGCGCGGTTCTCTGAAAGTGGGGTCACAGGTAGAGAGGGCAGTGAAGGTGGTGTTTGGCACACTGGCCTTCATTAGTAAGGGCATTGAGTATAGAAGTTGGAAATTATGTTGCAGTTGTACAGGACATTGGTGAGGCCATACTTAAGAGTATTTAGTTTTGGTCACCTTGCTATAGGAAGGATGTTATTAAACTGGAAAGAGTGCAGAAGTAATTTACAAGGATGTTGCCAGGACTCAAGGGACTGAGTCACAGGGAGAGGTTGGACAAGCTAGGACTTATTTCTATAGAGCATAGGAGACTGAGGGGAGATCTTATAGAAGTGTATAAGATCGCGAGAGGCATGGATAGGGTGAATGCACTCAGTCTTTTTCCCAGGGTTGGGGAATCGAGAACTAGAAGGCATCAGTTTAAGATAAGAGGGGAAAGAATACATGGGAACCTGAGGGGCAACTTTTTTACACAGAGGGTGGTACGCACATGGAATGAGTTGCTAGCGGAAGTGGTTGAGGTGGGTACATTAACAACATTTAAAAAGCACTTAGACGAATACATGGATAGGAAAGGTTTATAAGGATATGAGATAACTGCAAGGAAATGGGGTTATTGTGGATGGACATTTTGGTCAGCATGGACCCGTTTGGGCTGAAGGACCTGTCTCCGTGCTGTAGGACTCTATGACTCTATGACCAGTCACTGAAAGTGAACATGCAAGTGCAGTGGGTGAAGAAGAAGGCAAATGGTACATTGGCCTTCATAACAAGAGGCTTTGAGTACATAAGCAGGGTTGGGGAAGCAGAACTGGGGAAGAGTCAATCGACCCAAAACATTAACTCTGATTTCTCTCCACAGATGCTGCCAGACCTGCTGAGCTTTTCCAGCAATTTCTATTTCTGTCTCTGAGTTACAGCATCTGCAATTCTTTTGGTTTTTATGTGATTTAATGAGATCCATGTTAATCATGATGATGTAACTGATCACATGACTCTGAGATCACTGAAAGAGAAGACACCAATCTAGGCTGAAGATGTGAAAAAGAGGGGGTGTTACATTATATAGCAGAACACTGCACTTGAAAATCTAATGTCTACGGATGTACATAAAGGACATAATGAGTTGAAGAGCCTGACTTTGAGGTAAGGATAAGACTCAAGAGACAGTACATGTGCAGACAGCAACATACCAAGATACTCCAGTATCTCAATATGCAGGTTGTAGTATTGGCCTAAAACACCAGGTAAAGTAACATCCATTTGGCTCCCCCTTGATGGATTGGATTAAAGTTGAGAAACAATTTGAGGCAGCTTTGGAAATCTGATCGGAGTTAGTCAGCAGATTGAGAGATGTGGCAGAAGAAATCGATAGCACTTGACGTGGCCATGACAGGCAAAGCTGACTTTCAGCTCACTGGAGAAAACCGTGTGCATTGTTACAAAATCAGCACAGCTTTGGCCTTGTTCCACCAGCTGATCTAATGGGTGTTTCCAGTAAACATTGCTCAGGCAAGTTGACAAGCTATTTAATTAGTGTAAAATCCCCTCTTTGTTCACCTTTTCCAATTTAGCTTTTGTTTGGTGTGGCCATGTTAATTAGACATATTTTTCCTCGAAATTTCATAATTTGCTTCATTGTCTGAATCCTTTTTTTCAATTTTCAAATTCTTCTACAAATGCAGGGCTGTGTAATTTTAAAACCTGAAGAAAGAATCTTGGAAAAGGCTTTTTCTGTAGTCCCAAAAGCACTTGCAGGAAATATATCATGGTTGTGCACTTGTTATTTCCTGAACATTTAGGATCCTCCTGAAATAGCACATCTACTGTGCAAAACAAAACACTTAAACAAGCATCTTTATTACATTTATGGTGTTATAGAAATAAATTATGCAATAGTGGAATTATTAATACATCTGATTTTCTTTCAAGTTTTCACTTCTCCTGGTCCACAAAGTGCCGATACCTCTTGGAAATGTTTCCAAATTATTTGACCTGCCTGCAATGCATGTTGGGTGTGGTGATGGTGGCCAGGAAGAAAACAAATATGTCTTTAGCCACGGTACAAGTCAATGGGGGTTTTTGTGGTATCGTGGTAATGTTCCTACTTCCAACTTAGCAAGAGGCCTGGGTTCAAATCCCACCTGCTCCAGAGTTGTGTCATAACATCTCTGAGTAGGTTGTTTAGATATACCTACAGATTTGCATCATTGTATTTGGTACTTTTCTTTACAATTGGGTGGAAATTAAAGAGTTACATGTTAATTGGGTTTAATATGCTTTTTTATGTACGTATAAAGCTGCCCTGTTGGACTTTAAATCTAAATTTCTAGCTCATTATTTTGCTATAATGATCTTATTGTACGGCACTACATCCACGGCATTCACAAACATCCACTCCCTCCAACAAATGCTCAGGAACAGCAGTGTGGACTGTCTACAAGATTCACTGCAGAAATTTACCAAGGATCCTTTGATATCATCTTCCAAAAAGCTGACTAATTCAATCTAAAAGGTTGAGGGAAGTAGATACATTGGAACACTATCACCTGCAAGTTCCCCTCCAAGCCATTCACCATCCTAACTTGGAAATATATCACTATTGCTTCATTGTTATTGGGTCAGAATCCTGGAACACCGCTGCCCCCCAAAAGCACATTGTGTATCTACCTATAGCACATAGAATGCAGCGATTCAAGAAGGCAGCTCACCACCACCTTCTCAAGGGCACCTATGGACAGGTAACAAATGCTGGCCCAGCCAGCAACACCATGTTCCATGAGAGAATAAAAAAAAGTTTGCTCCTTCTCATTCCTCCAAAATCTAAATTCAGGAACCTACCTGCTTATCTGTGGAGGCAGTTAAAACCTGGGTAGAATCTTCTTAGTGTCTGAGTGGTGTGGGCTATGGCAAGATAGAATCATAGAGTAATATTGCATAGAAACTGGCCCTTCGGCCCAATCTGGTCCATGCTGACCATGGTGCCCTCTCAGCTGGTTCCCAGTTGCCCACATTTGATCCATACCTCTTTAAACCCTTCTCGTTCGGTGTAGCTATCCAAGTGTTTTTCAAATGTTGCTATTGTACCTGCCTCAACCACTTTCTCTGGCAGCCCATTCCATATACGCACCACTCTCTGTTTGAAGAAATTGCCCCTCAGGTCCTTCTTAAACCTATCCCCTCTCACCTTAAACCTATGCCCTCTAGTTTTTAATTCCCCGCCCCTGGGAAAAAGACTATATGCATTCATCCAATTATCCCCCTCATGATTTTATACACCTTAATAAGGTCAGCCCTCATTCTCCTACTTTCCAAGGAATAAAGTCCTATCCTGGCCAACCTCTCCCTATAACTCAGGCCTACTAGTCCTGGCAACATCCTCGTAAATCTTCTTTGCACACTTTCCAGTTTAACTATGTCTTTCCTATAACAGGGTGACAAAAACTGTAAACAATACTCCAAGTGCGGCCTCACAAACAACTTATAAAACTGTAACATAACATCCTAACTCCTATACTCAATGCCTCGACCGATGAAGACCAGCATGCGAAATGCTTTCTTCACCACCCTGCCCACCTGTGATGCCGCTTTCAGTGAACTATGTACTTGTACTTTTAGGTCCCTCTGTTCCACAATACTCCTCAGGACCTTACCATTTTTTGATAAGTCCTACCTTGATTTGACTTTCCAAAGTGCAACACCTCACACTTATCTGTATTGAATTGCATTTGCCAATCATCAGCCAACTTCCCCATCTGATGAAGATCCGGCTGTAATTTTTGAAATCCATCTTCGCTGTCAACGATACCTCATAATTTTGCATCATCCGCAAACTTACTAATCATGCTTTGTACATTCACATCCAGATCATTTAAGTAAATAACAAATAACAAGGGTCCCAGCACCGACCCCTGTGGCACACCCACTAGTCACAGGCCTCTAGTCCGAGAAGCAACCTTCAAACCATCATCCTCTGCTTCCTACCATTGAGCCAATTTTGAATCCAATTAGCATGCTCTCCCTGGATCCCATGTGACCTAACTTTCATGACTAGCCTGCTGTGTGAGATCTTGTCAGAGGCCATTCTAAAGTCAATATAGACAACATCCACTGCCCCACCCCATCCATCCTCTTGGTTACCTCTTCAAAAAACTCTAAAAGATTAGTCTGACATGATTTCCTCCATACAAATCCATGCTGACTATTCCTAATCAGACCTTGACTATCCAAATGTTGGTTCATCCTGTTTCCTGTTTCCTGTTCCTTAGTATCGTCTCCAATAACTAGCCTACCACTGATGTCAGGTTCACTGGCCTGTGGTTCCCTGGTTTGTCTTTGCTACCTTAGACAACTTCCAGTCTTCTGGAACTTCACCAGTGGCTAAAGATTAAGCAAAATTCTCCACAAGGCCCTCTGCAATTTCTTGCCTACCCTCCCACACCATCCAAGGATGAACTTGATCAGGCCCCGGGGATTTATCCACCTTAATGCACTTTAAGGCTGCAAACACCTCCTCTCTGGAAATGTGTATATGGTCCAAAACATCCCAACTTGTTTTCCTTATTTCCTTAGCATCCATGATTCTCTCCTCAGTAAACACTGAGGAGAAATATTCATTAAAAATCTCCCCCATCTCCTGTGGCTCCACACATAGACAGCCACGCTGATCTTTAAGGGGACCTATTCTCTCAATAGCCACCCTTTTCTTTTTACTATAGGTATAGAACCTCTTGGGACTATCTTTAACCTTATCTGCCAGTTCCATCTTATACCCTGTTTTTGCTCTTCTGACTTCCCTCTTAAGTGTGCTCCTACACTTTCTATAGTCATCTTAGAGATTCACTTGAGCCTGATTGCTTAAATCCAATGTACTCGTCTTCTTTTTCCTGACTAGAGCCTCCATATCCCTTGTCAGCCAGGGATCCCTAAACCTGCCAACTTTTCCCTTCACCCTAATAGGACAGACTGTCCCTGGACTTTTGAAATGACATTTTTAAAAGCCTCCCATTTCCCAGCCGTTCCTTTTCCTTCAAACAGACTCACTCAGTCGACCTCTGCTAGATCCTGCCTAATGGCTCCAAAATTGGCCCTGCTCCAGTTTAGCACCTTAACCTGTGAACCTGTCCTATCTTTTTCCACAACTATGTTAAAACTAAGAAAGTTATGGTCACTGGATCCAAAGTCCTCCAACTGACACTTCAGTTACTTGCCTGACCTCATTTCCTAAGAGGAGGTCCAGTGTTGCACCCTCCTGAGTAGAGCCCTCAACGTAGTGATTTAGGAAACTTTCTTGGACACGTTTGACAAATTCCACCCTGTTGGGCCTTTTGCACTGTGGGTGGCCCAGTCAACACAGGGGAGTTTAAAATCTCCAATCAATACTACTCTATTATTCCTCCATGTATCTACAATCTCTCTACACATCTGCTCCTCTAGTACCCACTGGCTATTTGGGGATCTATAATACAGTCCCAACAGAATGACCATTCCCTTCCTGTTTCTAAATTCTAACCATGTGGCCTCATTTGATGACTCCTTAAGAATATCTTCTCTGAGTACTGTCGTTATGTCCTCCCTTATCAAAACAGCAAATCCCCCTCCTCACTTACTTGTACTTCTGTGACGCCTGTAGCTTCTGTATCCTGAAACATTGAGCTGCCAATCCAGCCCTTCTGTCAGCCATGTTTCTGTTATGGCTATAATGTCCCAGTACCCAGAGCCAATCCATGCTCTAAACTCATCTACATTGCCAATCAAGCCTCATGCATTGAAATAAATACACTTTAAATCAGAAGTCTTTTCTCTCTCTTTACTGTGCCCTTGGCTATCCTGACTAGTAAACTTGCTCTTGATGGCTAATGTATTTTCCCCTGACTTCTCAGTGGCCCCCTCTCTTATTCAGAGTCCCAACCCCCAGCTCAACTAGTTTAAACTTTCTGGGGTAACACTAGGTAATCTCCCAGCAAGGATATTGGACCCCCTGCAGTTCGAGTGCAACCCGTCCCTCTTGTACAGGTCACCTCTACCCCAGAAGGTACAATCTGGCAAAACATGTGGTAAGGCCCATCTTGATAACTCATATCACTTTTCACAAACAGCTAGGCAATGGTAAGTTGCCGAGTGACGTTGATTATTGTTTGTTGAATGCCTTGCTAGCCCAGCATGCTTCATTAATATTCAGCCTCCCATCTTGCCGAACTTACTAAATAAAATCAAATTTGGCCAAACTTGACAAAGAAACCAAAGCATGCACCTCGTGGGTTCAGCTCGCCACTTGTTCCTAACAATCTCCATATTGGATACTGGGCAGCATTATGTCATGCTCCATGAGCACCTGCAACATGCACCCCATGACAATGTCCACGTTCAACATGTGCCAACCTCTAAAAAAACCCTCATAGCTGCAGCATGCTCTCTGATTTAATGCTGTTCCTCGGGAAATACCAGCACTATCTGTGTAATGCTACAGCAAGGACACTGTGCATTCAGGGACTTGCATTCAGCTCATCGACTGGAATAAGGCTACATCTCTGGGCTTTTTGCTTGTTGACCTAATACACACACTCTGAGCCTCCCTGGATGCAGTGTCAGTGCCTTTCATTGCCTTTCCTTTTTGTGTTTTGTGCCCTCAGCTAGAGATACCATGCTGAGAGTACTGCTGTCTAGATATGCCATTTAATGCAAACACTAAGGAAGGAAGCTAGTTATGGTTGTCAACAAGCCCCAGTCAAACTTGGGGCGCTAACCCACAGTGCTGGGCTTTTGGCACAAGCAAGTCAAGAGCAGCGACTGATACCAATCCAAGACTTGCTCAGATTGGTTGGAGTCAGGGTCCTCTCCACATAAGAGGAGAGAAGCTAAATGTTAACCAGCTCATCATTCATCTTGGATAGTAGGAACTGCAGATGCTGGAGAATCCGAGACAACAAGGTGCAGGGCTGGATGAACACAGCAGGCCAAGCAGCATCATAGGAGCAGAGAGGCTGACATTTCGGGCCTAGACCCTTCATCAGAAAAGGGGGAGGGGAAGGAGGTTTTGAAATAAATAGGGAGAGAGTGGGAGGCGGATAGAAGAGGGATAGAGGAGAGGATAGGTGGAGAGGAAACAAACAGGTCGAAGAGGCGGGGATGGAGCCAGTAAAGGTGAGTGTAGGTGGGGAGTTAGGAAGGGGATAGGTCAGTCCAGGGAGGACGGACAGGTCAAGGGGGCGGGATGAGGTTGGTCGGTAGGAGATGGAGGTGCGGCTTGAGGTGGGAGGAGGGGATAGGTGGGAGGAAGAACAGGTTAGGGAGGCATCGTTGTGGCACTGCAGGAGGCCCAGGATGGACATGTCGTCTGAGGAATGGGAGGGGGAGTTGAAATGGTTCGCGACTGGGAGGTGCAGTTGTTTATTGCGAACCGAGCGTAGGTGTTCTGCAAAGCGGTCCCCGAGTCTCCGCTTGGTTTCCCCGATGTAGAGGAAGCCACACCGGGTACAGTGGATGCAGTATACCACATTGGCAGATGTACAGGTGAACATCTGCTTGATGTGGAAAGTCTTCTTGGGGCCTGGGATGGGGGTGAGGGAGGAGGTATGGGGGCAGGTGTAGCACTTCCTGCGGTTGCAGGGAAAAGTGCCGGGTGTGGTGGAGCTGGAGGGGAGTGTGGAGCGGACAAGGGAGTCACGGAGAGAGTTGTCCCTCCGGAAAGCAGATAAGGGTGGGGAGGGAAAAATGTCTTTGGTGGTGGGGTCGGATTGCAGATGGCGGAAGTGTCGGAGGATGATGCGTTGGATCCGGAGATTGGTGGGGTGGTACGTGAGGACGAGGGGGATTCTTTTTTGGTTCTTATTGCGTGGACGGGGTGTGAGGGATGAGGTGCGGGAGATGTGGGAGACACGGTTGAGGGCGTTCTCGACCACCGAGGAGGGGAAGTTACGGTCCTTGAAAAATGAGGACAACTGAGATGTACGGGAGTGGAATGCCTCATCCTGGGAGCAGATGCGGCGGAGGCGAAGGAATTGGGAATAGGGGATAGCATTTTCAAAATCTCCCCTCCCCATACCGCATCCCAAAACCAGTCCAGCTCGTCCCTGCCTCCCTAACCTGTTCTTCCTCCCACCTATCCCCTCCTCCCACCTCAAGCCGCACCTCCATCTCCTACCGACCAACCTCATCCTGCCCCCTTGACCTGTCCGTCCTCCCTGGACTGACCTATCCCCTTCCTAACTCCCTACCTACACTCACCTTTACTGGCTCCATCCCCGCCTCTTCGACCTGTTTGTTTCCTCTCCACCTATCCTCTCCTCTATCCCTCTTCTATCCGCCTCCCACTCTCTCCCTATTTATTTCAAAACCCCCTTCCCCTCCCCCTTTTCTGATGAAGGGTCTAGGCCCGAAACGTCAGCCTCTCTGCTCCTATGATGCTACTTGGCCTGCTGTGTTCATCCAGCCCTGCACCTTGTTGTCTCATCATTCATCTTGATTTTTCCTGCCCTATTGTGGTCTGTTTTCCTCCTGAAATGAGAGAAAGGCAAGTGTTATGGGTGATGGAAGTGTTTGGCACAGCTGTTACTATTGGTGCATGTGGGGAGCTGTCCTGAGCATGCAGAGTCAGAGGTATTGGTGTTGGGATGGCTGGCAGTGAACAGAGAAGATGCTGCATGCGATAAGAAGTGGTAGAGCATGAGCCTTGGTGGGAGGCGAGTACCAAGGCTGAGATACAGTAAGTGTGAGCTAACAGAGAGTAAATGGTGGTACTTTCGTGGACGGAGTGGAGCAGGACATTGACCTGCTTCCTGCTACACCACTGGGCAATCCTTTAGATGGGTGGTGTTTTAACAGAGATAGCAACCTCAGGCAAGGCTGCCATGGTCTGATGTTGTGGTCTCCATGGTTGGTTCTTGGAGAAGAGGGCATCCTACCTCGGCCCCACCTGTACAGCAAGAACTCCAGGACCCTGCCTGCAAAGCAGAGTATAGACTTCCCCCTTTCTGCCCTGTCCGGGGCAATTGGCAGCAACGATGTGGGCAGTTTCAGACTGACAATGCTTGTCTGGCGTACCACAGGCTTTCAAAGTGGGCAGAAGGGATTGCAGTGTTTCAGTGGCTATCAGCTGGATGGTAAGTTATTCCAGGGATGGGGTGGAAATTGGACATTGACAGATATCATAGGAGTGTGGTAGATAATTAATGAGACAAGAACGGTCAGATACAAAGAGTAAACCCACTAAGCCTCATAGCAACAAACCCTCTGAAAAATTTGACGTAACTCAGAATCAGCCAAAAATACAGTCATGGAGCCATGACTACCTGCACAGCTTGAGAACCAAAAAGGTAATACATTAAGTGTGTATACACGTCAATAGCTGGAACTATGTTGAATCATTTTGAAAGAGCTGTTGTGAGCACAGCTCTCATATTTTACACAAATAGATAGAAATACGTCAAGAGTCATGCTATTTTTTCCAGTGAAAATGGCACTAAGTATGACAAGTCCCATTGCCAACCCACGAGAATGGAAAAATAGTATTGTCTCACTATAATGGGCTCTGATTTCCAAAATCTCTAATTACAATGTTTACATAGAAAAATCATATTGAGTGTCTTGCTTAGCAGTGTTATGTTCTTAATGTGATTGACACTTAGCCATCCTCAGTTTCAGGGCAATCAGAGTTGGGTGACAAATGAAAGATTAAAGGAAAAAAACAAGTTGAGAAATGCAAGATCTGTTTTAATTCAAATAAATTTATTTAAGAGTCTGAGCAACATGCAACAATTTATTCAAATATTGCTCATTCAGTTCTCAAAATAGCAGTCAAAATGTTTCTTTTAATATTTTTGACTAGGAGAATATGTCATCAATAAACATTACATGTAGTTACTTGTTACATTACTGAAAGCTTATTTAGGTTTTGTTTTATTCACACACATTTTTGATCAGTATTTACCCTGTTTATGATTTAATGTCAAGTCTCAAACTTCCAGATGAACTTTTTACACAGACAGAAAGAGAGAACTTTGTGATTTTTTTCCACATTATTTTCAAGTGCAGATATTGTCCAGATGATTTCTGATAGATGACCAAAATAGGTAGATGGATGTGATTTCATCTAGTTCTGATAGTTTCTGCTCACTGCAATATAGTATGTTTGGCCCAGATTTTGTGGTAGCGATGATGGTGGAACTGTCACTTTGCACCATCTCCTCTGAAACTGATAGTAATTTCTGGAGGTTCCAAATGTGCAATTAAACAAGGACTATATTTTCCATGGAGTATGCAATTGAAGTTCCTGCAAGTGATAATCAATTCAGAAATCACTGAACTGATGAAATCATCCCATTTTGCACTGTAAAATCACTGTTAAAAGCATCCTAAAAAATTATGTCTTGTTACTAATTATTTTTCCAACGCCAGGGAACCTCTTCCAGCCTTGGAACCAATATGTTTCAATGTCAACACTTTTCATCCAATAATAATCCCTAATTTTGTAATGTAATAAAATATGTCAATCTTTATTTCGATCACTGTAAAAAATTATCAGAAGTGAGGGATGATCAATGCATTTTACTTCCTGATTTGCTGGAGGTGAAAATGCTTCAATGTGATTGGTTGCTTATCCTGCTTGCTGACATCACTACTGCTGGGTAGGAAGAAGTCTCCTTCTCTTCATGCCAAATTCAAATTAGCATTAGAAAAGAGGAAATCCATGCCAGAGAGTTAGTGATGAGCAAGATCCTCTCACTGAAAAATCTAGGCCAATAAGTAGTTATTGTCTGTTTGTTAGGATTATATCCAAGCCCAAATCATCTGATTTTACTTATTTACTCAATTTTCTGCAAAGGTTGCAATGCTTTTGTCTTCTTCAAAATGCCTGAACTGTTGACTTTCAGCTTAGTACTGTTTGCAGTTTTATATGATTCAGTTTGATCTGTATTTTTTTGGTTTTCATTCTGCTTCTCTGGAGGTTTCACTACTTTATCACTCTGTGACCCTCCAGTACGATTCTGTTTCTCCTTTTCTAAGGCTTTTTCCATCTCTGTGTAATAGTCCAAAGCCTTTCGCACAGGGTCAATGATGTGTTGCTGTAAAACACACACATTGCTTTTGATACCCCTGAGAGGTAATATGAAATAATTCATACAATGACAAACAAATGCCAATAACCTTGCCCTTTAAGATAATTTAAGAAGTGTGAACTCTCCTGGCACACAATGACTGTGTCCCTAGCTCTGAGACAAGCAGCTTAAGTTCAAGTCCCACCTGCTCCAGGGTGTGTAATAACATCTCTGAACAGGTTGATTATAAAATGTCTGTATCCAATTGGTACCATGGTACTAAAGGAAAAAGGTATCATTTTAAAAGTATGTAAAAGTTAGGTGATAATCACATGAGTGGTACATTCTATTCTTACCTCAACCAAGTCTCAACTTTTAACAGTTTGCCGCTTCACTAACACCATTGTTAGTAACAACAGATGGATTTGCAGCAGTTTAAGATGATGGGGCAGTTTCTCAGGATGCCTTTCTCAACAGCGAATGGAACAGGCAATAAATGCTCACCTTAGCAGTGATTCCGTGAACAAGTGAAAAAACATGATTTACTAAATTCAAATGTTTTGAAAATTCAAATTTTGCAACTTGACAGTTATCAGGAGTTGGCTGTACTGGAATAGTCAGTCCAACCTCGGATGATTAGCTGCGTGGAGTTTGCACATTATCCCCATGTCGGTGTGGGTTTTGTCCAGGTGTTCTGGTTTCCTCCCACAGTCTAAAGATGTGCAGGTTAGGTGGTTTAGCCATGGGAAATGCAGGGCTACAGGGACAGGGTAGGGGGTGGGTCTGGGTGGGATGCTGTTCAGACAGTCAGTGAGGACTCGATGGACCAAATGGCCTGCTTCCACACTGTAGGGTTTCTAAGATTCCATGTACAGTATACTCAGGTGTCTCTCAATTATCTATCAGGTCCATATGTGGTTGGTAATGTTTAACTAAATAAATTTCCCTTAGCTTCTTCTGTTCCACAGAAAATACACATAGCCATTCCAACCTTTTCTCATAGTTATAATTCTTAATTCTTTGTAAATCTTCCAAGTATCTTCTCTAGTATGATTACATCTAACCTGTATTACAATGACCAGAAATGGATGCAATGCAATCGCTGCAGTCTCTCCACTGTTTTATTTGATTCTAGTAAAGACTCCTGCTCTCATACACTAGGCCGTGGCTTATAAAAGATACAAATCCCACAAGAGGAAGCGATGGTGTACTAGCGATGTAACTCGACTAGCAGTCCCGCAACCACAGTTGGGTTACAGCCTTCGTTTAAGAAAGGTCCATTGAATTAAGTGCCACTCGGGCACTTCACTGACCACAGGAGAGGCTTTCCCAGGAACAAGGATTCCAGAATACCCACGCATTGAAAGCTGTGTATACTTACACGTACTGGTGCTAATGCCATTACATAGGATCTAGGATCAGCGCTAATGGGTGAGGGAAGGATAGGTTACTGGCTTGGGTCACTGAGTTTCTGGGTCCATCAGCCATGCACTAGGTGTCTGATAATGAGGGTTTCAAACTCCTCTCCCACACTGCCAGAATTTCCTTTTCCTTTTCAGGTTCCACGCATGGAACAGCTTCATTCCAGCGGTAGCAAAACGGGTGTTAATTGCTCACTTTTGGGCCTCAATTGGCAGCAAGTTGGGAAGGATGGGCAACCATTGCCACCCTGAATTCAATTTTGACACAGGTAGGAAGGCAGCAATAACCAAACCATCATCCTCCCATCTGACTTAATGCCCTGCCCAACACCAAACCACCAAGGCAAAGGACATCAAATTTCATCCAATACTATTAACCTTAGCCCTGTGTGGTGGCTTCTGAATAATAGAAATATACAAAATGGACAGCACACACAGGCTTCCTAGCTTTGAAAATTCCTGTGTTTTCCGGCAACCTTCACCTAGCAGTGTCCCTTCAAGCAGAGAGTTCCAAAGACTCAACCCTCAGAGATAAAATTTCTCTTCACCTCACTCTTAAATAGGAGACATCTTATTTTTAAACTGTGTCCCTAAGCCCTTGTGTCTCCCACAGGGGAAACATTCTTTCAGCATCCACCCTGTCCAGTTGGGTAAGAGTTAGGAATTAACCTGAAGGAGGGGAAACAGCCTAAAAAAACATAAGGGGTTTGCAACCTTGTTATACCAGGCAGAGACATAGATCTTTACAGGTTACATTGTTAGGACCCAAGTGGCACCAAGACTGTTACAGGACTCTCGCCCTGTAGCAAAGGTTTCAGGAAGATATCATTAATTATTAAAGTCTAGCTGCTACCTTTGCCATAGTGATTCAAGGAAGTGGTAGCAACATGGTAAAACAGGAGGGTTGTTCACTATTGCCCCATGTCTAAGCTCTATGTCTTTTCAAAGATGTTGACATGTTTGCTATGAGTGGAATGTACATTCTAACTTTTTTGTGATGAATTGCCATCGGTAAACCTGGTGGGAGCAGAAAATAAGTAACTGGAGTGGTGATGCAGCAGTCGTTTCCATTTCTCATGATGTTTCCATCATAGTCTCAGGTCTCCAAAGGGGAACTCCAATGAGTAAACCAGAGACTAGGGAGGCGAAGATGGCACCATGGCTGAACCAGTAATTAAAATGGTCCAGACTAATGCTCTGGAAACATCAGTTTTAATCTTACCATCGTTATTAATTCAATTCATAAGTCTGAAATATAAAATTAGTCTCAGTAGTGATGCCATGAAACTGTTATTGACTGCCAAAATCAGGTAACTCTCATCCCTCAGGGAAAGAAATCTGCCATTTTTCTTCATTCTGTCTTATATGTGGCACCAGACCCACAGAAATGTGGCTGGCTCTTAATGCCCTCTGAAAAGGCTTAGCAATCCATTCAGTTCAAGATGGCTAACAAAATGCTGGTTTTGACAATGGTGCCCAAATCCCATGTAAAAGGAAAGAATCTTTGAAAGATGATTTTGGTAACATTCTAACGGGGTGGAATGCACATTCTATTTGTAGCAAGCGTACCTGGCAAATCAGAGGATGCCAAATATAAGCCGATTATTTCAAGAAGGAGGGAGGAGGGAAACAGGGAATTACAGAACATCAATAGTAGGGAAAATGCCAACGGCTCAATGAACCAAATAGCCTACTCCTCCTCCTATTTTTTAGGTATTCATATAGGATTATATTACAATTTATCAGTTGAGTTTTTAAGACATAAACTGGATTTGCAACATATGTATTCTGGCTATTACACCTATGGAACCTTCTTCTCTGTATGACCAGTATGATGAAATATGCAGTTCCCTACCATTGAAAGGAAGTGCCTATGGACAAGTCACATGACATGGCAATGTCTACTTTGAAAAGATAGCAGGAAGGACAAATGACTCACCTCCAAATTGGGGAACAGATTTGCAAGTTCAATAAACAATGGCAGCAATACAAAGCGGATGAAACCCGTTTGGGAAGATGGCTTTGTCACCTTATCCCTGTCCATGAATGGAGACACTGGCAACCCTTCTAGCTTCTCCATGTCACTCTATAAGAAATATTTGAACATATCCATAAGATTAGAATGCAGAATTGCTAGTGTTTCAAATGATGTGTATTTAATGGCTCCCACAGACTGCACTAAAGGCAGAGGTAGAGGACACACGACTAGACCAAACCAGCAGTACCAGTCATAGAGTCATACAGCACAGAATCAGAACCCTTGGTCCAGGGTACAACTGCATTTTGCCAACCAGCCAGTAAGTTCTGCATAGCCTCATAATAACAAATTGATCTGGGTCTGCATCTCTCTCAAAGTAACCTGATGCTATATTGTAAAAGAACTCAAATCCAGAGCTTTTTTTTTACACAATTACTTGTTAACAGTGAGGATGACATGGTGGCTCCAATTTTCAACTAAGTCACCCAGTGGAGAACAGAAAGAGATTAGTTCACATATCTTAGAATGGAGAACAAAATAAACTGAGATCTAAAACGTGCTGCCTAATCTGAACCTACCCCCATTCCTGCCAAACTGGGTTGGGTTCAAACAGGTGCTTGATATATATCCATTAAATTTAATAGTAAACTTTTATCTGCAAAAGTCACAAATCCATAAGCCCTTCTGTTCTGCTGAGCAGACGAATAATAAGGTGTGAAGTGGGATTTTTTTTAATCACTCGCACAATATGGGTGCCTCTGGCTAGGCCATTATTTATTGCCCATTCCTAATTGCCCAGAGTGCAGTTAAGAATCAACCACATTGCTGTGGGTCTGGAGTTACATGTAGGCCAGATCAGGTAAGAATGGCAGATTTCCTTCCCTAAAGGACATTAGAGAACCAGATAGGATTTTTTCTTCCTGACAATCAACAATGGGTTTATGGTCATCATTAAACACCTAATTCCAGATTCTTTATTGAACGCAAATTCCACCATCTGCCGTGGCTGTATTTGAACCTGGGTCCCCAGAACATGAGCTGAGTTTCTGGATTAATAGTCTAGCGATAATACCAATAGGCCATAGAACCCATAAAATATTTCTGAGCAGAACCCATCCAAATTACAGAAAACGATTTTACCTCCCAACTTTACCTGTTTATAGGTAGACAAACAGGGGCCTGAAAGAACACAGCAAGCTAGGCAGCATCTGGAGGAAAGGAGCTGTCAGCGTTTCAGGTATTACCCTTCTGTAGGACTGGATGTGGGGGTAGGGGGAGTTGCAGATAAAGGTAGGGGGAGGGGTGGAGGCAGAATGGTGGTGATAGGTGGATACTGGTAGTAGGTACAACCTGGTTGGTTGATGGGAGGGACGAATCCAGTTGGTGGCTGGAAGGAAGGGTCAGAAGGTGGAATGGAAGGGAGGAGATGGGGCTGGGAAGGGAGCCGGGGAATGGGTGGGAAGGTGATTTGAAATTGGAGAACTCAATGTTTAGTCCTTCGGGCTGTAGGGTGCCCAGGTGGAAGATAAGGTTCTGTTCTTCGTTTTACGTTGCGAGTTGCTGCAACACTGGAGGAGGCCAAGGACAGACATGTCAGAGGGGGAGTGGGACAGGGAGTTGAAATGAGCGGTGACCGGGAGGTTAGGCTGGCCATTACAGGGCCAGGTGAAGATGCTCAGCGAAACAGTCACTGAGTCTATGTTTGGTCTTACCGACGTAGAGCAGACCACATCGGGAGCACCGGACACAATAGACCATTTCTGGCGACAGTTTACGGACCGACATTTACTATAAACTCACAGGCTCCCATAGCTACCTAGACTGCAGCACTTTCCACCCTGTATCCTGCAAAAACTCCATTCCGTTTTCCCAATTCCTCTGTCTCCGTTGCATCTGTCTGATGAGGAGACATTCCAATCCCAAGCATCCCAGATGTCCACTTTTTTCAAGCAACGCTCTTTTCCCCTCTTTGTTATGCCTCCTCCATTCCCTGCACCACAGCTCCTAACCACCACCCCTCCAAACATAACAAAAATAGGGTCCCCCTTGTATTCACTTTCCACCCCACCAGCATCCGCATCCAACATATCATCCTCAAACACTTCCGCCATGTTCAATTAGACCCTACCACCCGGAACATCTTTCACTCCCCACCCCTCTCTGCCTTCCGCAAGGACCATTCCCTTCACCACTCCTTAGTTTGCGCCACACTTCCCACCAATCACTCCAACCCGTCCGATACCTTCCCCTGTAATCGTAAAAAACGCAACACCTGCCCACACACTGCCTCCCTCACGTCCATTCAGGGCCCTAAACAGCCCTTCCAGGTGAGACAGAGCTTCACCTGCATCTCCTCCAACCTGGTCTATTGCATCCGGTGATCCCGATGTGGTCTTCTCTATGTCGGTGAGACCAAACATAGACTAGGTGACCATTTCGTTGAGCATCTTCATTTGGCCCATAACAGCCAACCTAAAGTCTCGGTCAACGCCCATTTCAACTCCCTGCCCCACTTACACGCCGACATGTCCATCTTCCTCCTCCTTCCGCCTGGGCACCCTACAGCCCGGAGGACTCAACATTGAGTTCTCCAATTTCAAATTACCTTCTCATCCAACCCCCAGCTCCCTTTCCAGCCCCACCTCCTCTCTTCCATTCCACCTTCTGACCCTCCCTTCCAGCCACCAACCAGATTCATCCTACCCATCAATCAACCAGCTCGTACCTACTACCAGTGTCCAACTATCACCACCATTCTGCTTCCACCCCTCCCCCCACCCCCCTCTTTATTTGCAGCTCCCCCTAACCACACATCCAGACCTGAAGAAGGGTAATATCTGAAAAGGTTGACTGCTCCTTTCCTCCAGAAGCTGCCTGGCTTGCTGTGTTCTTCCAGCCTCCTGTTTGTCTACCTTGGATTCCAGCATCTGCAGTATTTTTGCCTCTTACCTGTTTATAGGATTGCTCAATCATTGACGGAGGTCAGTTTTCAAACTGATTTTTAAAAAAATTAACTATTGGAATTTATATGTGACCAATTATCGGAATTAATCACCAGTTGCATGAACTAAATTGGTTCAGATAAATTGTATCTCATGGCAAGGTCAGGATAAAGAGTGAAAAAACCAATAACAATCTCTAAACCATCCATCCATGTTGTTAAATGCTTCAGACCACAATCAAGATGGTGCTCGTAAATAGGATCCCAAATAGAGGATCCTAAATATATCAAACAAGGTAGCTATTTTCTATTTTCCAATCAAAGACAAATGTAAACATCCATTTGCATCAAAGGTGGCAGAGACTGGGATATAATACTAAAAGCTACTGAATTACGTGAAAATTAAGGATTCAAAAACACTTCAAAATTTCAACAATATTCTGACAGCAAAGAGACGTTCAGTAACGTGTATTTTAATACAGAATCTGTGAACACAGCATACAACAAGATTTAAGTGCACAACTCTTCAGAGCTGCTCATTCTTTTAAAATTAAATTTCCCATGGGAATCCCAAATCCACAATAGTCAATTGTTTGGATCCAGCTCAGCTTTATGTTTTCAACAGAAAAAAAGTATGAATGACAACATGAAGTTTCCAACTGTATTTCTGACAACATTAATTACATGAGGGTTCTGGAACTTTATAATTGACAATTCAGTTGGGCTCCTTAGTGGGCTCAACTCTTACGACATTTTAATTTTTCCTTACTTCTAATCTAACACATTTATTCAGTGCCACTCCAAAGCCAGAGTGAGAGTGGATTCAGAATAGACTATTTCTTTATACTTAGAACATCCACAGCTCTGGTCTACAGATCTTCTTAAAAAGTATTTGAGGACCTGAGCAAAGAATTATCTTCTGCTACCACTATCTGAAGAAGTCAGAATCCTTGCAGACATCATTTGTTTTCTTGGAAACTGAACTGTTTGAAAATCAACCTTACAGAATTGCTAATATCCATTCAGGTTTGAGCACGAGTATTCCGAACATCCTACAATTCTGGCAAAAGGGTGTACTGGAAATGTCAGTATCCATTCATCACTCTATTTCCATTGAAATACATTGCATCAGTATCCTTAACAGAATGGTTCTACTGTGTTTAACATTTTCAGGTTACCTGATTGAAAAACTCCTGCAATAAGCAATCCAGCCAAGGTTCAGCTACATCCAAGGGTCGAGCTTCATTGGAAATGTCGCTTACTTTTATGATAATCATTGTAAGCTGTAATCAAACAGCAATTAAAAAGCCTGAACTTACTTTGTTCAAAGCAACCAGGTGGAAATATTGAGGCTACTTTATTTTCTCTGGATATTTGGCTGTAAGACTCTTGGAAATGAATTCTCTATATATACATGCACAACCAATTTTTACCAATGTATACAGACAAATGTGTGGCCAGCTAAATGTGTGGACACCAAACATAATTCTATATGTTCTTCATGTTCTTAAATAGCTGAAATGTTCAAATTATTAACAAAAAAATCATTTTAATTTTGCATATATGCATTGGTTTCAACTTATTTATTAGAAATTTTGCACATTAAATGACCATTTACTGCTTATACCAGACAGAAAAGACTTTGCATGCTTGATATGGGAGCTGAGAACATCCAAATACATTCCAAACTCATAATCTCAAAGAGTTGAAAGGACAAAGGCTGCAAGCACATAAAAATACTACCACTTTCAAGTTCCCCTCCAATCCACTCACCATCATGATTTAGTAATATATCGTTGTTCCTTCAGTGTTGCTGGGTTAAACTTCTTTCCTCCTTAACAGCACGGTTAAGATGTACCTATATCACATCAACAGCAGCCGTTTAAGAAGGCAGCTTACCACTACCTTCTCAAGGGCAATTAGGAATGGGCAATAAATGATGGCCCAGCCAGTGATGCCCACATCCCATGAACCAATATATAAAAAAACCAAAAGCAGAGAGAAGTGTTGAAAATGAACATTAAAGAAAGAGATGAGTCAGGTACAGTACTTGAACCTCAACTCTCCAGTCTGAACTCCTTGCATCTTGGAAGAATCATGTAAATTAACTGAGAAATAACTAGAAAGAAAACATTTCCTTAAATCGGTTATATCTTCCTATGTATCTCGTTTATAATCGTTTCTCTCCATCATAGTTATCCCGGCTAAATAACAGCTATTTTCTACACATTTCATCTTGCCCCCTCCAACCCCAAAACTGGGCATAATTTTGACTGACAGTTTAAAATGGACAATATCAATATGCCATATGTTCATGCTAATGAAAGTGAAATGTGGAAGAGATGCCGAACGAATGGCTGAATGTGCCCATTGCATAGAAGAAGCCAGGCAACAATGCCTATTTTTTCTCCTTCTATTTGGTGCAGATATGCATAAAACAGAAGTTTTGAAAAGAAAACAGACACAAAGTAAGCGGTCTTTACTGCAACACATTTCTTTTCCTTATAGCAATATCTTATTCCATAAATAAGTAAAATTCATCAGCTAATTAGGGAGCAGCAGATGGATTTAAAATTGATAAATTTAAAATAATGTGAATGTGAAGGTGTTGCCAAGAAAGCTCATCAATTTTTAGAATATAACTTGAACACAGCTCAATAGGAACTAAGACACATTATTGTAACATTGTGCAGCTCATTTGTGAAGTTATATTTAGAATAATTCATGAATGCTTGAGTGCCCTAACTTCAAATGGGCCTTGATATATTGGAGAAACCAAAATAACTCCAAATCTCCATGCCACTAAGTTATGAAGAGTTGGACTTGTAACTTAAGTGATTTTCTTTACACCAGCATAACTGAACATGGGGCACTGTCTAAATCTTGAACATGATTTGAGACATGCATAAGCTAGATAGAAGGCTGGTACAGACACAAGTCAACTGGGCACATGCTGTAGATGCAGTCTTCCCAAAACTACCCATATCATGGTAAAAGAAACATTTAAGAGAAACCTATTTGACTTAAACTATGATGCATGAGAGGAAGATTTTAAGTAACCTCAAGTTAGATTAAGATTTTAAGGCTTTACCTCCCCCTGATCAGAAGATACATGCACTGTTCCCCAGGTCAACAATTTATAATTGTATCAATTCACTTAATTGACTCCCACTGACCATTAATCCAATGGCATACAACCAGAGTAGGCCTTCCTCTTAAGAATCAGATCAAGCGTTAACTCAACGATCTATGGCAACATTAAATCAATTACATGCCCAGTAGGTGAATGTAGTAGGCATGTGGCCTAAGAGAACTTCACTGGAGGAGAGGACATGAGATATTTGGAAATGTTGTGCAGCCAGTAAGTAATGAAGATTTTACAAATCTGGGTTTATTTGTAGTGTAATGGAGGGCTCAAGTAAGATCTCATAAAACAGCTTCAAATGAAAGAGGCATGTGAAGAAGGCTGCAGAGTATTGGAAAGATGCAGGAAAGAGTACGAAATGTCAGTGAGATAAATATTCAGAGGGAGACAATGCCGGCCGAATGTTCATGGGAGGAAACCTGAAACAAACCATGGAGAAGAATGTGACAGAGGCATGGTGTGCTCATTCTCGATTCCTAACAGGCTACAGCAGTTACTGTCTATTCGTCTTTTTTGACACCAACATAATGTTCCACTTCATTAATCAAGAGCTATACAAGTCAACCTTCAGACTGCACTGTGATTCAGGAGCTCAATAATTCTATTATCAACAAAATTGTGTGCAAAATCCCCTAATATGCATCACTGGAGTGAATTCCTTCCTCCAATTCAACAGCATGCTACCAACATTTTTATTATTTCTATTGCATGATGACCATTCAACATTCTCAAAGGCTAATTTGAATCTCAGGTCCTCAAACTTGTTGCAGGAGAAATGTGTGCACTTTGCCAAGACAGGGAAACACAGGGAATCACACAAAATAACACAGCGCTCCTCATACCACCCTATGAGAAACAGGCTATAATGTTGCTGGGGAAGTATTCCATTTAACTGTGGGAGAAGTGTGATCACTGGGACAGTGCAAGTTGTAGACAAAACCAATAGCATGGCATCCCTGTGAAGCAGCAGAGAGCCAAATGCTTCCTCACCATTCATTATCTCTTTCATCTGAAGGGGTCAGGCACACTCATTCTTTGTTTAAACCTCCTCTCCTACATATGTACCACACAGGGGTAGAGAAAAAGCAAGCTGAGGAAATAGGAATATAAGAACATGAGAAACAGGAGCAGGTCAAGAAATAGCAGCAATCAATTTAGAGATAGTAAGAACTGCTGATGCTGAAGTCAGAGATAACACAGTGTGGAGCTGGAGGAGCACAGCAGGCCAGGCAGCATCAGAGGAGCAGGAAAGTTGACATTTTGGGTCATTTCCGAACTGAAATGTCAACTTTCCTGCTTCTCTAGTGTTGCCTGGCCTGCTGTGCTCCTCCAGCACAACACTGCTTTATCTCTAGCAATCAAGATAGTCACCCAAGCCTCCTGTGCCATTCCATATGATGAAGGCTAATCTTCTGCCTCAGCTTTACTTTCCCACTCTCCATATAGCTCTTGATTCAACGTGTGATCTCTGTCTTAAATATGTTAAATGATAGCACATTCTCATCCCTCCAAACAGTCATGGTTTTTTTAATCCACTCATTAGATGTGGATATTGCTGACTAGCCAGCACTTATTGCCCGTCCCTAGTTGCCCTTGAGAAGGTGGTGGTTGAGCTGCCTTCTTGAACTGCTGCAATCCATGTGCTATTCGTTGACCCACAATGTCCTTAGGGAGGGCATTCCAGGATGTTGATCCAGTCACAGTGAAGTAACGATCATAGTTTTTCAAGTCAGGAGGAATGAGTGGCTTGGAGGGGAACTTGCATGTGGTGGTGTTCCCATGTATCTGCTGGCCCTTTCATTCCAGTTGGAAGTGGTGGTAGATTTGGAAGGTGTTGTCTATGGAACTTTAGTGAATTTCTGCAGTGCATCTTGTGTATGGCACACTGCTGCTACTGAGCCCCGGTGATGGAGGAAGTGGATGCTTGAGGAAGTGGTGTCAATTAAGCGGGCCATTTTGTCCTGATGGTGTCGAGCTTCTTGAGTGTTGTTGGAGCTGCACCCATCCAGAAAAGTGGGGAGTTTTCCATCACAGTCCTAACTCGTGCCTTGTAGATGGTGGGCAGGCTTTGGAAAATCAGGAAGTGAGTTACTCACCACAGTATTCCTAGCCTCTGACCTGCTCTTGTAGCCATTGTGTTGATGTGGTGAGTCTAGCTGAGTTTCAGTTTTATCCTGACAATCCCCTTTGGGATCTTGTACGTTTCATAAGATAACTCTCATTCTTCTAAACTTCACAGAATATCAACCCAATTTCTCACCATATCATCATCGGATGAGGTCTCAATCTCTAGAATCAATTTATTAATCTTTCATTGTGCTACCTCCAATATAGTATGGATTAAATATTTCCTTACGTATAGAGACTAAAACTTACATAGTATTCTAGGTGTGGTTGCACCAAATCCCTGCATATTTGCATCAAGACATCCTTATTCCTGTGTACCAATCCTCTTTCATTAAGGGCCAATTTGCCATTTGCCGTTCTAATTTTACAATTTTCCATGGTGGGGAGAGTGGCATTGGATATTGCACCGTGAAGACACCAGACACAGGGGTCAGAGATGATAAAGTGAGCTTAAGGCCCAGAGCATGGATAATAGGTTTTATTGAGGCCTCCCTTCAGTGCCCAGATATGGGCTGTGTGGCTGGAGTGAGTGTATTCCAGCTGCATTACAACGGCTGTTTAACTTGATCATTTTCAAAGTCTAATGAGCTTTGTGTAAGCTCATAACCCAATCTTGCCTGAAAGTTGGATAATTATATTGTGAGAAATGAGTTTCTGAGAGGAACCCAAATTCATTTAAAACAAAGGCATATGGAATGCTCCTATACTAAAAGTATATGTTTTCATACATTTCTGAAGGCCAGGATACAGCGGAGAAATGCATATTGCTTTATGTTTACTAATCAAACTTCACTTTTCTTGTACCATCATTTTGATTAATTGCTTTTCTTATTCATTTCTATTTGAAGAGGCCTCTTCATTTAAATAAGCTTTACACATACCCTGTTTACAGGCCAGCGGTGTTCCAGTTTCTAATTGTCTACATTATATGCATGGGTAATAGACTCTATATAGAGCTCAACTTTCACCCTTGGATAATACAGATAATGATAAGTGTGATCCATTCCAATATCTCATTCATTTAGGCTGTACAGCAAATGGATTGACTGTGTGGCAGCAACTCTAAGAGCGTGCCTGAAATAACTTGGTACTCACAATGTCCTTGTGGTTTTTGTTGTGAAAATCAAATACTGACACAATGGATCTGAACTGATTCAGAATCTCATTATGACGAGTCATGTCTGTGGCAAGAACACACCTAAAGGAAGATAAAGTTGACATTAGTTCAAGGGCCTACAGAAGTATACCTCCTCATACCTGCCCATAGGTGCCTATTTCCGAATGCAGACAGGAACCTTGCCCACCAGCAACATCATGTGCTGCATGTGATTTTCTGATATGTGATAGGAACAGACAAGGTTTCTCTACTGCCAACCCATAAACCTAGCAGATTACATAGAGTATTAAGAATTAATTTATCACGTAGATATGTACAGACAGGAGTTACTATTTGTTTGAATCGTTTTTTCATTAAAGCCATGTTGGTTTTATTGTGATACTGATAAAATATGGACTAATGATTTTCAAAGTCCATATCTTATTTTAATAACTGGATACTTTCATGGGTTGAAATCACTTTAAAATGGGAAAATAACACTGACACAATATATCCAGAGCAAGTATTTAACCACACAGGGTAGTCAAGTTTCAGGAAATCAACGTGAAATAATTGAAATCGTCTTGAACTGAAACTAATATTTTGTGAAAAGACATTGAAACTTGTGCACCCCACCAGGCATGGAAAGGCTCTCATCTCCTACTTTGAATCACATCTCTATGGCAGGTTTCACATTTTAGAGATAAAAGACATAACCTGCTTTATCAAACTTTTAAATAGTGAACTCAGACATTAAAATACGTAAACCAGCTTATATTTCAGAGAACTGCTTGTGGCTGAACAGGAGGGGGTTGGATTTGTGACTGCAAAATTGAAGAAGCTCACTGATTCTCAGCGACTCAAGAAGGAAAAGTGCTTGATGACCGAAATGGTTAAAAAGAAACATCAGCACCCCACAAACTCAAAGAACAACTGAAATATTGGTTATTGTTGAGGATCCAAGACATCAATTAAACAGCCATGGTCTTAAGTTAAACATTTCTATGCAAAGGACATTGTAAGGTTTTTAAACTGTATTTTTTCATCTTCCTTTTGAACTGGATTTTATCCTTTTTAATTTTTGTATCTATGTGTATGTATCATTGATGTCATGTCATTAATATTTTAGAACATAGAACAGTATAACACAGGAACAAAAACAAAGTTGCTGGAAAAGCTCAGCAGGTCTGGCAGCATCTGTGAAGGAAAAAACAGTTAATGTTTCGGGTCTGGTGACTCTTCCTCAGAACCGTTCTTTGGTGTTGTGCCACGATGTTGTGCTAAACATGACACCAAATTAATCCCTTCTGCCGGCCCTTGGTCCACATCTCTCCACTGCTTGCATATTCATGTGCTTGTCTAAAAGCTCCTTAAACGCCCCTATCGTATCTGCCTCCACCATCACCCCCGGCAGCACGTCCCAGATTCCTACCACTCTCTGTGTAAGAAACTTGCCCCTCACATCTCCTTTGAACTTTGCCCCTCTCACCTTAAATACATGCCCCTCTAATATAAGACATTTTCTCAAGATTAGCAGATAAAAGAATGTCCTTTCTCTACACAAGAAAGTCTTGTAATTGGTTCCTTACTGATACAGTGGGCATTGTTACATTTTTAGTAAAGACAGGGAAAGCCTCATATTGGAAAAGAATTTTAATTATTTTTGAGGCCAATTAAGGAGATTAAAATGAGAGGAGCTGGTTACCCTTCCTCACCTGGTCATAACAGTTTATAAGACAGTTCTTCAATCATTAGGCAATAATGATTTTTATTTTTCTAAACTTGAAGTGATTTAGCTGCTTTTGTGCAGCACTAAGAGTTTTGCAGCATCTCTGCAGTCTCTGTTCTGCTTTCCTTCAACATCTCTCAAGACAGATTACTAAGTACTATCAAGCAGCGTTCACTCTGTCTGAAAGTATTAGAAATCCAAATTTGGTGACAACACAATAAACAGCAGTGAATAAACGAGGCAAAATATCAATAATATATATGCAATTGGGCTGACATACGGCATTTGAAAATCAAATTTCAACCAACAAAGTTAAAGGATAAAATGAAAGATATGGAACACAGAACTGCAATGATACAACTGAATTACAGGTTTGGAGAGGACCTGGGAATAATAATATACACATCAATTTCCAGCTGATGTGATGCAGCAGTTTTAAAATGTAATTGAGTGATGAGATGGAGATAAATGTTCTGAGAATCTGCATACAGCATGCAGCCTTTCAGGGCATGGCAGGGTGTTCAGGAGTGACAAATTGGGCACAGGGCCACATACACATAATTTGCAATGTTCCCAATTTCCCAACAAGCAGTTTACGGGTCAGTGGGAGAGTAAAATAAGGTTGCATTACCAGCGAAGGAGAGGCTGGATTATCACAGAAAGGCTCAGGAACATTTTCTTGGACTGTGGAATGAGGCAATGGGAATCAGACCCTAACTCATCCAAGCAAGACCCTCTTTCCAATTTTCCTTTGATATCATGCTTCCTTTCACTATTGTCTGCTGATCAAGGCATTTAACTGACAGGGTACAAATGTTGCAGGAAGAAGATGTTTGAAAGAAACAAGTTTTTTATTTAACTAAAGATGAACACAATTATGAGAAGTTGAGTAGGTTGAGCTTGCACATTAGAGTTTAGGAGAATGAGAAACATATAAGATTCTTAAGGGGCTTGTCTGAGTAGATGCAGAAAGGTTGTTTCTCCTTTGGGAAAGTCCAGCAACAGAGAGATTAATCTCACAGTAAGGGGCCACCTATTTAAGACAGAGATGATGAGGAATATTTTTCTCTCAGAGGTTAGTGATGTCTGGAATTCGTCAATGCAGAGGCCTGTCAAGACTGGGTCATTAAGTATGTGCAAGGCTGAGATAGACTAATTTTTAATCAGTAAGGGACTCAAGGGTTATGGGGATAAGGCAGGAAAATGGAGTTGAGGAACAGCCAGGATCTAAATGAATGGCAGAGCAGACTCAATGGGCTGAATGGCCTGCAACTGCTCCTATGTCTCATGGTCTTAGAGTTTTATGGAATATTCAGTTTGATTTTGTTTCTTTATTCATACACGGGATGAGGGTGTCGCTGGCTATGTAGCATTTATTACCCATCCTTAATTGCCCAGAGGGCAGTTAAGAGTCAACCACATTGCTGTGGGTCTGGAGTCACATGTAGGCCAGACCAGGTAAGGATAGCAGTTTCCTGCAGATCTGTTAAGGGTGTTCGACCTTGACCATAAGTTTCTTTTAGTATTAAGTCTTGGTGATATTTAATCCTGGAGAAAAAGTTCAAATTCACTCAGAAGGAAGTCCTAGAAGTAATTAGGTACAATAAAATGACAGAGACAGAGCTCAGAAGATACCATGTGTCATGAATAGTTCAGTACAATAGAGAATTGGGGCTGAAAGCCCACAGGGATAATTGCTTGCTGTATCTGAGTAAGACAGGAAAATACACAGGGGTAGGGCTGACTTGGTGAAACTTATTGTTTGTAAAAAAAATTGGTGATATATCTGTGGATAAGAACTGGGGTGATGTTTCTAGGATCCAGGGGACTGCAGTCCCTGAATATCTGCTAAATTCTATGTAGGACTCAATGACTCATTGCTCAATCTTTGAGTACAGGAGTTTAAATTTCATGTTGAGATTTTACAGGACATTGGTGAGACCTCTTCTAGAATACTGTGTGCAGTTCTCGTTGCCCTGTTATCAGAAGAATATTATTAAACTAGAGAAGATTCAGAAAAGATTTACCAGGATGTTGCCACAAATGAAGGATTTGAGATATAAAAATACACTGGAAGGGCTGGACCATTTTCGCTGGAGCATAGGAGGTTGAAGGTGACCTTATTGAGGTTTATAAAATCATGAGGGTGCAGATAAGGTGAACGACAAGGGTCTTTTCACCAGGGTGGTGGAGTTCAAAACTAGGGAGCATATTTTTAAGGTGAGAGGAGAAAGATTTAAAAGGGACATGAGGGACAACTTTTTTACACACAGAGTGGTTCGTGTGTGGAATGAAATGCCAGAGAATGTGGTGGATGCAGGTACAGTTACAACATTTGAAAGATATTTAGATAAGCTCATGAAAAGGAATGGTTTGGAGGGATTTGGGCCAAGTGCAAGCAGATGAGACTAGTTTAGTTTGGAACATAGTCGGTGTGGACAGGCTGGACCGAAGAGTCTGTTTCCATACTGTGTGACTCTATGACTCTACTGTACAAGACCCTTGTAAAAGGGTACAAATGAAACTGCCAATTATGAACCTTCTTATGCTTTGATTGTAAAATAATATTCTTCACATTTCTCATTTGGCTGTGCTCGATGATATCAGCAAAGAGCTCTCAAGCCACCCAGTGGTTATGTTATGAATAATTCACAAAAAAAACTCATCTCCCAGGGCGAATGTTAATACTTACTTTATCATTCCTTCTCGAATCCGTTTAAATTGTTCAGTTGTCAAATTTCGGAATATGTTGTTTTCAGGCTGTAGGTGCCAGGAATAAAACAAATATTTACTAAATGTTAATCATCAATTATAACCAAGAAACAACTCAGCAATAGCACTGGCATTGTCAAACGATTATGTGCAAAGTCACTGATTTTAGTATGCACAAAAAAAAGGATGGAATCACAGGATAATATTTACAAAATGCTAATAAAAGTAGACAGATCACAGATTATGATCCCCAAACATCAATAAAAATATCTGAATTCACAGATATGATTCCTGAAATGATTAGAATCAAACAAGATAGTCCACAAAAGGCTAAGTAAAATCCTGGATAATGCTAAATATCATATATTGAAGGCAAGTTTAACCTATTTAATTGCTATTCAATTGGGACATCCAATTGCACATGCATCACAAAATAAATATGTAAACAGATTTGAGAAAAAAGTACAGAATGAGTATTTAGAAAGAAATCACAAATTAGGTAAATTTTGTGATGTCCTTTTGGGGAACACACAAATTGGATAAGTTATCCTTAGCTACGCTTTGTAGCCAACTTTATATGGCCACCACTTCCTAACCAGTTATACCGTGTACATTTTGATGATTTCATTCAAGCAAAACAATTTAAATTAATACTTTGAAAGGCTGTTTTGAATGGAAGCTATGGATCATCCATGGATGGATGGACAATAAATGCTGGGCCAGCCAGCGATGTCCACATCCCAAGAACATGCAGAGGAAAGCACACTTTGTTTTTTAAAAGTTATATTTTTATGAAATATTTAATTCTATATTATCAGGATAGGTTTTATTCACAGGTCAACTTTGACGAAGTCAGAACAGTAAACTTGTTTTTTTAACATCTGGAAATTTGTCAGTTATTACTGTCAAAAAGTGAACTTGAGTACTTTATAGAACTTAGCAATACAGAAGCAAACATAGGAACGAGAGATAGTAGGAACTGCAGATGCTGGAGAATCCGAGACAACAAGGTGCAGAGCTGGATGAACACAGCAGGCCAAGCAGCATCAAAGGAGCAGAAGGCTGTTCAGCACCCGAGCCCATTCTGCAGTTATATGATGGCTGATCTGTACTTCAATTCTATTGGTCTTTCCATAACAAACATATATTTATCTGTCTTGAAAATTGTAATTGATCCTTCCGATAGTGTCGTGACCAGAACTGCACACAGTATTCCATCTGTAACCTAACCAAATTTTTATAAAGTTGTAACAAGACTTCCTTGCTCCTATATAACAAGGTGTGGATCTGGAGGAACACAGCAGGCCAGGCAGCATCAGAGGAGCAGGAAAGCTGACGTTTCAGGTCTGGACCCTTCTTCAGAAATGGGGGAGGGGAAGGGGGGGTCTGAAATAAATAGAGAGGGGGTGGCGGTGATAGAAGGTGGATAGTGGAGCAGATAGGTGGGATGGAAGACGGACAGGTCAAGGAGGGGGGGTGAAGCTAGTAAAAGTGAGTGTAGGTAGGAAGTTTGGATGGGGGTTGGTCAGTGAGGAGGGAGGGGCAGATAGGTGGGAGAGAAGACGGACAGGTCAAGGAGGCGGGGATGAAGCCGGTAGAGGTGAGTGTAGGTAGGAAATGGGAATGGGGGTTGGTTAGTGAGGTGGGAGGAGTGGATAGGTGGGAGAGAAGACAGACAGGTCAAGGAGGCAGGGATGGGGGGTGGCTGGTCTTGGGATGAGGCCGGGGGTGGAGATATTTTGAAGCTAGTAAAGTCCACATTGAGACCATTGGGTTGTAGGGTTCCAAGGCGGAATATGAGGTGCTGTTCCTCCAGTTTCCGGGTGGCATCGTTGTGACACTGGAGGAGGCCCAGGATGGACATGACGTCTGGGAGTGGGAGGGGGAGTTGAAGTGGTTCGTGACTGGGAGGTGTTGTCGTTTGTCATGAAAGAGCGCAGGTGCTCTAGAAAGCGGCCTCCGAGCCTCCGCTTGGTCTCCTCGATGTAGAGGAGGCCACATCGGGAACAGCAGATAAAATAGACCACGTTAGCAGATGTGCAGTGAACATCTGTTTAATGTGGAAGGTTTTCTTGGGGCCTAGGATGGAGGTGAGGGGGGAGGTGTAGGGGCAGGTGTAGCACTTCCTGCGGTTGTAGGGAAAAGTGCCAGGGGTGGTGGGGCTAGTGAGGAGTGTGGAGCAGATGAGGGAGTCGCAGAGGGAGCGGTCCCCACGGAAGGCAGATAAGGGTGGGGAGGGAAATATATCCTTCGTAGTGGGGTCAGATTGTAGGTGGTGGAAGTGGCGGAGAATGATGCGTTGAATCTTCCTTGCTCCTATGTTCTACACCCCGGCTAATGAAGACAAGCATCCCATCTGCCTTCTTCACTGTAGTGATTATAACGAGGTCAGCCAACAAATGTTGTTAAGGAGGGAATTCCAGGAATCCGAGCCAGTGACAGTGAAGGAATGATGTTCCTTTTTCCAAAGACACTATAGTGAGTGGTTTGCAAAGGAACTTGCAGGTGGTGTTCCTAATTGGTCCAAGCACAGGGTCGTGTGATGAATGGTCAGCGAAGGCAAAAGTAATGATGGGGTTCTGGTGGATGCTTACCAAGTACCATATTTCATGATGAAGTGGAACAAGGAGAAAGAAATATGCCATGAGAGCAGTGATACTGAATCTATTCTGCTTGTACTCACCATTATGACATTAAACAAATATAAAGGCATTGAAATACGTAATTGTCAATAACCAAATACCACTATGTCAATGGCATAATGGTAGACTTTTGCCTTCTGTTGAAGGTCTCTACAGCCAACCTAAATTCTCCTTTAAACATATGGATACATATTTGCAAGGTACAGAAAATAATGTCCTGAAACATGTTTTAAATTTAACTTAATTTGTCTAATACATTTAATTTGGCTTTTAACCTATGACTTTCTTAGGGTTTGATGCCAAGTTACCTTTTCTAGGATCTTAAAGGCCACAGAACAATGATGGTTCTCCAGTGGAGAGATGTCGTTGTATCTCAAAGCTAGTTCTGTGCGAGCATTGATCTGAGGAAAAGCAAACGAGCAGATCTTTGGTTTTCCACTAAACTCACTCAATCAATAACAAAGAGAAAGTGCATGTTGATCAGTAGAATGCATTAATCACAACTTCAAAATTTCATGTGAGATAGATCTAACTCGAAGTGACATATCTTAAACTACTGTCAATCACTAGCTACCACACAGCAGGATGTGACCAATAATCCCAGGCACTCTCCAGACAGAATACAACAGCAGTGCTGCAGGTCAGATGTTTCAACACAGTGTAGTGATTGTAATGAGGTCAGCCAGGTGGACATCAGAGAATACGAGTTGCCTGATTGGGGTTTTTAACCTGGTTCAATCAGGGGGCCCTGGTTGACAGATATAAACAGGAGTGTCAAGGGTTCCGTTCACTCTTGGAGCCAATTCTGTGCTGGCTGTATCAGTGTCATGTGCTAATCACATGTAAATAAAGTATGACTTGATGGATGGGACATCAGCCTTCATAGAATTATTTCAGTAGCGACAAAAACAAAACATGCCTTTGAAGAGATTTGCTTGCAACAGTCGTCTTTGAGTTGGGGTAATCATTTCTGGAATCATGCCGTTATTTGGGAAGCTTGACTTACTCATTCCCGTCAAAGACTGAGCCCAGTATGAAGACGGAATGCGTTATTTTTTCCAGGCAAATGACATTGGGGCAGATGAAATGCAATGAGCAATTCCTCTGACACCTTGTGGACCCGCAGCTCTTTCAGTTATTAGGAGTTTAACTTTCCCAGAGGCACCATGTACTAAAACCTTTCAAGAGTTGATGGATTTATGAACCCAAGCCTCCTCTAATTCTGAGACACTACCAATTTTACTCAACAGTTTGAGAACCAGGGGAATTTGTATCAGGATTTTTGATGAGGTTAAGACGAGTGGCAGAGGCATGTGATATTGGATTTAACCCTAAGTGAGATGCTGAGAGACTGTTTGGTATTTGAGATTAATGATGTGACCATGCAAAAGTGCCTACTAGCTGAAACCCAACTGGACTTCAGGCACAACAACTGGCTTTGGCATTAGACAATAAACCTAATTTTAATTCAATAAACCTAATTCTAATTCTAGGAAATGTGACAAGGCAAGTAGAGCACATGACTTACAGGGTATTCCAATGGAAGTGGACACCCTCGCCAGGCCAACTGAGCTTGGGGAACACCACTTGTGTGAAGGCAATTGCATAGCCTCATTCAGGACATATCCTGAACAGAGGGACTCAATGTCAACCTACAGCAAAACCTGAAAACAAAGCCAAGCTTCGGTCAAATGATTAAAATTTTCTTCAGGATCTAAGTCAGCAAGCCATTTTAGTTGTTGCCAGTATGTGGACTAGAAACAGGAAAAGAGTCCTACTAGGCCTGAATTGAGTAAGAGAACTCATAGACTGGTATCCAGGAGAGTGCACACCTGGATACCAGTATACAGCTGGTTTGGATCAGTTAAATTGCTTAGCGACATCCAAATCAGAACCAATCTAAATAATATCTGGATAAATGGTCATCCAGTTCTAATGGAGGTCAATTGTGGCATGGCTGTATTAGTGATTGTGGAACCAGTCCTTACCAAAATTTGCTCTGGACTCCAGCCCTTAAGTTCGCATAACCTCGGCCAGGCTGAGAACCTATACCGGGGAGCCTCTACAGATTAACGGTACCACTTCGGTTCTGGTCTCTTATGAGAAGCAGTTGGTTCAGTTACCACTGATTGTAGTAAAAGGCTCAGACCCAAGCTTGTTGGGGCGAAATTGGTTGAGAAAAATTCAACTTGATTGGCTAAACATTTTTTGATCAGAAAATGGCTGCCTGAGTGAAGTCCTAATGAAATACTCAGAAGTTTTTCAGAAGGTCTAGGGACTATCAAAGGGGCCAAGGTCACCTTACATGTTGACCAAGAAACAGTTCCACAATTCTGCAAGACCCGTCCAGTGCCATTTGTCTTATGGGCAAAAGTAGAGGCAGAAATCTGAAGGGTGAATGTGAAGGAATCATCAAACTGGTGCAGTTTCTGGAATGGGCAGCACTAGTCACACCGATTGTGAAGCCTGATGAGTTGGTTCACCTTTGCAAAAGGTAAACCACTTTTTTGCAGCTGGATAAATACCCAATGCCTCACATAAAGGACTTATACACAACACTGGCAGCAGGGCTGTCCTTCATGAAGCTGGACATGAGCCATGCGTACCTGCAATTTTGGTTAAATGAGGATACCCAGAATTATGCTACAATTAATACCCATAAGGGTTTGTACCAATATTTCAGTCTGCCTTTTGGGTTATCATCAGCCTATGCTATTTTCCAGCAGAGAATGGAATACATTTTACAAAATCTACCCTGGGTCGCCATATATCTGGATGATATGCTAAAACCAAGAAGACCAATAAAGAGCATTTAGAGAACTTGGACATGGTGCTTAAATGTTTCTCCAAAGGGGTGTACACCTTAGGAGGGAAAAATCTGTGTTCCAGGCACCCCAAGTGACCTGCTTTGGCTACAGAATCGATGAGACCTGGTTACACCCATTGGAGGATAAAGTGAGGACGATCAAAGGTGCCCCGGTTTTTCCTTGGGTTGGTGAATTATGACAGAAAATTCATACATAACCTGGCCTCCATCTTGGCACCCTTACATCTGTTATTGAAAAAGGGTCAGCCTTGGAAATGGTCTCATAGCCAAGATGTAGCCTTGAGGGAAGTGAAGAAGCAGCTATTGTCGTCTGAAATATTGACACACTATGATCCCAAGCGAGATGTGGTGCTTACATGCGATGCTTCCCGGTAGGGTATTGGGGTAGAGTTTGCTCATGATAGCATATGCTTCCCAGAGTTTGCCTGATGCCAAACACAAATATGCCCAGATAGAGAAGGAAGGCTTGGTGGTCATCTTTGGTGTGAGAAAGTTCCACCTGTACCTTTAAAGTTATAAATTTGTAATAGTAACGGGCCACAAACCCCCGCTAGGGCTACCTAAAGGGAACGGGGTCATGCCGCCCACAGCTTCAGGTCGAATTCAGCAGTGGGTTCTTATTCTGAGTGCATACAATTACAAATTGGAACACCATCCATAAGGCCAAGTGGCAAATGTGGATGCCTTGTGCCACCTCCCACTGGTGGATACACTACCTGTGGTGCCACCACTAGAAGAGCCCATTCTGATTTCAAACTTTCTGGATACCCTTCTGGTCATCGCTGACAATATCACACTGTGTACACAAAAAAAATCGCGTCCTCACAAAACTAAAATAGCCTGTGGTGTTGGGGGAAATGAAAGGGCCATCACAACCAGAACTGAAACCTTTCTGGCCCTGGCAAGATCAGATCACTACCGAGGATGGCATATTATTATGGGGAGCAAGAGTGATTGTCCCGAGCAAAGCCTCGGGACAATCCTGGGCACAACAGGCTCAAGAGGTGGGCTACAGTCTGATACAGTATCTGAGACAGAGTCACAGGACCCGGAACTGGTGCGGAAACACCCCAGGAGAAGCTACATGAAAAAGAATGAGTCTATGTTCCAGGATTTAGAAGGAGAGGGATATAGTGAATGGAATAAGGTGAGCCAGGTTGACCTCATAGAATATGAATTCCCTGATGGGGGCTGTTAAACTGGTCCAATCAGGGAGCCCTCACTGACAGATATAAACAGGAGTGCCAGCAGTTCTGTTTACCCTCGGGGCCAGCTCTGAGCTAGCTGGGTCAGTGTCAACTACCACACAAGTGTAAAGAAAGGATGACTTGGTGATGGGATACTGGCCTCTGTGGAGTTATTTCACTTAACTTCCCAGTAACCATGATCCGTGTGTAATCTTATCTTCAAACAAAATCCCACATTATTGTTTTACAAATCCTTGTTGTGTGGCTGGTATTTTTACAACAAATAAGAATATACAACAGACTGTACCAAATTCACATCTCCAACTTAAAGATACCAGAGGCACTACAAAATTGTAGTCAGGTATAACGTAGTCAGGTTTTCTGCATGCGTATTAACTAAAGTTATGCCATTTGTAAATAATGTCCTTGTTATTTTGCAATGACATCTTGACAGTAACAAATAACTCCAATGAGCTTTGAAGACTTGTTGAAATAATAAGTTGGTGATAAACCTATAAATGTAAAATCCCATGCACCTCCAGTTCCATAGCAACTAGGTTCAGTACATTAGGTTTTAAATATGCCTCAATTTCTCAGCTTCTTGATCTGATCAGCCACATTTTATCTCTGCTGTAGCAAAGGATGTGTCTGTTGGGATTAGCAGGTGGATTAATTTAGATTAAAGATATGGAAGACAATATCTAAAATTTGGATCTTCCAAAGATAAAGTCTGTTTCTAAAAAAAATGAATGATTAAGGAACATTTCCATTAAAGACCAGAGTGGATTAGCACCATTACTGTAACATTGATGTGCAGTTGCTTTAACTTGGATCTTGGCACTAAGCACAGTCTACAACTTTACCATTCTCAATAAGTTGACCCATTTTAGGAGCATGTTGTGTTTGTCATTTGAGTGCATTAGGAGATGCATACCGCCTCAAATCTGCTGGTAATTCAAATTACCAACAGCTCCAAAGTCTATTCACACTCTACTGTCAGCAAGGTAGATGTGCCTTCCTCCTAGACCTGTCTGAGGTGCAGATATCTAATGAATATAAAAGATATTTGACAGTCTCCAGTGGACTATACAGTTACTGTCTTTAGAGGACCAGTAACTTTGAGAGATACTGTTATGAGATAAGAAAATAGACCACGTGTCACATCTGATTACTTTTCTCCTCCTGATGTGAAGCTGAGTTTACACATCCTGTTTTTAATCTTCCCAGTCTATCAGAGATTACAAATATCAGGTGGGTCCTTCTTGTCATTTCTTCATTCACTCATGAGATGTGGGCTATTGCCTGGCCATTGTTTGTCACTAATTGCCTTTGAGAAGATGGTGGTGAGCTGCGTTAGAATTATCATCATTGAATCATAGAATCCCTACAGCGTGGAAGTACACCATTCAGTCCATCAAGTCCACAGTGACCGTCCAAAGAACATCCTGCCCAGACCCAGCTCCTACCTGTAACCATGCATTTCCCATGGTTAATCCACCTAGCCTGAACATCCTTGTACACTATGGGCAATTTAGCGTGGCTAATTCACCTAACCCACCCATCTTTGAACTGTGGGAGGAAACTGGAGCACCTAGAGGAAATCCATGCAGAATGTGCAAACTCCACATAGACCTCGCCTGAGGTTAAACTCAAACATGGGTCCCTGGCACTTTAAGGCAGCAGTGCTAACCACTGGATCACTGTGCTGCACTGCTTTCTGCAACAGCTACAGTCCTCAAGGTAAAGAAATGCTCACAGTGCTGTTAGAGAGGGTGCTTCAGGATTTTAGCACAATGACAGTGAAGGAACAGTGATATAATCCCAAGTCAGAGGTACCAGGTTTGAAAGGCGCTGTTGAAGGAGTGTGGGTGAGTTGCTGCAGCTTATCTTGGGGATGATACTGCCACTATGCATCAGTGGTGAAGGGTGTGAATGTTCAAGGGCGTGGATGTAGTGCCACCCAAGTGTGATGTTCAATCCTGGACAGTGTTGATCTTTGTGTGTCATTGGAGCTGTTCTCATTCAGACAAATGGAGAGTATTCTAGCACACTGCTGACCTGTACCTTAATTGTTGATAGCGAACAGCCATTTGGGAGACAGGCCCAATGGTGATAATCCCATAACATGAAAAGCTAAACTCTGAACCAAAGAAAAGTTTGATACAGTACCAACGACCTACAACCCAACAAGCAGTAAGGTTTTGTCTGCCCTTGGTCCATCAATTACCCACAATGATAGACCACAGAAATTCAGAAATGCTAACATGGAGGCCAGGTGAGAAGGAACCTTCTGATCTTCCAGGAATAATTAAAACCTACGTACTGAGCCTGTGGCAGGAAAATATGAAAATACTAGAAAATTAAGCTTATTGACCTTCCCGGATTTCATTGTCCAATTGTAAACAGCGATATAACATGGTGGCTTGGGTATAGTAATTTTCCAATTTGCACAAACACAACAGTGAAGGCTACGGGGTACAAACAGAGGGTTTCTCACACAGGTACTGTATTAAATTAAGGCTGTGCTCGCCTATTATTTATCACTCCCAACTTAACTATTTATGTTGATCTAGTTTCTGCAATAAGAAGCCAGACACATACTTTGGTATACTTTAAGGATAAAGTGTGAGAATGTTTGTAAATAAGGAAACAGTCCATTATGTGCAAGTAATGAAGGAATCCAAATATTTGATAGCAAACTTCTGCCTTTTTCTGCCATTATTATTAATGTAATCAGAAAAATATTCATTGATTATATAAATTGCATAAATAATCAAATATGTATGCAAAACAGTGCTGTGTAAACATTGTTCCAAAGGATATTATTACCTGATATGCATTGTTATAGCCTGGATGGTCCAGATCATGGCATATTGCTGAGGTGAGCATGGTTAGGATATCAATATCGTCCATTTTGTTTTGAAGGTCTGTTAACCAGATCAACCCATACATCTGTGTGAAGCAAAATAAGACACACAATGAAATAAGTCCTAAAGAACAGACTGAATGTTCCAACATTGTGGTGACGTTTCAATTTCAGGGTGTTCCATGGAGAGTTTCTCTTCATGAGACCTGACAGCATTTCTCACATAATTCTCTACTGTTCACCTCACTAAGTATGTACGCCGCCTCCACGGTGACGTTCCAGTGCACTGGTACAGTTGGCAGCAGTAGAGGTGCTCATCCATGCAGGGACCTTCCACATTCACCCTATGGGCACTATATTTAAACCCCATTTCAAACACGGCAAGCCAGGCACTGGCCTTCACACAGCAGTGTGGCAGCTCAATACCATGTCTGAGAGGTGCAAGATGGTACATGAGAGGGATCTGGAGGTCCTTGTGGAATGGGCTGTACAAAGGAAGGCCATCTGCTTTCTGCAGCAGTCCCCGAGGTGAGGTACTTCTGCAGGATTCCTAGCCTCTGACCTGTTCTTATCATCACAGTTTTTATATGGTTTCTTGGGTGGGTATTATTCAGCGATGATAATGCCATTGAATGTCAGGGGTGAGGGAGATTTTTAAAATTTCTCTTATATTGATTTATTCCCGGTGTTCCTGGTTTATTGGGTTCACGCCGATATCAGTAACTCAAGTCAGTTCTGACAACAGAATATGCCTAATGCTCTTTAGTAAAGCAAACTACACTACAAAAATACAGCAAAAGATCTTATGCCTGCCATGCTTACAATCCCAAATCAACCATTTATGTGGACTTCTCCAAGGATCAGACAAAAACAGGTGATCAACCTGTTCTGTCCCAACTTCCAGCTGCTGCTCCCCTCCTAAGCTGCCTGACTATACTTGGAGGCAAACTTTCTTTATACCTTTTTTTCCATACAGACAAGAAATGCATTGAAGACTTTACACTGTCTAGTCTCCAGCAAATGATCACATTGACCACTGGCAAATATCACAGACATGTCATCTACTAAGGCTTGCATATCTCTCCCTGGAAACAGGCATATCTTTTGGACTTCATGAACTTTGACCTCAGGCCAATTTGTTCAGGATGTTCACCACCTTTATACCATCCAACCAACCGTTTACACAACAAAATTCCACGACAGTCATAAATTTAGCTGATAAATAGTTCACATTATTATATCTGATTCACTGTGACGGTTTTAAACAGAACTTAAGCTTTTTGGAAACGGAACTTCAGCTTTTACTGTGGCAACTCAGTTCATTACTGTTGAGTTACAACACTCAATGTAAACACACACAAATTCTTTCAGCATAACTGACTGACATGGTGGCTTGCTGGTTAGCACTGCTGCCTCACATTACCAAGGACCTGGGTTTAATGCCAGCCTGGGATGACTGTCTGTGTGGAATTTATATGTTCTCTCTGTGTTTGTGTGCATTTCTCCTAGGTGCTCTGGTTTCTTTCCAAAGGTAGGTTGGCTGGGGCAAATACAAGGATTATGGGGGTAGGGTAGGATACTCCTCAGATGGTTGGTACAGGCATGATGTTCCAAGTAGGGGTTCTATAATAAGACAGAAACATGTTAAAACCAGTGACCCTTCCGATCAATATGTCATCACTAGGATTTTTTTTTTATTTTAATTAATTTCACGGAACTATTTTAAATTTTAGGTTAATATCTACACTCAAGATGGTCATTTCCTGGCACTTGTGTGGTCTGTTTGTACTTGCCACATTTCAACCCAAGCCTAGATATCATCAATATAATTCAATATCTGAGGAATTGTGACCAGTGCTGTGTACTGTGCTGTCACTGGCGAACATCCCCAGTTCTGACCTTATGATGAAAGGAAGGTAATAAATGAAGCAGCTGAATGTGGTTAGGCCTAGGACACTACCCTGAGGGAATCCTGCAGAGATGTCCTGGAGCTGAGAATACTGAACTCCAACAAGCACAACCATCTTTCTTTGTGCTGCATATGACTCCAATCATTGGAGAGTTTCCCCGATTCACATGAAGCAGTAAAAGATGACAATATGATGAGGAACCTCCGCAAAGGTGTCCCGGAGCTTCTTACTCATTCAACTCAGGACCATCACCAACTTTCCTTTGGCAACTCACCCCCACGTTCTCCAGGGCAATTAGGGATGGACAACAAATGATGGCCTTGCCAATGATGCTCACATGACACAAAAGATTTTTAAAGCAATTGTTAGCTTCTAGCAAGTATTCTGTAAACATGTGCAAGTTGATGGTATGGCAACTATCATCTTGCAAAATTCTAAAATATTCACAGAGAGTACAGACAGTTTATTTGAGTCTGTCTTCAGCAAACATGCTAAGTATTAGACAAACACAACAACACTAATCAATATTAAAAATATAGAGAGAGAAAGAGATGCCAGTTATTTACAACAGAATGTGTGAAGATTTTACTATTAACTGTAAACACATGTTTTAGAAATTGGTGGGTGCCTCATAAATGCACACATTGAAATTTCCATTTTCATTAAATTCCAATGTAATTTTAATACCAAATAGGAGAAATCCAGACAATTAAGTATGTTAGCAAAGTCCCTATCCCATGAAAAAAGTATTTTAAAAATGGATAGGGTAAATAAAAAGAAACTGTTTCAATTGGCTGAAGCCCCAATAGCCAAAGGATATAGAGTTGACCTTTGAATCAGAGACATGATAAAGAAAGTTATTTTCATGCTGTGTGTAATTAGGATTTGAATGATAATCTGAAAGAATGGTACATACAGATTCAAGAGTAAACTCAAAAGGGAACTGCACAAGTGGGAGAGAAAAAGAGATGAAAGATTATGGGGAAAGATCAAGGGAATGGGAGTTATTGCACTGCTCATCAAAAGAGATGGAATTAATGGGCAAACTGGCCTTTTTTTGTGGTGTAGTTCCATGTCTTCACTAGGGTAGAGACCATTATAGATAGGCTGATACTATTCTTATGTAACATTGACATACATGCAGCTCCAGTGGTATTCACTGACTGATAATCTGGTGGGAGAACCCTGGCAGGTTTTGCCTACCTAACCCGGTGGCATGAAGACCAACTGCAACACCATGTCCCTCAATGCCATTCCAGCTGAGCTGATCATTCAGTGCAGAATGGGCACAAAAACTGAGACTTCATTGAAAAATCTATCAGTAAAGCTGCAGAAGATTCTTGAGAAATAATTTGAAGTTGTTTCCAGGCAATTTTTGACCTATTATTTATTACTAAGGGATTCATAAACTCTTAAATGCAAATGAATGTATTACATACAAAAAGCTTACACTTTTAAATATGATCTGTACTGGTCTTTTATTCATAATGCTCTTAAAATTAGTCACTGCTGATAATTACATAGTATTTGATATTAATATGTATTATTAATCCTCAGAATGTAATTTCTTATCAAGCTCACAATGCAGTTCCAAGATATAACACATATCTTTTCATGATACTTCTAATGAATGTGATTTTTCCATTTAGCCCAATCTAATTTTTATCTTCCATTATTCTTTCATGAGGTGTGGGTATTTTGCCTATCAGTAACTGCCCTTGAAACAGATGGCTTGCTTGGTCATTTCAGAGGGCAGTTAACAATAAACCATATCGCTGTGGCTGTCACATGTAATCTAGATGTGGTAAGAATGCCAGGTTTCCTCCCCTTAAAGAACCGGTTTGGTTCTTACCACAATCAGGAAGGATTCTATGGTGTCCATTACTAAGACTAGTTTTATATTGCAGATTTATTCATTAAACTTCAATTCCACCAGCTGCTATGATGGGATTTGATCTCATAGCATTATTTTAGCCATCTAGATTTCAACCACACCACCTTCACCCCATTGCCCAGTTGATCAGTTTAAACTTAGTGGAGTCATTGGCCCTGGTATTAATCAAAAAGCAGCTTCTAAGACAGGATTGGTTAGAACCTCAGCATATTTATCAGGTGATAGCGCACTGATGACCAATGGGAAGTCATTCAATCAATTTAGATTTTATAACATATTAAAGTAGAGACATTCGGGGCTTTTTAAAAGAATGATAATCGTTGAGACATCACTTGATAACCTCATTGGCTTAGAACTTCTGCTAGGAGTGCCACTGGAACATTAAAACGGTTTAGAGAAGATGAAGTTATATTCAATTTTCCATGCAACGTCATTTTCATTAGTCCAGAAATTAAACCTTCTGTAAATCAGTGCAATAGCAGTATAATTTACTGCAATTGATTTGTGTCAAGAACATGACATCACTCAGAATCACAAACAAGAATAGAATTGTAAGGCAATGAACAATTCTTTAACTAACTGATTTCATGCACCTTTTATTCAGTTAAATTGATCGTTTTGTTCTCTCCTTGGTAAACAAGAATTGTGACCAACAAACAATTGGAAGCCACACAGGTAACTAGGGGCAATGTGATGGATACATCCAAACACATAAGCTCACCTTCAGATATTGGAGGAGGATAGCCCCAGTTTTGTGAGTGGTTTGGCTTTGAACAGTATAAAAATCAATGGATACGCAAATGAAAAGTAGGGAAGATCACAACTCACCTTTAAAAATGCAATATTTCACACTATTTTATTCAATCCCATTCAGATTACACTGAGATTGGTCAGAAATCATCCACAATTCTCCAGATCATTGGCATTGTGGAACTGAGTAACACAGAACTGAAAGACTCCAGGCTACAAAGGCTTGTTTCATTTGAGCTAATCTCCACAATTTACAATTAGCTTCACTGTTCCTGGATTAGAGGGATCATGAAACTGCCTGGATGAATAGTGTCTGAATGTATAGACTGAATCAACATCAGTCTTGGCTGTAAAGACCTCTGTAGTTGGACAGCTTTCTGATACTCACTGCTCAGCCTCACTCATGTGAAACGGATTATTGGGTAGGATGTCAAAGGTCTATTGCTGTCTGTTGAACTATACCCCAAACGTGTGTCAGCCCCTTCAAGAGATAAGATAACAATTCTATTGTTTTCCAGAGTTGTGCAAAAGAAGCGAATTGCAATTATATTCAAAAAAGAAATGTAGCAAAAATGAAAATAACAAACCAAACATATCTCCACTTTGGAGTCCTGGGAGACAATTTTAATCTGATTTACCATGTGGGAAACCCACAGGATCAGGCAGGACACTGATTTTACAACCCACCCAGTATTGCACATTGACTTCAATGAAGTACGAAAAAGGGTGAGTTCCAAACCAGCATTACACCCAATGTTATCAGTGTCCTACCACCAAGTAAGGTTAAATTTTTGCCCTTAGCACCAGCAATTATCTTACCATCTGGGTGACACAGAAGCAATGCTTGAAGTTATGGAAGGGAATGTTGTTATAATGGCGATACACCTCGAAAAGGAATTGTTGCAGGACCTCCATTTCAATGTTGAATTTGCTCATGAAATCCAGGTCTATATACATCAGCTGAAGGAGCACCATGATCTCTGCATCTTCCCATTGCCTGGTGTGAAAGGAGTCGTGAGGTTAGCACAAAATAACCACCGGTGTCAAAACAAAGAACCATTTTGGGTGCATTTGCATTCAACTACCAATCTGAGACTGGTAGTTCAAGTTCAGGCTCATGCCCAACAAAATAAAATTTATAATACCTTGTCGGAATTATAACAGCCTTGCCCTGGGGGTAAGCAGTTGACAGATTTACAGACATGTATATGTAGACAGACTTCTCCCCCAATAATGGAACGTAAATGTTTAAAAAAATAAATAATGTTCTTCACAGGAGCAATGGTTCAGTCGTAGTATTTATCAAACAACAGACAAGATAGGGAGTGAAAGATTGGAAAGGAATGATAAGAGAAGGATGACGTATCAGAAAAGCTCTCTTTGCATCTCCAAACGGACTTCAAAGTTGGGAAGAAGAGTCTAGGCCCAAAACGTCAGCTTTTCTGCTCCTCTGATGCTGCTTGGCCTGCTCTGTTCATCCAGCTCTACACCTTGTTATTTCAAAGTTGGCATTCACTTTGAAAATTTGTTCACTTTTTTAATTTCAAAAATATACTTTATTTATAAAAATTTCTACATATATACTTTGTCACAAAAGCAGTTTGGTTCTGTACAGTTGCATAATAAGTAAATAAACAAAACATTGGATTTTGACTCTATCCAAAAAAAAACCCAAAGACCTCTCTTACACATACAAACTAATATCTACATATATGGAGGCACTGGGAGGGTCTGATAACTAAATAGACCTCCAATTACCTTCAACAGGAAGACCTCAGACAAATTTATTCACAATTATCAACATTGTCTGGCATTGTGAGACTTCCAATGGGATACATAATTGGCTTAACAGCAGGAAAAAGAGAGGAATGGTGGACAGTTGCTTTTCAGACTAGAGGCCTGTGAACAGTGATGTTCCACAGGGATTGGTTCTGGGTCCTCTTTCATTTATCAATTACATAAATTATCTGGATGGTTAGTAAGTTTGCAGATGACACCAAAATTGGTGGCATTGAAGACAGTGAAAAAGGTTTTCTAAGATTACAAAGTGATCTTGATCAAATGGGTCAATGGGCTGAAAAATGGCAGGTGGAGTTCAATCTGGATAAATGCAAGGTGTTGCATTTTTGTAGAACAAAGGGTAAGGCCTGATAGGGTCTTGGGTAGTGTTGTAAAACAGAGGGACCTGGGGATGCAGGTACCTAATTCTTTAAAGTTTGCATCACATGTAGACAGGATGGTCAAAAAGGTGTTTGGCACGCTTGCCATCATTGCTCAGTCCTTTGAGTATAGGAGTTGCGATGTTATGTTGAGGTTGTACAGGACAATAGGGAGGCCTTTTCTGAAATACTGTGTCCACTTCTGGTTGCCCAGTTATAGGAAGGATATTATCAAGCTGGAGAGGGTTCAGAAGAGATTTACCAGGATGTTGCCGGGTATGGAGGGTTTGAGTTATAAAGAAAGGCTGGATAGGCTGGGACTTTTTTCACAGGAGCGTAGGAGGTTGAGAGGTGGCCTGATAGAAGTTTATAAGATAATGACAGGTATAATTAGAGTTGATGGTAATTGTCTTTTCCCTAAGATGGGGAATTTCAAGACTTGGGAGTACATTTTTAAGGTGAGAAGAGAGAGATTTGAAAACATATGAGGGGCAAATTTTTTTACACAGAGGGTAGCTCGCATGTGGAATGAACTTCCTGATGAAATGGTGTATGCAGGTACAATTACAACGTTTAAAAGACATTTGGATGGAGATATGAATAGGAAAGGTTTGGAGGGATATGGGCCAGGAGCAGGCTGGTAGGACTAGTATAGTTTGGGATTATGTTCAGCATGGACTGGTTGGACCAAAGGTCTGTTTCTGTGCTGTATGACTATGACTTGATGATTCTATCTGTCTTTACTTGGGAGAAGGAAGGTGCAAGTACAGAATTTGAGATAATGGACTGTGAAGTTCTTGAGCTGATTGATTAGGAAGTGGGGAGGTTTTGGAGGTTTTGGGAAATTTAAAAGTGGACAAACCTCCAGCTCCAGATGAGTTATATCCCAGGCTGCTGTAGAAGGTGAAGGAAAAAATTTACAGGGGTCCTCACGCAAAATTTTAAATGTCTCTGGCACCGGGGAGACGCCAGATGACTGGAGAACAGCTAATGTGCGTTCTACTTTACAAGAAGGGTGATAGAAATAGACCAGAAAACTGTAGATCAGTGAGTCTAACATCAGTGACAGGGAAACTGAGTCTAACATCAGTGACAGGGAAACTATTGGAGAAAATAGTGGAGGAGAAAATTAACTCTCCATTTAGAGAGGCAAGGTTTGATCAGGGATAGCCAGCATGGCTTTGTTAGACGGATGTCATGTTTAACAAATCTAGTGGAATTTTTTGTGGAAGTGACCAAGTGTTTGGATGAGGGTAGGGCAGTTAATGTACTTTATATGGATTTCAGAAAGGCTCTTGAAATGTTCCACATGTGAAACTGATAAAGCAGGTAAAAGTTCATAGAGTCCCAGGTAACTTCACAAGATGGATCCCAAATCAGCTTAGTGAAAGGAGACAGAGGGCAGTTGTAGAAGGCTGTTTGTGTGACTAGAGTTGGTTGTTTTTTCCCCTCTATTCATTCACGGGATGAGGGCATCACTGGCTAGGCCAGTATTTATTGCTCATCCCTAATTGCGCAGAGGGCAGTTAAGAGTCAACCACATTGCTGTGGGTCTGGAGTCACATGTAGGCCAGACCAGGTAAGGATGGCGGTTTCCTTCCCTAAAGGACATTAGTGAACCAGATGGGTTTTTCCCGACAATTGACAATGGATTCATGGTCATTGTTAGACTCTTAACTCCAGATATTTATTGAATTCAAATTTCGTGCTGGGATTCGAACCCTGGTCCAGAGCATTATCTGGGTCTCTGGATTAACAGTCCAGCGATAATACACTAGGCCATTGCCTCCCCATAGTGGCATACCATAGGGATCAGCACTGGGTCCCTTATTGGAGTCATAGAGTTGTACAGCAAGGAAACAGACCCTTCAGTCCAACTCACATGCTGACCAGATGTTCTAAATTAATCCAGTCCCATTTCCCATTATTTGACCCAGATCCCTCTAAACTCTTCCTATTCATGTACCCAACTAGATGCCTTTAAAATGTCGTAATTGTACCCACCTCCTCCACTTGCTCTGGCAGCTCATTCCATACACGCACCACCCTCTGTGTGAAAAAATTTCCCCTTAGGTTCCTTTTACATCTCTCCCTCTTGTTTGTGATATTCATAAATGGTGTAGATAAGCATATCAGGGGGTGATAAGTAAGCTTTCAGATGGCACAAAGATTGGCTGCGTGTTTGACCATAAAGAGGAAGATGTTACATTCTGGGACAATATAAACAGATTGATCTGGTAGGCAGATCAATGGCAGATGGAATTTAACGTTAATAAATGTGAGGTGATGCACTTTGGAAAAAGGCACAAGACAAGGGAGTACTCAATAAATGGCAAGACACAAGGAACCTCAGAGGAACAGAGGGATCTTGGGGAGCTTGTCCACAGATCCCTGAAGATGGCAGGACAGGCTCATAAGGTAGCTGAGAAAGGATACAGGATTTTTGCATAGCAAAAATTATAGCATAGATTGTATAGCATAGAGAAGGGAGGTTATGCTGGAGCTGTACAGAACACAGCTAGGCCACAGCTGGGATACTGTGCACAGTTCTGGTCACTACAGTACAGATGGGAGATCATTGCACTGGATGGGGTGTAACGCAATTCACCAGGTTGTTGCCTGGGGTGGGGCATTTCAGCTAAGAGAAGCTGTATAAGCTCAAATTGTTTGCTTTTGAGCAGAGAAGCTTGAGTGGATCCTCCTAGAGGTGTATAAGATTATGAGGGGCATGGACAGGGTGAATACAAAGTAGCTGTTCCCCTTAATTGAAGGGTCAATAACAGGGGGAATGCTATTAAAGTAAAAGTCAGGAGATTTTGAGGGGATCTGAGGAAAAGATTTTTCACCTAGTGGTCTGGAATGCACCTCCTGGAAGAGTAGCTGAGGTGGGAAACCCGACAATCATTAATGAGTACTTGGATGAGCACTTGAGGTGTCATACAATTCAAGACAAGGGCTAGTGTGGGGATGTGGGATTACTGTATATTTATGGTGGTACATACTTGATGGACCAAAGGGCCTCTTCTGTAATGCATGATTCTATGAGTGGAAAATAATGAAAATGGGTATACTCAACTGTTTTTTTTTTCAGGACAGTCCTGAAGAATTAAACAGGATGATCATCAAAAAAGGAGTATTTAACTGTAATTTCAGTTCTTGATCTCAATAAAGGCTAAGACTGCAACGGAAGGTTTACATCTGTGAACTGCATGGTTTTCTGACCATTATCAAGTATTTCACAGCAGTATGATGAGAGGCCATCTTAAAAAATCAAAATGTGTATGAAGTATATGACTTGCAGCAGATCTTGGAATAACATTGCATGAGTAGCCTCTGGCTACCAGAGAACACCTGTGATTGAAATGTGTTATCAGGAAGTAAGAGTGAAGAGCACCAATCCAGGATCCTTTATGTATAATATGATGTAAATTGTGCGATTAATATCCAGTATATATAATATTATTATTCATATATCATTGTTCATAACGATTTTTGGATTTTGAAGTGGTGACATATGGGTTTTACTTTGTATCTGAAAGAATTAATTATTAACTTAAGAATGTTTCTTTTGTGATATTTTTAAACAGTTTGTGAGGGTCAGTTTTTAAAACTAGATGGTATTTGTATTTACTTTAGAAAAGTCGACAATGTAGCAAGGTAAATAATTGTTAGAAATTTCCGAAGTTTTTCAAGCTTAGGGGAAGCACCCGTGGCTTAGAGAGAGACATTTTCAGTTTTACGTTCAGTTTTGGGCAGTTCTGCAGGACTCATTTGTCACAGTATTATTGCAAATGTGACTCACAATTCCACTAACTTCATCTTTCACTAACAACATCACCCACCTCCTTTTCTGTTTTGTTTATCCTTCTTAAAGGTTGAATGTTCTTGGATGTTCAATTCCCGGCCTTAGTCATCCTTCAGCCATGTCTTTGCAATCGTAGTTATATTGTATCTGAATCCAACCATTTGTACTTTTATTCCATCTACCTTACAGAGAATGCTCTATACATTCAGATATAGTAACTTTAGACTTCTCTTTTTGACATTTTGCAAATTGTTTCGCACTCCAACCCCATTTGCTGCTAACCCTTGTTTCCTCTGCCTTCTACTTTTGTTTTCTCCTTTTCTATCTTTCATTCCCATCTTTGTTTCCCTCACTCTCTTCTCCTACTCAGGTTCTCATGCCCCACCACTCTGACTTAAACCCTTCTCCACAATTCCAAGATGGCGCCAACACCAAGAGACACCTTGCAAGCTCCCTACAGCAGATCTAACTGAAACATTTCTTATAACCGTTCTACACTTTTAAACTTAAATTCTAAATCTGTAAAAATTACTAATAATGTTCTTTTATATCTAATTACAGGTTTAAGGATCCTACGGTCATACAGGTACAAATACTGGTGACGCTGGACTTGCAGATGCAGGATAGACCTACCGGCTTCCTGCAGGGCCCATGAGGACACCAACCCAAACCCCTCACACTGCAGCGACCTGGCCACAACCCAGAACGGAATCGGCCCTGATAGCTACTCCACCTAGCAAAGGCCCAACCAACCCGAGACCAGCAGCAACGCAAACCCTAGGAGGCCCAACTGGCCTGGGCCTGGTCCCCGATCCCCCGACTACCAGACCCCACAGAGGCCCAGCCCAACCAGGCCCGACTCACTTACCCGCAGGAAAAGAAGGCTCGCTCCACCACCACCCGGGAAACACCCAAGAATGAAAATTTCACCACCACAACCCATCCCCAAGAAGACCAGACCAGCCCAGGCCTGACCTACAACCTCGCAGCATCCTGCCCCGGGGGAGGGCTAGCCCAACCAGACCCGACTCACTGACCTGCTGGAGCAGAGACTCACACCACCAATTGCCCGGAACATCCAGATGCAGGAAACCTACAAAGAAATGGGGGAAAAGTGCTGGGTTGAGGTTGAAACAACAGTTTCAAGACCCCTCTCCCCAGCATACTCCTAGCAAATGTTCAGGCTGTTGTAAACAAAATGGACAAAGTCAGAACTAGACTTACCTTCCAGAGGGAACTGAGAGACTGTTGTGTGCTCTGTCTCACGGAGACTTGGCTTGTCCCTGCCATTCCCAACAGTGCCCTACAAGCTGACGGGTTCTCCATACATTGCATGGACCGCACGGCATCCTCGGGTAAGGCAAAGGGCAGTGGGATATGGTTCCTGATCAACACTTCCTGGTGCTCAGATGTAGTGACCCTGGAATGCCATTGCTCCCGGACCTAGAATACCTCACGGTAAAAATACCTACTACCTACCACGAGAGTTCATCTCTGCCATCCTGACAGCAGTCTACATACCATACCATGCAGATGGGAAGAATGCCCTAGATGGGATTTACACCACCACAAACACTCTAGAGACAAAATTCCCCGAGGCCCTATTCATCGTGGCCGACGACTTCAACAAAGCTAACCTCCAGATGGTGCTGCCAATGTACCACCAACATATCTACTGCCCCACTAGAGGAGAGAACATTTTGGACCACTTCTACACAACCATCAAAGACACCTACCGCTCCAACCTCTGCCCACAATTCGGAGAATCAGATCACCGCGCTGTGTTCCTCCTCCCTGCTTACAAGCAGAAGCTGAAATGGAAGGACCTTCACAAAATGAAGTACAATGCTGTTCCGAGGCAGTGGAAGAGCGTCTCTGGGACTGCTTGGAATCGGTGGACTGGACCGTGTTCAAGTACTCAGTGGAAAACCTAGACGAGTACGCCATCATCATCACGGACTTCATTAGCAAATGTGTGGAGGACTGTGTACCAAAGTCCTTGGATAAACCAGGAAATCCACTCCCTACCAAAGACCAGACATGCAGCATTCAAGTCGAATGACCCAGACCAGTGCAGAAAATCCAGATATGACCTCCACAAAGCCATTTGGGATGCCAAGAGGCAGTACTGGACCGTTAGAGGCCCAAACCAACCAAACAGACTCCTGCCGCATATGGCCAGGCCTAAACAACATTATGGGATACAAAATGAAGCAGAGCAAGATAGCAGACAAAGACACATCACTCCCTGATGATCTCAATGCTTTCAATGCTAGGTTTGAGCAGAATGCCAGCGGCACGGTAACATCTGCCCCAACAGCTCCAGACACACCTGTTCCTCGGTCACTATTGCAGACGTCAGATCAGAATTCCTGGGAGTCAACCCAAGGAAAGTGAACCAGACGGTGTCCCCAGCCAAGCACTCAAATCCTATGCAGTCTAACTGTCGGAGGTGTTCACCAATATCTTCAACCTCTCCCTCCTACAAACTGAAGTCCCCACCTGCTTCAAGAAGACCACCATCATCCCTTTACCCAAGAAAATACATGCGGTGTGCCTTAATGACTACCACCCAATAGCTCTGACTTCAATAATCATGAAGTGCTTCGAGAGACTGGTCATGGCCCACATCAACTCCAGTCTCCCAAACTGGCTCAATCCCCTACAGTTTGCCTACCGATGTAACAGGTCTACAGAAGATGCCATATCCCTCGCCCTGCACTCATCCCTGGAACATCTGGACAACAAGGATACCTATTTCAGACTCCTGCTCGTTGACTACGGCTCCTCCTTCAACACTATTATCCCCTACAGACTGATCTCAAAACTGTATGACCTTGGTCTTGGCTCCGCCCTCCACAACTGGATCCTCAGCTTTCTGACCCACAGACCGCAATCAACGAGGATAGGTAACTGCACCTCCTCCACAATAACACTCAACACTGGAATCCCCCAAAGGATGTGTCCTCAGCCCCCTACTGTACTGTATTGCCGAATTCCGAATGAAAGCCATTTACAAGTTCGCTGACAACATCACCATAGTAGGACAGATATCTAACAATGATGAGTCAAAATACAGGAGGGAAATAGAGGGCTTGGTGACATGGTGCAATGAGAACATCCTCTCTCTCAATGTCAGCAAAACTAAGGAACTGATCATTGACTTCAGAAAGAAAGGAGGAGAACATGCCACCGTCTACATCAATGGAGTGGAGGTTGAGCGGGTGGAGAGTGTCACATGCCTTGGAGTGAAACCTGTCCTGGACTTTGTAGATGCGACAGTCAAGAAGGCACAACAACGTCTCTTCTTCCTGAGGCAGCTCAGGAAATTTGTCATGTCCATAAGGTCCCTCACCAACTTCTACAGATGCACCATTGAAGGCATACTGTCCGGGTGCATAGCGGCCTAGTATGGCAACTGCTCTGCCCAGGACTGTAAGAAACTACAGAAGGCAATGTGCACAGTCCAGACCATCACGGAAGCCAACCTTCCATCCATGGACTCCATTTACCCGGCTCGCTGCCGCAGAAAGGCTGCCAACATCATCAAAGACCCATTGCACCCTGGTAATGACCTCCTACAACCTTTTCCATCAGGCAGAAGGTACAGAAGCCTGAGCATATGCACCAACAAGTTCGGGAACAGCTTCTTCCCCGCTGTTATTAGGCTGATGAATGGACTCGCTAGCCTCAAATAACGCTGATCTCGCTAACGTTGCTATTACTTAGTGCATGCCCTGTGCAATGTAACCTGTATGCCTCTGTCTAAGTCTTTTTGATCTGCACATTCTTGTTTACTATGGTCGGCCTGTACTGTTTGTAAACAACACTTTTCACTGTACTTCGGTACACCTGAGAATAAATCAATCAATTAATCAATCAACAGTACTAGCAAATGCCTCTGTGAGGATATTGGTCCTGTTCCTACTGATTGCAACCTGGCCAGCTTGTATACCTTCCATCTTCTCCAGAATTGTGTCCCAATGCCTCATGAATTTAAATCCTTCCCTCCTACACCATCCTTCTAACCATGAATTTCAGTCTATTCACTGATTTCTGATCTCGCTATTATATGGCACTGGGAGTAAACCTGAATTCCTTCATTACCATTAATCCAGCTTCACAAATTTCAGCATCAAGTAACAACAGTAGAGGCAGCTGAAGTCTCTCCAACCCGTGACTTTTCCATGGCTTAGAGCATGAATATGGACATAGTGCTGATGTCATGATTCCAGTACTTTACAACATACACTGAACAAACTCTACAAGAAAAAAAAGAACTACAGATGCTGGAAATGAAACAAAATCAAAAATTGCTGGAAAAAAAACTCAGCAGATCTGGCAGCGTCTGTGGAGAGAAAGCAGAGTTAAAATTTTGGGTCCAGTGACCATTTTTCAGAATTGATTGCAGCTGGAAAGGATTAGTATACATGCTGAAGATGGGGTGGGGAGAGAGGGGAGAAGTAAACGATAGGAGGAGAAAGAGGCAGAGAGGGAAAAAAATAGTCGGATAGACTAAAGGTAATGGAAAAGAAAAAGTTTCTTGTTAGAACGTCGAATGAGCCGGAGGATGAAGTGGAACTGGGGGGTTCTGAGCCAGTGTGAGGCAGTGCTGGAACAAAGTTGAGAGGGTGCATTTTGTGATGGCATGGCACTCAGGGTGGATCTCAGGATACAGCAAGAACAGCTACCTGAGGAGCAATGTACATCATGGATATATTATGACACTGGGTTGATTCAAAACACGAACGATAAAGCTTCAGTTGGAATCCACGTAGAGTGAGACTGAGCTGGGGGCAGTCACTGAGGAACATGATGTGACGATGGAAGTGAGTTTTAGCAAATACCTTGTCATACACCAGGAGCGACAACAAAAGTAACGATGGAAGTTATGAACAAACCCTAGACCCTGTTTACACATAAGCAAATGTCTGGGAATTACTTTGTAGATAATTTTTAGGAAGTGGGGGTCGCAATTTTGGAAGACAGTTCTGGTGGTGACATTTTAGATTTGCTCTCCCCTTCAAACTCAATAGTGATTAGTTGTTTCCTATTTGTAATTGAACTCTTTCACTCTAAGGAAGTCATAGCCTCCGTGCAAGCCCTGGAATTTTTGTCTTTCAACTATTGTCAAAGCCAGCAATATTTAAACATCAGTTGCAGATTTTACAAAAAAAATCATTATTGATCTAGATATCATCAAATACACATTTCAAATATCATTGGAACATCTAACGGCCATAAAATTTTTATACTAAAGTAATAAGTGCAAGCACTGCCTCATTTTGATGCTGTGGCTATAAACCCAGTACAAATTGGGATAGATAATGTAACAAGTGTTCCCATCCCAATTTGCTCAGAGCACACTTAATGACGCCCTTTGATTTAAATCAGGTTCTGATTAAAATATGGCTATATTGTTGCAAGCAACTGTGAAAATACTTTTTTTTTTGCATTTTGTTATTTTCATGGACAAATCAAAAGCACTATCTGACCATAAATTAAATTAGTTCAGCAGAAATGCAAACTCCAAGCATAGGGGGAAGTTTATTAACAGTGTGGATAGGCGTGAATCATTGGATGCAATGACAGCAGATGGATTTAGAGTAATATTGTGAGATGGGTTAACAGTTGGTTAGGAGGGTGGTGTGGAACACTTGTTATGTGGTTTGTTCTCCGATTCTCAGGACATGGCAAGTAATGTTCTCTGCAATGAGGATATATATACAGCTCTTCATCACGTCTTAATTGAAGGAAAAGAGAGTTGTACTTTGCAAATGATACAAAGATTTAGGAATGTGGATGGGAGGAAGAAGTTAGGAAGGGCCATAGATGGCAAAAGTGGGCTAGATTTCATGCAGTCCCCCAGAGGAGGAAACATGGGGGCAGGGCCTCCTAAATGTCAGTCTCTTAGCAGGTGCGAAACCTCTCACAGTTATGTTGGAGGCTGGATGGGGCCCACTGGGAAAGCCTCTTGTTCACTGCAGGATGTCAGTTAGGCTTGTTATTGGGCTCGGAAGTGGCTCAGGGATTAAATGAGAGTGCACAGCTTTCCCAGGTCTCCCGAAGGCCATCAGACAAAACCAGTCAGGTTCTCCTGCAGATTTCTGAGGCGGAGACACTTAGTTAGTTTGATTGTGATTTTATCGTCACGTGTACTCAAGTAGAAAAGTACAGGAGTGCAGTGAAAAGTGTATAATTTCACCACACAAGGTGCCATCTTAGGTACAAATACTCGGTACAGAATCTTAAGAACAAGGTAAAAAGAAAGACAAAGTTAAAAGTTAAACAATGCAGTAATTATAGTATAGCATAAAACATACAAAATGTGGTTAAAAGTTACACATTGCAGACCTTCTTAGTTTTAAGTGGAAAATAAAGAAATAAAGCTGAAAGTTCAAACATTACAGTCTTTCTTACATGCTTAGCCACAGTGGGACCACACTTCGAGGAATCACCTCGAGACTGGAAGTCCACACTAAGGCCACCAGTGGGCCGAGAGACCGCCACATACCACTCAAAGACCACCATTTAGAATTGAGAGACCACCAGGCTGGGCTGCTGAGAGATTGCCAAGCCGGGCAAGAGTCTGCCACACTGGGCCGAGAGTCTGCCACGCTGGGCTGAAAGTCCGCCACATCAGGCCCAAAGACTGCAATGCCAAGCCATAAATTATCGGGGTAGCGTAGTGATTGGAACCAGCTTGACCTCATTGACTACGAGGTTGTTTATTGGGGGTTGTTAACCTGAGCCAATCAGGAAAGCACTGTCTGACCGATATAACCAGGAGATCAGAATCTCCTCAGTTCAGGGGACTGACTCCGATCTGGCTGGCCACAGCCAGAATACTGTGCACATGTAAATAAAAGATGTCTTGGTGACGGATACCAGCCTCTGTGCAGTTATTTCAGGTAGGTGATGGTCGATTAGTATTATCGCTAGAATATTAATCCAGAAACCCAGGTAACGTTCTGGGGTCCTGGGTTTGAAACCTGCCATGGCATTTGAATTTAGTAACAATCTGTAAATAGAGCCTAATGATGATGATGAGATAGTTGCCGATTGTCAGGAAAACCCGTCTGGTTCACTCATGCCCTTTAGGGAAGGAAACTGCCATCCTTACCTGGTCTGGGCTATAAGTGACTCCAGACCCACAGCAATGTAGTTGACTCTGAACTGCCCTCTGGGCAACTGGGAATGGATAATAAATGCTGACCAGTTAGTAACGCCGGCATCTCGTGAATGAATAAAAGAAAAATCCTGATTGAAGGAAAGGGGAATGGTCACTGAAGCCAACTATCTACTCTTACCTCTGAACACTCTGCCCTCATCTTCTACAGCTCCCTTCCTGTGACTCCTACCCCACAAGAAAAGTTGAACCTGAGAAGTCCAACCTCTCTTCCGATTTACATTATTTCCTGTGGATGGGCCTGGGCTCTGTTTGGGACTTTCTGATGACAGCACATCTAAGTGTCAAAGGTTGCAAAGTACACCAAGTGAACAAATTGTTACATTTCAATTGACTCCCAGATCTACTTACAGTATATTTACAGTGGTAGTGCCGAGGCAGTTATCATAGAATCCCTACAGTGTGGAAACAGGCCCTTCGGCCCAACAAGTCTACACTGACCGTCAGAGCATCCCACACAGACCCATCCTCCTAATCTACACATCACTGAACACTATGGGCAACTTAGCATGGCCAATTCACCTACCCTGAACATCTTTGGACTGCGGGAGGAAACTGGAGCACCTGGAGGAAACCCACGCAGACACAGGGAGAATATGCAAACTCCACACAGACAGTCGCTTGAGGGTGGAATCGAACCCAGGTCCCTGGCGCTGTGAGGCAGCAATGCTAACCACTGAGCCACCGTGCTGCCCGTCTTGAACGAACGGACCAGATTAGCAGCTGCGAGTCATGAACGTCTTCCGGACTCACTTGTGAGTCTCGTCACAGGTGATCAACAAATTTTTGAAAAAATTGAATAGCTGGATTCAAGGTGGGAATATCAGCCCAACATTCACAAACTGATCATAAACATCTGTTTAATTTCACGTTAGAACCACTTGGTGGAGCAAGCTCAAAGGAAAGAATAGCCTAATCATGTACTTAGTTTGATATTCCCCTGGCTCCATCATTGTTCCTTGGTACCTGGTGATCTGTTATAAAAATCCCCACTTAACTAAATGCTTGAAAATATAAAAAGATAAGTTTTGCGATGTACATTGATGATGAGTTTGGAATGGTGCTTCTACTCCAATCGAGAGATTTGTTTGCGCCAATGAAGTGTCACAATGCACACTAACAACCTGCACATTCCCTGCTGTCAATGTGCAATGGAATCCAGGCTGTAAGATTAATAACAGCCATAGAATATAGTTACTGCCTTCATATCAATTTATAAGCATTACCGAAAAGCAGCTAGTATATATACTACCCAAAATTGACTGATACGTAGGATCAATTCATAATTCACAAAGTGTCTGAGAAGATTATCCCAATTACATCCCAGAGCACTCATACCAGCCAAGCCTGTCAATTATTAATTCAGAAATATAAATTGGATTCCGACTGGACAAATATTGGGCCCATATTTATCATTCAGTTCAAATACACAAGTAATTGTGGCTCTTGTTGTGCAGTGTTGGTGTCCCTCATTTCAAGCCAGACAAACTTGAATTCAAGTCCCATCTGTTACAGAGGCACGTCATAACATATCTGAATAGGTCATTCAAAAACGACTGCAATTAGTGGATATTGATTAACAACTTGCTCAGGGAAGAGCCCAAGGTTTGCATACCAGTTATCGAAGGTTGGTGTCTTCAGATACTGTCTAACTTCTTCTGTGACCTCCAGACTGCTGCAGTGAAAAACAATTAGCGATATTTAAGAGAGATCTCATTTACTCTATTGATAGCAATGATGTCTCTCTAATTAACAACTGGTTTCTTTGTTTCCAGCAAAGCAATGTTTAGCTGGCTACTCAGTTCTAATCAAGCCTCTATTTCTATTCAAGTTCTGTTCCTGTGTTAGGAGATGAGGTGATCAAATTCTCTTAGCCAAGAAGAAGGCCATTTGTTCCACTCAAGGTTTATAGATTTGACCAAATTTGCTGCTTCCTTCCACATCACACGCTGAGCAAACCTCTGACTGAGTTGAGTCAATCTGACCTGAATAAAAGTCACCATACCTACAGCAGTTAAAATACCTCCTGTAACCTAGATTGAAAGATTTCGCTTATTGTAATGCAGAATAACTTCAATATTTGTTTCGGTTATTTTATGATTCATGTACACTTCAGTACAACACTGAGCAAAAGTTGCAATGTCAGAGGCCGCCTCTTTTTGATGAGACATTAAACAACCCAGCCCAGCTCGTCCCCGCCTCCCTAACCTGTTCTTCCTCCCACCTATCCCCTCCTCCCACCTCAAGCCGCACCCCCATCTCCTACCTACTAACCTCATCCCGCCCCCTTGACCTCTCCGTCCTCCCTGGACTGACCTATCCCCTCCCTAACTCCCCACCTACACTCACCTTTACTGGCTCCATCCCCGCCTCTTCGACCTGTTTGTTTCCTCTCCACGTATCTTCTCCTCTATCCATCTTCTATCCGCCTCCCCCTCTCTCCGTATTTATTTCAGAGCCCCCTTCCCCTCCCCCATTTCTGAAGAAGGGTCTAGGCCCGAAACATCAGCTTTCCTGCTCCTATGATGCTGCTTGGCCTGCTGTGTTCATCCAGCTCTACACCTTGTTATCTCAGATTCTCCAGCATCTGCAGTTCCTACTATCTCTGATACAATTTTAACCCAGTCCTAAATACCTTTTCAAGTGAACATGAAGTCTCATGGTACTATTCAGGAGAAAGCCTAACCCGGCCAAAATCCTCCTCCAGGATTTTGCTGGTTGGTGTTGGTGGAACTTTAATGTTGGTTGCTGCCGAGTTTGGCTTCTGAACCATTCTTCCAGCTAATTCATTGAGTTGTAATCATACAGCCATGCGATACAGAAGAGGCACTTTGGCCCATTGAGTCTGCACTGACAAAAGAAACCCATTACTTATCTACTTTCTCAGCACTTGGCGCGTAGCCTTGAATGTTATGACATTTCAGGTGTTCATTCAAGTACTTTTTAAAGGTTGGGAGTTTCCCACCTCTGCTATCCTCCCAAGCAGTGCATTCCAGATTCCCACTACACCCTGGGTGAAAAAAATACATTCCTTAAAACCCTCTAAACCTCCTGCTCATCACCTTACAATGATGCCTCCTTTGTTACTGACTCTTCAACTAAGGGGAATAGCTGCTTTCTATCCACCCTGTCCATGCTCTTCACAGCCTAGTACACTTCAAACAGGTCAGCCTTCTATGCTCTTTAAAAAAGAAACACCTGAACCTATCCAGCCTCTCTTTGTAGTGAAACTGCTCCAGGCAACATCCTTGTAAATCTCCTCTGCACCCCCTCCACTGCTTGTGAACAGCTTTGAAGATTTCACGGAATCATAGAGTCCCTACAGAGTAGAAGCAGGCCATTCAGCTCATTGAGTCTAGACTGCTCCTCCCAAGAGCATCTCACTCAGACCCACCCTCTACTCTATCCCTGTAACCCTGCATTCCCCATGCCTAATCCACCAAGCCTGCACATCCCTGGACACTGTGGGCGATTTAGTATGGCGAATCCACTTAACCTGCGCACCTTTGGACTGTGGGACATCACATGCCAACATTGCATCAAAACTAAAATTTATTTTTGCCAGCACCATCACTCTTTAGGAATAGTTAATACACAGAAGGAGGTCATTCAAACTGTCACGTTTGTGCCAGATCTCTGCAACAGCAATTCAGTCAATTCCCTATTGAAACGCACAATTGAATTTGCCTCCATCATTCCCTGAGGAAGTGCATCCCATATAACAAGTGTTCACTGCATTTCAAAAAAATCCTTAAGTTGTCTTTGGTTTTTTTGTCAACCACCTCATATCGGCGTTCTATGGTTCTCAAAGTTTCAGCCAGTTGGGACTAGTTCTCTCGATCAACTTTCTCAGACACTTTAGGATTTTAAACATCTCTATCAAATCTTTTGTCAAACATTTCTTTTCGAAGGAGAATAACTCCAGCTTCTCTATCCTATCCGAATAACTGGATTTTCCTGGAACCAGTCTCGTAAATCTCTTCCTAACTCTCCTTACTGCCTTCACATTCTTCCGAAAGTGTGATGCGAGAGTTGGACACAATAATCCAGGTGAGGCCAAAAAACTAATGTTTTATATAGTTTTAAAATCAATCATTGCTTTTGCATTCTGTATTTCTATTTATACAGCTCAGGATCTTGCAATGTCTTCATAACCACTTTCTCAATCTGCCCTTCCACCTTTAATAATTTATAGTCATATCCCCCAGCCTCTCTATTCCTGTACCTTCTTTCGAATTGTATTCTTCAGTTGATATTTTCTCATTCTTTCCACCATAATGCATCACCTTGTATCCCCCAATATTAAGTGTAATTGGCCAGACTTCTACCTATTCTACCAGCTTGTCTAAGACAGTCAATATGCAGGACCAGAAGACAAACAGCAAGCTGGAAATGCCAGGTATTGCTCAGAATTTCATATCAGGAATTGTTGCATGTAGTTTCCCTCTGCTACCTGGGAAAATAGTGTCATGCATATAATTGAGGTAACAATAATAAGAGTAAGATGTTAATATATGTGAATACACCCCTTTCTGCTCACTAATGAGATTCTCATCTCATATTAAAACCTTGTGTGGAAAATCAGACCTTTTTCTCAGCATCAACATTTTTCCGATCACCATATTCTCTCAAATGACTCATCACTGCCCAAGTTGTTCAAGGCTGAGAAGGTTCCACTGATGGTATTCCTTCAGCTACTATTTTGCAGAAATTTGGCACTCTATCAAACACTTTTTGGATGTCCACGAATCCACAACAAATGTATTACCTTCATCAACCTTCTGTGTTACATCACCGAAAATCTTAATCAAGTTAGTTAAACATAAATTGCATTTAGAAAAACATTCATGCTGACTTTTCTTAATTATTACTAATACTTCTGAGTGACTTTTAGTATTTTTTCCAGGATCTCTGAACATTTCCCTGTCACCTAGGTTAAACTGAGTGTCTTGTAATTGCTTGGTTTATCCTCACACTGTTTGTTGAACAAGGGTGTAATATCCACAATTATCTGGTCCCTTGGCACTACCATTGTTATCTACAAGGAATAGAGATTTCCTCAGGATTCTCAGATCATCACACTTGGTCTCGGTGGCTTATCATGTATAACACCCTTATTCATTTATCTTTTTGTCCAATTTTAGCCCGTCATGTCTTTGAAATCCTTACTATGACTCTGTCACAATCTTCTTCCTTGGTAAAAACAGATGGCAAGTATTCATTTAGTATCTGAGTTACTCCAGGTGTGGCTCCCCTTCCCTGACTGGGCTCACTCCTCCTCTTTCTTCCCTTCTTCCTATTTCTGTGTTTTTAGAAGCTTTTTGGATTCCCTGAGCTGCCAATCTCTTCTCATTTATTATCTTTGCCTCTTTTGTTTCCTCATTCACACCTGCATGTTCTGCTCATTTTTTCCCATGATGGACCAAATAGATTGCATCAAGAAAACATCTCACTACCACCTTCTCAAGGGCAGTTAGGGATGCAAAATAAATGCTTTCCCAATGAGCATAGTCCATACCCCTGAAAGAGTAAAAAGAAATGTAGAAGAGGGTTTAGTTGGTGCATAGCATCACCACAGCAAGTTTCCTCTCAATCCGTTACCTCATCTGCAGGTAATTTTCCATGACTTGCTGGCACTCTTCTTTTGTTTTTCTCAATGAACATTTGTGATAAAAGGGTGAAGGTTTATTCATTCCCTCCGTCAGCTCTTTAAATAGCCCTAGCCAGCTGAGGTGTTCGACACTCTGTGAACATTAAAGAGTTTTAATAAGGTTGAAGGAAAGAACATGTATTTGCAGCTAGTAAAGAACAAACAATGTTACCATTCATCACAATTCCACTTGCCCACAGACCTTCTAAGGGCTATAGCCCTAGAATATGTCATAATTAGAAAGCCATTTCAGTGTGGAGTCCTATACAAGGGTCAGGAACCTGTGTGACTGGGAGAAACAAGAGAATGTGGTTGAGAAACTTATTGAATATTGGAGCTGACGAGCTGAATGGCCTAATTCTGCTCCTATATCTTATGGTCTTCGGGTATAAACATGACAAGCAACTGTATATCTCCTGAACCAATGAAGTTGAAGAATTCCTAATTAAATGTGCGGAGTATGAACCAGGAAGTTAAAATTAGAATGATTCATTCAATGTCAAGTCATGTACAGAAGTAGAATGGAAATTATGCAGGTACAGCAAGTGATTAAGAAGGTAAATTAAATCTGTTGATAACTACAAGAGGAAAGGAATATAGGGCCCTGCAGCTGTACAGGGCCTTGGTGAGACCACATCTAGAATACCGTGCAGATTTGAAAAAGAATATAATTGTATCAGAAGCAATTTAGCAAATATTCACACAGCTCATTCCTGCATTAAAAGACTTATCTTATGAAAAAAGTTTGAACATGTTGGGCCTCTATCCATTGGATTTTAGAAACATAAGATCTGATCTTATTCAAATATACAAGATACAGAGGGGACTTGACATAAGATCTAATCTTATTGAAATATACAAGATACAGAGGGGACTTGACAGGGTAGATACTGAAAACCAGATTCCTCCTGTGGGGGACAGAGCTTAAGTATAAAAGGTGGTAATACAGAGAAATTTTATTAGTCGAATGGTTGTTAATCTGTAGAATTCTCTTCCTCAGAATACTGTGGGAGGCTGGGTCATTCAATTTATTCAAGGTTGAGTTAAATAGATTCTCAACAGACAAGGGACTCAAGAGTTATAGAGGTGGTCACCTAGATGGAGTTATTGAGCTTGTTGAATGTACAGCAGGCTCTATGGGCTGAATGGCCTATTAAAGAACAGTAGTTCAAAAATGTGGCTTTTTTTATTCTTAAAAGTTTCCAGCAATTATTAAAATCTGAAGAAATGAATTTCCACACGTCAGATGTAATGTTTAGTGCTTGAGAGGCTGTTTAACTTATTGAAGACTCATTATACTGTTAAATGTTTACTTACATTGCTATGGTGTAAAGATCTTATCTTTTTATTTTTCTGTACTTTTGATTGTGGAGTGAGATGGGAAAAGAACTATTTTTTTCTGAAAAAAAAGGATTGTTGAAAAATTGCTGCATTTTTTAAAAGCAAGTCACTAGACATTCATTGTAAGTGCTGTTTACATAGCTGTTTGGTCAGGCAATAGTTGGAAGCCGAGTTTATAGATGAACTGGAGCCAAGGAGTGCATACAAATGGAGCCTCAGTTGCCAACAAGCAGCAGATTGGTCTGTGTACTAGTGATCAGTTTTAATGATAAAAGCTTGGCTCCCAGATAGCTGAACAGCTTGGAGGTGAGAATGACGTAGAAGCTGTATGACCTCTGGAGAAGGAGTTGTTTTTGCTCTGCAGTGAAAAGCATCTCAAACTTGAAGGTAGTTGTTTTCTTTCTCCCTCCAGCAGTTGCTGGAAGCTATAGCTCTCAGCCAGAAAGCATAAGACTTCATAAGTGTGAATCAGCCCACCCTGTGCCTTCTACAAGCAAACGAAAGCATCTAGAGAAGGAGAATCAATGAATAGCACATCTGGCAAGCCAAAAGGACCATTTCAGTGGACCTTGTTAACAAGAGCCACTGAAATGCCGACCCAGTCATTCCCTCTACCCATAGTGTCTGTTTCTGTGTGTATTCTTGTGTAAAGGGGGAGTTTATAGGGGAGTTAAAGCAAGTTGAGTTATATGCCGATGGTTCATAATTGTTTACCAATAGCTGGGTTCTACTTATTTGTAATGAATAGTTATTCTTGTTATGTATAGAAAATTAGTCTGTGTTTTCAGTCAACTTAGGTCAGGTAATTTGCAGAATTTTGTGTACTTTTCAAAATTTTTAACTTTTGTGATAATTCCAGGAATTGATTTCAACTGTGCTACCCAGCAATAACAATAGACAAGCCCTAACTTTATCTGGTGAGATTATCTAATTACTATGGCTTCACTCCTTTCATACGTGTCACTGGTGACTCTCTCAATGAGATACAAAGCATAGCAAAGTTTCTGCAGGAGCAGCTAACTCAGAACACACTTCCTGATTTTGCATTGACCTGCACGTGCAATCACTGGAAACTATGTGTCAAATTTCCAACATAATAATGGTTTGTTTTGACAAGCAAAATCGACAGCCTAGTATCTGAGGATAGGGGCAGGAGGCCCATTCCCCAGTGGCTCAATGATTAGCACTGCTGCCTCACAGTGCCAGGGATATGGGTTCAATTCCACCCTCAGGTAACTGTCTTTTTGGAGTTTGCACATTCTCCCTTTGTCCGCATGGGTTTCCTCCGAGTGTTCTGATTCCCTCCCAGAGTCCAAACATGTGCAGGTTAGGTGGATTGACCATGCTAAATTGTCAATAGCATTAAGGGATGTGCAGACTATGTGGATCAGCCATGGCAAACAAAAAATGCTAGAAATCACAGCGGGTCAGGCAGCATCCGGGGAGAGATAGCAAGCTAACATTTCCAGTCTAGACGATTCTACATCTGAGCTGAAGTGTGGAGAATGGGAAACGCAGGGTTACAAGAATAGGGCAGGGAGTGGGATGCTCTTTGGAGGGTCAGTGTGGGTCAATGGGCTGAATGGCCTGCTTTCAGACTGCAGAGATTTTATGATTCTACTAAGAAGAGATGGGGAGAGCTGAGCTGGAGTCAAGGCTGGAATCGAGACTGGGGATTGCCAAGGGAAATACAGGGAGTTGTCACAATTGTTTTGTTTTGAAAGATTTAATGTGCTGTGATGTGCTTACAGTAATGATGCAAATACTCCAAAAACATTTCCAGTTATCTATTTCAATTGCATGAACTTTCTTGCATTTCTACAGTTTGTATTCTATTGTTCACTTCTTGCCATACTTAATACAATAGTTAAAACTGGAAAAAGGACTGATTAAATTAATAAAACAATTTCAATATTCATTTAGAGTTAGCAAAACTGCAGATGCTGGATTCAGATTCAACACAGTGTGGAGCTGGAGGAACACACCAGGTCAGGCAGCATCAGAGGAGCAGGAAAGTTAATGTTTCGGGTCGGAACTCTTCTTCAGAAATGGGGAGGGGGAAGGGAGCTAGGAAATAAATAGAGAGAGGAGGGGTGGGGCTGGGGAAGGTAGGTGAGAAGATGATAGATGAATGCAGGTAGGGAGTGGTGGGGATTGGTCAGTGGGATGGGTGGGGCGGAAGGTGGGAGAGAAAGTGGACAGGCTGTGTCAGGTCATGGAGGCGGGGATGAGAGGGAGGGTTGGACATGGAATGAGGCTGGATGTGGGGAGATTTTGAAACTGGTGAATTCTACGTTTAGGCCATCAGGCTGTAGGCTCCCTAGGTGGAATATGAGGTGCTGCTTCTGCAGTTTGTGTGTGGTGTTATTGTGGCATTGGAGGAGGCCCAGGATGGATATATCACCCAGAGAGTTGGAGGGGGAGTTAAAATGGTTGGTGACCGGAAGGTGTTGTCGTTTGTCACGTACAGAAACTACGAAACGGTCTCCGAGTCTATGCTTGGTCTCACCGATGTAGAGGAGGCCACATGGGGAGCAGTGGATACAGTAGACCACATTGGCGGATGTGCAGGTGAACCCCTGTCTGATATGGAAGGTTTGCTTTGGGCCTGAGATGGAGGTGAGGGGGCAGGTGTAAGGGCAGGTTTAGCATTTCCTGTGGTTGCAGGGAAAGGTGCTGGGTGTGGTGGGGTTATTGAGGAGTGTGGAGCGGACGAGGGAGTCACGTAGACAGCGGTCCCTACGAAAGGCAGATAGGGGTGGGGTGGGAAATATCTCTGGTTGTGGGGTCAGATTGTAGGTGGCAGAAATAGCGGGGAGAATGATACGCTGGATGCAGAGTTTGGTTGTGTGATATGTGAGGACCGGGGGGATTCTGTCTTTATTTTTGTTGGCGGGAGGGGTGTGAGGGCAGAAGTGCCGGAAATGCAAGAGATGTGGTTGAGGGCATTTTTGATCACCAGAGGGGAGAGGTTACAGTCCTTGAAACAGGAGGACATCTGGGATGTTTGGGAGTGGAATGCCCCATCTTGGGAGCAGACGTGGTGGAGGCGGAGCAATTGGGAGTAGGGGATTGCATTCTTGCAGGAAGGTGGGTGCGAGGAGGTGTAGTTCAGGTGACTGTGGGAGTCAGTGAGCTTGAAATAGATGTCGCTGTTGAAGCAGTCACCAGAGATGGAGATGGAGAGGTCCAGGAAGGAGAGGGAGGTATCGGAGATGGTCCAGGTATTCATTTAATTCATTTAAACTGTAATACTCAGACATATTATCCTCTTCTTCGTGACTATTCTTCTTCTGAAGTGTAAAATGTTTTCAGATTATGTAAGAAACAGCACAACTTCTTGAACGAGAATAAACAATGCTATCATTTAATCCCTTCAGTGCAGAAGCAGGCCATTCAGCCCATTGAGTCACACTAACCCTCCAAACAGCATTCCGTCCAGACCCATCCCTGTAACCCTGCACTTCCCATAGCCAATCCACCTAACCTGCACATCTTTGGACTATGGGAGAAAACCAGAGCACCTGGAGAAAATCCACACAGACAGGGGACAATGTGCAAACTCCACACAGGCAGCCCGAGGCTGGAATCAAACCTGGGACCCTGGTGCTGTGAGGCAGCAGTGCTAACCACTGAGCCACCATGCCACCCTCTAGTCCCAACCTTGGTGCACTATTCAGTTCAGATATTTGACATAATATAGACCCATGGAGATGCTTAATAAAATAACAAAATCAAATGAAATAATAAAATCAAAACACGCAAAGGCTCAACGTGTGGAAAGGAAATGCATTGGCTTGATTTAGTTTTTGACATTAATCATCCACAAAATTGATTTATCTTACTTCAAGTTTCTCCCGAAATGACTCTACCCGATTTCTCATCTCATACATGATGGATGGCATGTCTGCAGACTCAACTAGAATTTTCTTCTCCAATGCCTGTAACCTAGGGACAAAAATTTTTGCACAGATTTAAATGTTATTGTATGTGTTGTTCACTACATCATTTCCTTCAGATTGATTCTTAGGCTGAAATCATAGACTCGCCAAAGGAATGAAGAGACACCATTAGGTAAACAGCTCCCCCTCCAATCAGTGATATCATCTCAAACGGTCTGAAGGTTTCTTGTCTTTGTAGTGCGGGTTTCAAGTTTTATTTACAAGAATAGAAGAACATGCATTTAATTGTAAAGTAAAACATTTGTGGGCACTAGAAAGCTAAATTAAAAATAGAAAGCACTGGAAATGCTCAGTAGGCCTGGCACCATCTGTGGAGACAGAAACAGAGACAAAGATTTCAGGTTAAGGTTCTGAAGAAAGATCTTTGACGTTCTGAAATATCAGGTGAAAATTTATGGGCATCTAAGTGGAATGTGCTACAGTGTAATTTGTGGTAGAATCAGATGAGAAATCAACAAAGTCAATCTCCATGTCAAAAGCATCTCACTACAGCTTTTAAGCTTTTCTCAAGTGGCATGGCGAGGTTCTTGCTTGGCAGCAGTGGGTTACCAATGAATGGGGGTTTATAGCTTTACTATAGGTGCAACTCACCTCGTTAAAACTCAGATTCCTATCTTTACAAACTCACCAAACAAGCAGGACATCAAGAATTGTCAATAGGGCAGTCAGAGCCAGTACATGGCAAATTCAGCAACTGGGCAACAACTTATAAGGGCACACCACCACATACACCCCATGTCCATGGACATTGGCAGCCTACATGTGCCAGCCTCTGAGAAACATTATACCACATCTGCAATCCATGTTTCTGCATTTCAGTGCTGCACCTTGCAATTACCAGTGTAATGCTGCATCAAAGACAGTGTTTGCTCAGGGACTGCACCAGGCTGTATCTCTTGGCTCTTCACTTGTTCCCTTAGCACTCTCTTGAGCCTACCTCGATGCTCACAGCATCACTGCCTTGCATGGCCTTGCCTTGTCTACTTGCCCTGCAGCGAGAGATTCCAAACTTATATTACCTAGAATCATCGAATCATCCAGTCTATTGAGCCCATTGAGTCTGTGCTGCCAAAAATACACGACCACGTACACTAATTCGACTTTCCTGCACTAGGCCTATAGCCTTGAATGTTATGACACTTCAAGTGTTCATCCAAGGACATCTTAAAGCTTGTGAGTTACCCATCCCAACCATCCTCTCAGACAGTGCATTCTAGACCCCCACCACCCTCTAGTACAAAACTCTTTCCTCAAATCCCCTCTAAACCTCCTGCGTTTCACTTTAAAATTAACCCCCTTTCTTCCTGACCCTTCAACTAAGGGGAGCAGCTGCTTCCTACCCTGTCCGTGCCCCTCACAATCTTATGCACTGTTATCAACCTTCTCTGCTCCAAAGAAAACAACCTGAGCTTATCGAGCCTTCTACATCTGTCTTGCCTTGTTGTTTTGCACAAACACAAATCCAAGAAGTTTGTGATAGTTGTCGGCAGTCTTCAGTGAAGTCAAGGGAGACAGCCTTAGGACAGGGGGTCCCAGCACTGTAAGTCAAAGGTAACCTCCAATATCAATCCAAGAGCTTGGACATAGTCCAAGGGCAGTCAGGGTCATAAGGGCAGTCAGGGTCAGGGTCCCTTCCCCATAAGTGGTGACGGGTCAAACATCAGGCATTCCATCACCCATCTTGCCTCTTTCTGCCTTGTTAGGAGCTACTTTCTCTTGGAATGAGACAGAAAGACAGGTATTACAGGAGACGAATGTGAGTGCCATAGCTATTACGGATGGTACAAATGGCAAGGTAACCCTAGTGAGTGATTGGGCAGCACAGAGGACAGGCAGGATTACTGCTATCAAGAGTTGAGCTGAGTGACAGCAAGTAGGGAAGATGTTCTAGGCAGTAGTGAGAGTGGCAGAGCATGAGCCTTGTTGGGAGGTGGGTACAGCAGCAGAGATAGATTGAGTTTGAGGTATCAGAGAGAAGATGGAGGCACTTACATTACAGAATGCTGAGACTGCACTGATCTCGTGGCAAACTCAGACAGGCTAGCAGTGTCAGTTCTTGTGGCTTCTACTATGGCCCCTGGGGGAAGGGGAGGATCTACATCTGCACCATCCCATCCAGCAGGACCTCCAGATCCCTGCCCACAAAGTGGGCCACCACTCCCCTGTCTGCTATGACCAGGGACAGTGTCCAGAACCGTGCAGGGCAACTCCAGGCTAACAATGCTTGACCAGACACACAACTGGCTTTTAAAGATGGCACATGCGTGAGGGATACTGGTCTTTCAGCGTGTATCTGGTGAGTGCCGAGTGGTTCTGGAAATGGCATGTTGTAAGATGGAGCTAGAATGAAGTGCCTGAGTGAAGGGGTAGGTAGTTAATGAGGTGAGTTTGGTAAGATAATGGCAAGAAATCTCACTGGGTCTTGTGGCAAGAATCCTTCTAATAAACTCAACACAACTCACGCTTATCCAGAAAAAACATTCAACCATTAAGAGATAGCAAGAACTGCAGATGCTGGAGTCAGAGATGACACAGTGTGGAGCTGGAGGAACACAGCAGGCCAGGCAGCATTAGAGGAGCAGGAAAGCAGACATTTTGGGTCGGGACCCTTCTTCAGAATTCAACTATTAAGTCTGTTTCCCTCCTCAAAGATCCTCCCAGACCAGCTGAATACCTCCAGCATTTTCTGTTTTATTACTCATTTGATTCTGCATGACTTTTTAAAATTTCTTATAATTTTACAGTTTTCTTTTACAAAGGAGTTATGGTGAATATGGAAAGAAATGTTGGCAGATATTAAAAATGAATGTTTCAAAATACAGGCTTGACAGACAGACCTTTTCTCCATAGCCAACAGATCAAATCCCAAAGCCGTTGCCAGTTCAGAACCTGTAAGCAGAGAATAAGATTAATTTACTTGCCTATTCTATCACATAAATGTTCTAGCAGAGAATGATCGCTGTGGTAAAAGAGGGAGTTCTCCCAATATCATAGGAACACATGAAAAGTAGAAGGGAGAAACCAGCTGGCTCCTCAAGGCAATTCTGTTATGCAATAAGTTCATGGCTGATCTGTGACCTAAATCCATGTACTCTTTGCTCCACAATCTTTATGACCCTTGGTTAACAAAAAATGTATCAATCTTCAATTTCAAATGAATTGCTATTTGTTGAAGAATTCCAAACTTCCACTAACCATTGCAAATGGAAGTGTTTCCTTATTGCATTGCCGAAAATTCTGACTCGAATTTTTATAGAGTTGGCCCCTTGACCTGAGCTCACCAATCAGCAGAAATATTATTTACTCCCTTATAATCTTAGATCAAATCACCCATTAACCTTCCTTACTCCAGGCTGTAAATTGTAACTTAAGTACTCCTCCCTCACAATTTAACTCATAGCATCCAAGTATGATGTGGTAAATCTATTCTGCACCCCATCCTATTTATCCTTCCTAAAGTGTGATGCTTAGAATTCAACACAGTACTCTAGGTGTGGTCTAACCCAGAGCTTCATGCAGCTGTCTATTTGGCAGACATTCAGCGCAAACTCCGGAGAAATTGTTTAAAAAGTTCTTTCTACCTCTTACCTGACATCTATATGGAAGTTATGAATGGAGATTTGAGAAACCCTTCAATAGAGTTTTTAGTCCTCTCAATTGAGCACACAGTCATTTCAAATTGTATAACATCTTCATGACGAAAAGTTAACTATGCACCAAAGTACAAAACATAATATGTATTATTTTCAAATGCAATAATCGATAGATTTTAACTATTGTGTTGGTAACCATAGTGATGGGACCTTGCTCTATTTTGAGATAAAGGTCACATTACAACCAATGTACCCTGAAGAAGGATAACATCCGAAATGTTGACTTTTCCTTTCCTTCAGATGCTGCCTGTCTTACTGTGTTCATCCAGCCTCCTGTTTGTCTGCAATAGGACTTAACTTTTCTCCGTATACCGTGTTGCACTCTGAAGTGCAATAGTTTAACATTACTTAATATTCACAGTGTACATTTTTGTCAGGTGGCTCTGTGGTTAGCAATGCTGCCTCACAGTGCCAGGGACCCAGCTTCGATCCCAGCTCTGGGTGACTGTCTTTGTGGAGTATGCACGGTTCTCCCTGTGTCTGTGTGGGTTTCCTTTGGGTGATCTAGTTTCCTCCCAAAGTCCAAAGATGTGCAGGTGAGGTGGATTGGCCATGCTAAATTGCCCATAGTGTCCAGGGAAGTGCAAGCCACGTGGGTTAGCCATGGCAAATGCAGGGTTATGGGGTTAGGTTAGAGGGTCGGATCTGGGTGGGTTGCCCTTTGGAGGGTCAGTGCGGACCTGATGGGCTGAATAGCCTCTTTCCACACTGTAGGGATTCTATGATTGTATGATCTTATGACAACACATAGTTAGAATCTTGGAGTGTACCATCTACAACATTCAGTCAAGGATAATTCCTTGCACTGGAAGACCAGCAGGGTTCGGACAGGCCATAGAGCTGCTTTCACCAAGTTGATGATCCTCCAGCCACAGTTAATAATTGTCTCAGTGTGCATGCCTCAGCACGGCCCATTGTGCACATGGCTCTCTGTAACAGAGCTACTTGGGATGAACCTTATTCTCTCTATGGACATTCTTTGCAAAGACACATTTCACGTCGTGGTGGACAACAGTCTTGTCCCCAGCTCTTCGACTTCAGAGACAACATGAGGAGGAGTTAAGACTCTGGACATATAGGAAGGGTGTGACGGGATGGGCCTTTTTAGTAAGTTCTGGAGATAAGACATTCTGCCAAATAGCTTTGACAGTCTGCTCAGGAAACCAATCAACAGGGTCAAACTGCTCCATTTCCTGCAGGACCCCAAACACTAACGAAGCCTGATGGACGTGGAGGTCAAAGGTGTTTTCCACATGAACTCCTTCATGGTGGACAAAGATCAGGTATGGACAAACTGCTCAGAGCATTGTGTGGCAACATGATCAGACCCATCATTCACAACCCAGGGGAAAGGTAGAATGGCAGCACAGGTGTTTGAACACTGTTTGTACACTGAGGGTTAATGCAGGGTTGTGGCAGGTTTTCTTCTCTTTGAAGACCACAAAGAATTCCAGACATGCCACAATGATCGTGAAGGACACAATAAAGAATTTGATGTGCATTACATCCTGCAGATAGTCAATATCCGTCACTTCAAATCCCCAATAATTCTGAAAGGGTCTTCTTAATGGATAAGTGCAGTCAATCCATGTCCCTCCATCGTCATTTTTGACCATAACTTTGATGGTGCTTTGTTACTCCCGTATTTGGTGCATTATTGGTTTTAGTCATCTCCATCTTGATCATCATTTCTCCACTGCCAGGCAGCTCATGAATGCCACCCACAGATATCTCAAGTGCTCTCAGTGGATGATCAAGAGCCTTGCATTTCCCAGTCTCTGCAAGAGGCACGCCACCTCATTGGAGCACTTGGTTAATTAGCACAGAAAGCATCCACAAAGGGACTGTATTCTCAGATGATTTCAATAAAACATTTACAGAGGGAAAGGTAATTAAATCCACAATGGATGGTGTTAAGTAAAGAGGTTTTGCATTTGTGTCAATCTTCATACTCTTGGTGTGTAAGACTCCACAGTGTTCGAGGTTTGTTGCAAATATTGGTCAGAAAGTAAATGGGATTATTGGTGCACCTGGAAAGGCTTTGCTGAAAGAATTTTGCATCAATTTGTTGTCATACAATTGCCTGGTGTAACCAACTGTTGCAGCAAGACTAGAACAGCAGTTAAATATGACTTGATTCACTGAAGCTGACTTTCTTACTAATATACAACATGGTAATTTACATTTACATAAATTTAAATTTTAAGTAAACTCAATATTTTGTACTCAACTGTATTTTGCACAGTTCTGGTCACCAAAAGGATGCGGAGGCTTTGGACAGGGTACAGAAATGGTTTACCAGGATGTTGCCTGGTTTGGAGAGCAGTAACTATGAGGAGAGATTGGACAAACTTGGTTTATTTTCACTTGAACATCAAAGGATGAGGGGTGACCTGACAGAAGCTTACAAAAATTACCAGAGGCATTGATAGAATGGATAGTCGGAGTCTTTTGCCCAGGGTATAAATGTCAATTACTAGGGTACATGGGTTTAAGGTAAAAGAGGCTAAGTTTAAAAGAGATGTAAGAGACATTTTTTACACAGAGGTTAGTAAGTGCCAAGAATGTGCTGCCAGCGGAGGTGCTGGAGGCACATACAATAGCAATGTTTAAGAGGTTTCTTGACAGATACATGAAAAGGCAGGGAAAAGAGGGATATGGACTACATAGAGGCAAAAGGTTTTTAATTTAGAAAGGCATCGTGTGTCAATGCAGTCTTGGTGGGCCAAAGGGCCTATTCCCGTACTGTACTGTGCTTTGACACTATTACCTAGATTATTCCAAATATTTATCACTTTTCAGGAAAGAGGTTTATTGGATATTTTTCTACATGGTCTTTTTATTCATTTCCTTTTTTTGCCCTATCTTAGTTACATCAGTTAACAAATTACACATTTCTTCCAGGTTTTTCTTTCCCCTTGACAGCAAAAGCTAGCGTTTAAAGCACTACTCTAAAATACACCAAGCTTCTGTGCTTCATTCCACAATGCTATTCTGTTGTTGCTGAAATGCTTTTTACACTGTGCATTGCTGACCATGCTGTGTTGAGTTAGTTCCACTCACCCATCCTATGCTATGTTTAGTTACTCTGCATTATCCACGCTGTGACTTCTCACCACTGTCCATACTGTGCCATTTGAGTTGCTCTGCTCACATGCAACATTAGACTTTGTGAAAGCTTTTCATCTTGCACTCTTCTGGATGATTTGCAAGAATACAGATTAAGGAATAATTAATATTTATACTGGATGAATAGCGAGGAGAGTGCACTCTTCTCATGCAATAAAAATGTTAGCTTTCCCCATAAATTCATTTTCTTACAAATTGTCCTGATGAGTGTAAGATATAAAGCTTGGACAAAATGTTTCTTTCCTTCAGCAATTCTCAATGTCTGTGTGACCAAATGACTATTACTATTAGGTTTATCATATAATGCTCGAACTAAACTGGTAAGATGCCTCTTACCTAAGGAATCGGTCTTACAATCAGCAGCAACGACTTCCAGTTTGTACTGTGTTTGCCGAGTATTGGACTCCAGCTTTGGGGAGATGTTTATAATGTTGCCTTTTGTGTTGTATAGTTTCAAAATGTCGTAAGGACCTGCTTCAGCAGCAGCTCGGAAAACCTCTGGAAGAAATTGAAGGAATACACATCACTATGAAACCCTTAGTGTAACCTCATGAAATCATCCAAATCTCTGTTCCCCATATCATAGCCAGCACACAACATTGACTCTGAAAAATCCTTGGTTTGAAAATTCTTATCCTTATTTACAAATCCTTCTGTACCATCAGTCCTCCCTATCTCTGTAACCCTCCTCCAGCCCTGCAAGCTTTCAATTCTGGATTCTTGTTCATTGTGACTTTAATTGCTCCGGCATTAGAATTAGAATTAGAATTAGCTTTATTGTCACAAGTAGTCAAATGAATAGTTTATAAGTTGCCACTTATAGCATCATCTTAGGTACAATGGTACCTAGGTGCAATCCTTAGTCACAGAATAGAGAAATGAAGAAAAATAAACATTACATTACAGCTGTACAGTGTAGAAAAGCAAAAGGCAAAGTTAAAAAGACAAACATCACTGTCTTTTTCCAAAGGCTGTCTGCAGCAGACCAGCGCAGGGGACCATTATGTGCTGTCAGCTGGTCTGCTTGTCTACAAACCACAAACCAGCTGCTGTCACGCTCCATTCTGTGTTGCTGTTCACTGGCATGCCCACTTTGGGCCACTGGCATCTCCACCAACAGCCAACCCCACTTTGGGAGGCTAGGAGTCAGAGGCCAGGGCCGGGTATTCAAGGTCGAGAGAAGGGAGGAGAGAGGGAGCAAAAAAAAAGAAAAAGCACAGGAGGAGCAGAGGAGCTCCAGCTGGAGCACCCTATCCACCGCCATCTTACTGGACTTTAAATTGCTCCACCATTGACTTGGTCCCAGTGAGTGGAAGACAACAAACTTCAGTGATGTGTTTCTCTTTTCGGCAATACTGATCACTCAATCTGAAGCAGCTAGCTCCTCCTTACTTTTGTTCTAGATGTGATTTTTATCACTCCTATGACCAAGCTATCCTGAAGTCAGGATTTAACTTAAATAACACCCCTAATTTACCTTTAGCATTCCACTTACTGATGTATATAAGTAAACAATATTCCCCTTCAGTCATCTCTCATCAGGGTTAAAATGTCCAAGTTCATTCTCCTAATTCATTTCTCTAGCACTAAAGTGCAGCCCAAGGAAATATTTCTTGTGTCATTATCAGGATTTTGATTCTCTTCTTATCCTTCATGACCCGAACTGAAATTATCAGATTTCAGAATTATTGAAAATCATTGTCTTTCGCTTCAGTAGAAAGGTTAAATGGTTTGACAATAAGTGAAATCCACTAGAATAACACCTGAGTTCTATTTGCAGGATAAGAGAAAAGCTTCAGAATTGCTTAAAAAATAACTAGATGCTAAAGTGCTGCACGGTGGCTCAGTGGTTAGCACCACTTAGCCTTACAGCACCAGAGGCTCAGGTTCAATTCCAGCTCTTGGGCGGTTGTCTGTGTAGAGCTTGCATGTATCTCCCCATGACTGTGTGGGTTTCCTTTGAGTGCTCTGGTTTCCTCCCACAGTCACAAAGATGTGCAGGTTAGGTGGATTGGCCATACTAAATTGCCCATAGTGTCCAGGGATGTGTAGGTTAGGCGGATTAGCCGTGGGAAATGCAAGGTTACAGATATGTGGGGGCATGGTGAGTCTGGGTGGGGTGCTCTTTGTAAGGTCAGTGTGGACTTGTTGGGCCAAATGGCCTGTTTCCCCACTGTAGGGATTCTACGGTTGTTAGGGTATCTCAATGGATTAATTAAGATAATCCTACCTCATTAATTACCTTGGTGATTGTGGCAGACTTTTTAACACCTGGTGGAATGCAGTTTTATTTTCCATTTGTACATTGTGTTCACAAAAGCCACATGTAATTATAGCCTTATTTTCTACTGCTCTGCTACTAATTTCAGGGACAACTTTGCCTCAATCAATGTTAGATATTCAGGCAAAGTTCTGCAAGTTGTTGATAAACTTGTCTACAAACCACAAACCAGTTACACTGAGGTGCTGAATGTACTTGAGGATGAAGAAGCTGTGCTGAAAGAATTATGTTGTCACAAGGGAAATCTCTTTGCCATCCTTACCATATAGTTTAGAAGTTGCCAGGGGATTTTATTTCCAAAAAGAATACTGAATTATAAATAAAAACTGAAACATTAAAATAAAAACATTAAAATTAAGCCATAATTCACCTTTAATGATGTGCACAAGGTCATTATGAATTCTGTGAACCAATATGAATGAAATAAAACAAACCTCAACCTGTATATCCAAATCCAGCATTTGAATGCAGAGGATCAACCCTAGGTTAGTATTTTGAATGGCCATTTGCAAACTACAGATTTTTCATTTATTTCATGTTTTCTGCTAATTATTTGTGCTCAACAAGGTAAGATGTACCAGTATTGACTAACAAATATTCCTCAAGGTTATCCATCATAATCAGATTCAGGTTTGACACAATAAACTGCAAAAGTAGACTTTGTTGAACATCAACCAAAGTACATTCACCAAACTAAGTGAGATGCTTCCATTAAACCAAAGTGAGATTTTTCATTCACTTTGTGAGATTGGATTTCTAAGTAAAACTTCCAGGAGTGCTGAACAGTAATAAGTGATATTTCAGTACATTAGTGATGTTTTACAGCATATTACAATAATTTTGCTCCGTTTTTTGTGAACCCCTGGCTGGAAACATTCAGAGCAAGGTTTGATCAGCCAAGAATCAAAGAAATTTGGATCACAGAAGAATTTGTCTCAATATCTTGGAGCTGATTCTTTGAAAAAGCTATCCAATTAACCCTACTCTCACTTTATTCTGCATATTTTGAAACAGTCCTGGCAGATCACAGGGTAGGAAATATAACTCCACGATTTAAAACTTTACAAAGAGACAAAGCAGGAATTACAGTCCAGTTAACCTAACATTGCTGGTAGGGAATATATTAAAGTACATTTAAAATAGTATGATAACTGGTCACTTAGAAAGCATCATGTGACAAAGTTATAGAGGTTTATAAAATCATGAGGGACATGGATAGGGTGAATAGCCAATATCTTTTCCCAGGGTAGGGAAGTCCAGAACTAGAAGGGATAGGTTTAAGGTGAGAGGGGAAAGGTTTATAGAATCCCTACAGTGTGGAAGCAGGCCATTCAGCCCATCAAGTCCACACTGACCCTCCAAAGAGCATCCCCTAACCCACCTGCTACTCTATCTCTGTATTTGTCAGAGCTAATCCAGCTAGCCTGCACACCCCTTGACACTTTAGCATGGCCAATCCTCCTACCTTGCACATCTTTGGACTGTGGGAAGAAATCAGAGCACCCAGAGGAAACCCACACAGGCACAGGGAGAATGTGCAACGTCACAAAGATAGTCACCCAAAGCTGGAATCAAACCTAGGTCCCTGATGCTGTGAGGCAGCAGTGCTAACCACCAGCCACTGTGCCACCTGGGACATGAGGGGCAACATTTTTACACAGAGCATGGTGCATGTATGAAATGAGCTGCGAGAGGAAGAGATTAGGGCAGGTACAATTACAACATTTAAAAGGCATCTTGATGGGTACATGATTAGGAAGGGTTGAGAGAGATAAGGACGAAATGGTGATTAGATTGATTTAGGAAATCTGGTTGGCATGGACAAGTTGGACCAAAAGTTCTGTTTCTGTGTTGTATAACTCTATGACTCTAAAGTTAGCATGGATTTCTGGAAGGATAATCATGTTTGACAAACCTATTAGAGCTTTTCTGTGACATGACTAGTGTAATGGAAAAGGGAGAACAAGTGGATGTGGTGTATTTAGATTTTCAGGAAGCATTTGACAAACTCTGACATAAAAGAGTAGTGCGAAAAATGAAAGCATGTGGGATTGGGGGCTGAATAGTGACATGGATTGAAAATTGGTTAGTAGTCAAGAAACAGAGAGTAGGAATAAATGAATCATTTTAGATAAGTTGGAAAAATTCTTGGCAGATGCAGAGTAACATGAATAAGAGTGAAATTGCCCACTTCAGTAGGAAAACCAGAATGGCACAGTATTATTTAAATGGTGACAGAATGGGAAATGTTGATGTACAAAGGGACCTTATGTCCTTGTGCACAGGTTATTGAAAGTAAGTATGTTGATGCAGTGAGCAGTTAGGAAGGTTTGATCACCCCAACAAAGTCTATGGGAACTCATGAATTAATCTCCCTATCGAATTCATTGAGTATGAATTCTCTTGGTAACAAGTAATGGGCTGCCAGCTGGAACTCATCACCTGAGCCACAGAGGCTTAAAGGGCAGTACAGTGGCTCAGTGGTTGGCACTGCTGCCTCACAGTGCCAGGGACCTGAGTTCGATTCCAACCTCAGGTGACTGTTTGTGTGGAGTTTGCATGTTCTCCCCATGTCTGCGTGAGTGCTCTGGTTTATTTCCACAGTCCAAAGATGTGCAAGTTAGGTGGGTTGGCAATGCTAAATTGACCATAGTGTTCAGGGATGTGTAGTTTAGGTGCAGGGGAAATGCAGGGTTACAGGGTAGGGGAATGAGTCCAGGTGGGTTGCTCTTTGGAGGGTCAGTATGGACTTAAAGGGCCAAACGGCCTGCTTCCATACTGTAGGGATTCTATTTACAAAGCTGACACACACACCCTCCATTTAGAAATAGTTGATAGTCTAATGGCATTATCACTACATTACTATTCTAGAAGTTCAACTAATGTTCTTATGATCTGGGTTCAAATCCCACCATGGAATTATTACCCAGCCTCTGGGGTCCTCTTCTGGTACAGTAATAGTCTCATTAACCCTGGACCAGGAGTCATGGGTTCAAGCCCCATCTGCTCCAAAGGTGTGTAATAACATCTCTGAACAGGTTAGAAAAATAGGTTAAATTTATTATAAAAAAGACCCTCTCCCTAACTCCTCACTTTTGATGGTTTGCATTGCTCATAATGGGCTTTATTTGTAAATATTTAATTAGCCAGACATGTGATTACTGGTGTAGTTAAAACGAAAAAAAAAACACATCAAGCAGACCCTGTGGCTACAAACTGGTCCAGGCAGTGAGCTTTGGAGGTGACCTTATCTGCTAACTATCTGTGCCTCATCTGTGGTTACATTTGTGCTCGGGTGTCCTTAGAGAGGGAGTATACAGTGTCCATCAATGCTGTCGACGCTTTACAGAGGGGTGGACAGTATAGGGGATACTGTGCTCTTTCTCCCCCTCCACTCCACTTTGATTTACTCCCATCCTTCTCTCGTTACATCCTCCCTGCCTCACCTTAGATGGCTCACATTTGTACTTAATAGGCTTTGCATGTAAATATCTAATTTGCTACAAGGGAGTTTTACTGGTGATGGCTCGTGTTTAAAAAGGAAAAGGTAAAGAAGAGGTCACTGTGATTTTGACGGTGAGAAAGTCACTCAGTTGTGTGTGAAAGCACTTCTGGGCATTAAAAAAGAAAAAAATAAAGCAGACCCAGAGGGAATCTTATTGTTTGTGTCCCTATCTCTGGGCCAAGAGACCTGTGTTCAAGTCCCACTTGCTGCAGTGGTGTGTAATAACATCTCTGTAAAATTTGTTTAGAAAAAAGACTAAAACAGGTCTGATATCCTGGGCTGGGACTAGCATATGTATGCCTTGGGTAGTTGCTCTATTTTGGTGTTTAACAATAAATTATGTTCTTTTCCAGTCAGGCTTCCTGAGTTATTACATGTAATAAAAGTTTCAGACAGCCTTGACTTTCAATTAACCTGGTAATACCATGACAGGGAAATATTCCAAATGTTGCAGTTTGGAAAACTGGAACCTGAAGATGCGGGTGTGGAGGATAGGCCCCAGTGTGCCAAAAGAATAAGATATCCTTTTCAGGCAAATGGGATCACCAACAAAACGTCATTCTCCTAATCACTCGTGGTCCGACATTCAGTATCATATAGAGTTTAACCTACTCAGAAGCCCTGGAGTCAAAATCCTTTGACAAACTGATACATATGGAATTTGGATTGGGAGCAGCTGTTTGAGGGTAAATCCACATTTGATATGTGGGAGGCTTTTAAAGAGAGGTTGATTAGAGTGCAGGACAGACATGTCCCTGTGAAAACAAAGGATAGAAAGGGCAAGATTAGGGAACCATGGATGACAGGTGAAATTGTGAGATTAGCAAAGAGGAAAAAGGAAGCATACATAAGGTCTAGGCGACTGAAAACAGGCGAAGCTTTGGAAGAATATTGGGAAAGTAGGACCAATCTGAAACGAGGAATTAAGAGGGCTAAAGGGGTCATGAAATACCTTTAGCAAACAGGGTTAAGGAAAATCCCAAAGCCTTTTATTCCTATATAAGGAGCAAGAGGGTAACTAGAGAAAGGGTTGGCCCACTCAAGGACAAAGGAGGAAAGTTATGCGAGGAGTCAGAGAAAATGAGTGAGATTCTTAATGAGTACTTTGCGTCGGTATTCACTGAGGAGAGGGACATGACGGATGTTGAGGTTAGGGATAGATGTTTGATTACTCTAGGTGAAGTCGGCATAAGGGGTGGGGAAGTGTTGGGTATTCTAAAAGGGTGGACAAGTCCCCAGGTCCGGATGGGATCTATCCCAGGTTACTGAGGGAAGCGAGAAAGGAAATAGCTGGGGCCTTAACAGATATCTTTGCAGCATCCTTGAGCACGGGTGAGGTCCTGGAGGACTGGATAATTGCTAATGTTGTCCCCTTGTTTAAGAAGGCTAGTAAGGATAATCCAGGTAATTATAGACCGGTGAGCCTGACGTCAGTGGTGGGGAAGCTGCTGGAGAAGATACTGAGGGATAGGATCTATTTACATTTGGAAGAAAATGGGCTTATTAATCATAGGCAGCATGGGTTTGTGCAGGGAAGGTCATGTCTTACCAACTTGATAGAATTCTTTGAGGAAGTGACAAAGTTGATAGATGAGGGAAGGGCTGTAGATGTCATATACATGGACTTCAGTAAGGTGTTTGATAAGGTTCCCCATGGTAGGCTGATGGAGAAAGTGAAGTTGCCTGGGGTCCAGGGTGTACTAGCTAGAAGGATAGAGAACTGGCTGGGCAACAGGAGACAGAGGGTTGTAGTGGAAGGGAGTTTCTCAAAATGGAGAACTGTGACCAGTGGTGTTCCACAGGGATCCGTCTTGGGACCACTGTTGTTTGTGATATACATAAATGATCTGGAGGAAGGTATAGATGGTCTGATTAGCAAATTTGCAGATGACACTAAGATTGGTGGAGTAGCAGATAGTGAAGGGGACTGTTGGAGAATGCAGCAGAATATAGATAGATTGGAGAGTTGGGTGGAGAAATGGCAGATGGAGTTCAATCCAAGCAAATGCGAGGTGATGCATTTTGGAAGATCCAATTCAAGAGCGAACTATATGGTAAATGGAAAAGCCCTGGGGAAAATTGATAGACAGAGAGATCTGGGTGTTCAGGTCCATTGTACCTTGAAAGTGGCAACGCAGGTGGATAGAATGGTCAAGGAGCCATACGGCATGCTTTCATTCATCAGACGGGGTATTGAGTACAAGAGTTGGCAGGTTATGTTACAGTTGTATAGGACTTTGGTTCAACCGCATTTGGAATACTGCGTACAGTTCTGGTCGCCACATTACCAAAAGGATGTGGATGTTTTGGAGAGGGTGCAGAGGAGGTTCACCAGGATGTTGCCTGGTATGGAGCGTGCTAGCTATGAAGAGAGGTTGAGTAAATTAGGATTATTTACATTAGAAAGACGGAGGTTGAGGGGGGATCTGATTGAGGTCTACAAAATCATGAGAGGTACAGACAGGGTGGATAGCAAAAAGCTTTTTTCCCAGAGTGGGAGGCTTAATTACTAGGGGTCACGATTTCAAGGTGAGAGGGGAAAAGTTTAAGGGAGATATGCGTGGATAGTTCTTTACGCAGAGGGTAGTGGGTGCGTGGAAAGCGTTGCCAGTGGAGGTGGTAGAGGTGGGCACAATAAAAGGTCATTTAAGGTGGGCGTCATTTAAGGTGCACCTAGATAGATGCATGAATGGGCAGGGAGGGATACAGATCCTTGGAAAATAGGCGACAGGTTTAGATAGAGGATCTGGATCGGCACAGGCTTGGAGGGCCGAAGGGCCTGTTCCTGTGCTGTAATTTTCTTTGTTCTTTGTTCTTTTACATGGTGGCAGATCGCTATGATCCCAAACCATCTGTTATATTGCAGCAATACAGGTTTAACACGGCAAGATAGACGCGCTGGGGAACCAGTTACTGAATTCTTGACATAATCGTAGAAAGTGGCAGAATACAGTGAGAACGAGTCAGCACTTTGGGAAATGTTAAGGGTTCCTTTGGTTTGTGAAATTGATAACATCGTGACTCAAAGAAAGCTATTGACTGAAACAAATCTGATCACAAGAAAACCAAAGAACCAGCCCTTTGCCACAAAAACGTGGAAAAGGGCACGCAGGAGCTTCAGAGATCCAAAGACAATATCGTTCCTAACACTAACCCTAACCATAATTCCCTGCTTAGTCATATCCTTTATGCAACACATAGAAGATGTGTATAGAAAGCTGGCTAGGAGTCACATATTGTCTAAATTAGATATGAGCCATGCCTACCTCCAACTGGAGCTTGAGGGGGTAAGTCACTATAAATACTCAAAGGTGACTGTATGAGTACACTCATTTTCCCTTTGGGGTATCTTCGGCTTGCATCATCTTTCAAAGGGTGATAGACTACATCCTCCAAGAAGTCAGAGACAACACAGTGTGGAACTGAGGGAACACAGCAGGCCAGGCAGCATCAGAGGAACAGGAAAGTTGATGTTTCGGTTCGGGACCCTTCTTCAGATTGTAAATATAGAGAGGAGGGGTGGCACTGGGGAAGGTATGTGGGAAAGTGATAGGTGAATATAGGTAGGAGTGGTGGGGATTGGTCAGTGGGATGGATGGGGCAGATAGGTGGGAGAGAAGGTGGACAGGCTATGTCAGGCCAAGGAGGCAGGGATGAGAGGCAGGGCCTGACATGGGATGAGACCAGGGGTGGGGAGATTTTAAAACTGGTAAATTCCATGTTTAGGACATCCCGAGACAGAATATGAGGTGCTGCTCCTCCAGTTTGTGGGTGGCATCATTGTGACACTGGAGGAGGCCCAAGACGGACATGTCATCTAGGGAGTGGGAGGGGATGTTAAAATGATTGGCAACCGGAAGGTGTTGTCATTTGTCACGTACAGAAATAATGAAGTGATCTCCAAGTCTACGCTTGGTCTCACTGATGTAGAGGAAGCCACATCGGGAGCAGCAGATATAGTAGACCAAGTTGGTGGATGTACAGGTGAACCCCTGTCTGACATGAAAGGTTTGTTTTGGGCCTTGAATGGAGGTGAGGGGGGAGGTGAGGCGGCAGGTGTAGCACTTCCTGCAGTGCAGGGAAAGGTGCCGAGGGTGGTGGAGTTAGTGGGGAGTGTGGAGAGGACGAGGGAGTTACAGAGTGAGCGGTCCCTACGAAAGACAGATAGGGGTGCGGAGGGAAATATCTCTTTGGTTGTGGGGTCAGATTGTAGGTGACAGAAGTGACGGAGAATGATACGCTGGATGCGGAGGTTGGTGGGGTGATCTGTGAGGACCAGGGGGACTCTGTCTTTATTTTTGTTGGGGGGAGGGGGTTTGAGGGCAGAATACAGGCTGCACCAGGGCCTTAATTGCAACACTGACCCAGTATTGTGTTTGTGCCTCACATTAGGTAAGGGATTATTCAATGATTTCATCAGCCATGCTTGCAGTGGGTAGCCCTTGACGCCCTGTCACCATCCCTTTCCATGCTCTCCCATTCTGTAATGCACACTCTCCTTATACCTTAACTTTCCACAAGTCACCATCCTTGCCCTCACCTCAGCGCATGTTCCTGCTCTTCCTCTCCCCACCACATGCCTTAAAAGCTTCCACCCCTTATCACCACAGATCCACCCTTTGCTTGCCCCAACTTCCCATCCCCCTCTCAACTGCTCAACACATGGAACCCCAGAACCGATTGCTCTCTAACCACAAGGCTGGCTTTGACTTAGGAAAGTCTGACCAGACCCCAGATTGCTGCCTTTGCAGCTCCCCCCTCGACAGTACACGATTTCCCGCACTACTTGCAGTGGCCCTACAGCACTCAGCATAGCCCGCTGCCCGGATTGTGGTTGGATATATCCCCCAGGCCTAGCTACCAAACAGTGTGCAGACTCCAATCTTGACTGACAGTACCGTAACCTCCTGCAAGATAGCGGTCCCTCTTGACTAAATACATTACTGTTCCCCCACCACAACTTTGAGAGTTAAGTCCTTGAAGTAAAGGGGTAGTCCAGTTAAAACCTAGAGTGCTAGGTTTTAACTGAGTGCAGAGAAACCCAAGTGTATAATAACCCCAGGAAGAATATATCTTAGCTACAGTTAAAAATTGAAGTTCCAAATGGCTTAAAGCTACTGTGGTATTAGATGTAGGGTGTGTGCATTATATGAGCGGCGTTTTGACACTGCAGTGATTGGAAACAGGTGGATCTTACTGACTATGAGATCCTTGATTGCAGTTGTTAACCTGAGCCAATCAGGGAGCCTGGCTGACAGACCTAAACAGGGATTCAGAGAGTCTCCAGACATCAGGGGCTGACTCAGAGCTGGCTGGTCACAGCCAGTGGTGTACTATACACATGTAAATTAAGGCGACTGAAAATGGCCCTCTGTGCAGTTATTTCACATGTGGACTCACTATATGCATCGCTTGTCAAAGGCAAAGCTGTCCCATTCCAAGGTCTTCTCAGGACTATCAACTACCCAAATTGGAAGCGAAACTGAAAGTTCCGTTTTATTGTTAAAGTCTATTCTGAAGCATTGCATGCTCATTTTTCAATGAGATACCACTTTGTTAAAACCAAAACAAAAACATTGATCAATCAAGTTGGGTTCCTGCCTGGGATCTGACTTGTCCAGTAATACCATCAACTAGGATCAAGCAAAAATCTTCAGGACATCAAACAAAAAAAGGGCATTTATTTTTTTTCCACATTACTGCCATTGTTATCATTTAGCCTGCTAATACATGGTTCGGGAACGTTGAAGTACATAGAAAGGTTAAAAATAAATTCACAAGTGTATCATTGGTTTTCAATGTCTCATTGTCAGGTTCATCTGTTTTGTTTTGATAACAGAAGGCTGAGTGACTACTTCTCCTGTTGTGAAGATCTTGGAACACATAACTACTCCTTCCAGATGGTTTCACCAGGGTTCATTTACACCCAGCTCTCTGTTAGCCAAAGATGTTGCTACTTCTAATATCAAATCTGTTGTTCGTCTTGTCATTAAATGAGCTGTAAGCATTTTCATCAGTCTCTCAGTGCTAATTAGTAAAGATACTATTTAGCTCTTGCTGACCTAATGAGAAAGTCTTTTTATAAAACAATGTGATAATCTCAGTGGGACTGATTACTGAGACCAGCTCTTCAAACACAAGCACTGTTTTTTCATGTCAATATCTACGTAGTGGAGGTGGAGGAATAACAGTGAGCATCAAATTCAGTCAGGCACAACATATTAAAGGTTATATAACGACAAATGCATCCTGGCTTTCTTCCCTGTAGTTACACAACTATTGCTATGATAATTGTCTAAAACCATCTTTGTAATGAACATGTTTATTTAAACTGGTTGCACTGTTATTGCATCCTCCTGCCAGTAGTCATACTGTTGTCCCTGTTCTATATAGTCCACTTCCTCAGGCTGTACTGCAAATAAATCACTGAATCACAGAGTTGTTAGAGTGCAGAAGGAGACCATTCAGCCCATCATGTCTGCCCAGGCTCGCTGAGCACTTTCACCTAATGCCAATCTCTATGTTTTCCCCAAAACCCTATATGTTATTTCTAGTGAATAATCATCAAATGCCCTCTTGAATGCCTCAATTAAATATGCCTCAATCACACATCCTGACATTGCATTCCAGACCCTAACTGCTCGCTGTGTCAAAAATATTTTCCTCATCTTGCATTTGCTTCATTTGCAAAGCAGTTTAAAACTGCATCCTCTGTGTTTCTCCTATTGTTATCAAGTGGAGGTTGAACCCCCCCCCTTCTGAGAATTAAAACCAAAACACCTAAAGAGAAGCACCTCACCTATAATCTGTAAAAGGAATGTGAAAAGTGGTGTAACCTGCCTTTCAGCAACTTCTAGTGGTTAAATAAAATAAATCCCTGACACTCACTTTATAATCAACAAGTAACAACTTATATATCTAACTCGACAGTGAAAAAATTCGCTAAACTATTAACAAACCAAATAAACCCCTTCTCATTACTAACTATTCCCAAATAAAACAAGATTCTAATGGTATGCTGTTCCAATAAATACAAATCCCACTTATGTAAAATTAAAGAAAGACATAGAATTAAGTCTCTCAAAATTACAGCTAGGTGACGTGTCTTCCAGAATGTTCTGTGCCTTCTCTGTCAAATGTTCTGTCAGGAATGCCTTCTCTGTCAATTCTTCTGTCAGGAATATTAACTAGTTGTGCCATAGGTATCTTTGATTTAGATGGAGCTTTCTCTAAAATGTAGAGAAGATGTGAGAGCCAGTGATTCTCTCTCAAAAGCTGAGAGCTGATAACTCTGGCAGATGCCAGTTCACTTTCCTGTCTTTGTCCACATGCTCTCTTCTTTTATACCCT
>NC_063338.1:81385990-81396921 GCF_021869965.1 Rhincodon typus
ATTTCCCCTTCATAAATCCATGCTGACTCTATCTGATCCTGCCACTGCTTTCTAAATGCTCTGCTATAAAATCCTTGACAATGGATTCAAGAATTTTCCCCACTATTGATGTTATGGTCACCAGTCTGTAATTTACTGTTTTCTCCCTACCTCCCTTTTTGAATACTGAAGTAACATGAGCCACCCTCCAATTTGCAGGGACTGTTCCAGAGTCTATAGAATCCTGGAAGATGACTACCAATGCATCCACTATTTCTAGAGCTACTCCCTTAAGTACTCTGTGATGAGCACAGTTGATTTCTCAATTGCTAAAGTTACACCAAGTCCCTACAGCGCAGGATCAGCTTAAAATTTCTTTGGTTGTCTAAATTCCTCTGTTGACTATATCTGCATGCAACTACAAATTTGCAAATCTGCCAAATCACAACACACCAACTTCTACCAATAGGAGTCATGGCATCAAATGTGCCTGAGAATTCAGTGTTGGCTTTGAACGCAACCCATATTAATTTCTAACCAAAACAGCCAAATAATCTGATACTCCATCTTCCATCAGTTGAAGATTCGAAGTATTATTCTCTTGAAGGCAGACAAGTTCCACAATGGTCAGTCAAGAAACACTTAACGTCTCAACAGTTACCATAATTTACAGACTTTTAAACTGAGCTCCAAATTTTACATCCAAAGAATAAACCAATTTCTCATTACAATAAATCACTAAAATCATCCAAAATTGCTCACTCAAATAGTCAAATTTTGCTTCCAGAAAAGTGGCAAAACAATTTCTAATCATAGTACACCACACTATTAATAAGCAGTTTAAACTTTTACAGATCCATCCATATTGGTGCATCAAAAGAGACCTTTTCCAACCAATGCACATAATCACAAAAAAAAAAGGACAAAACATCTACGGCAGAAGTTTAATCTGAAAATTAGGCAGTTCTGTAATCAGAGAAGAACTAATCAAGCCAAACTGATGAAAACTATTAATTTATTTCAGAAGTGACCTCATTAGCTTGTCCAACCACTGACAAGTATGACATACTTTTCCAATAAGTTTTATTCTAAAAATTAAAAGAGCATATGTGCATCTCCTTGAAACAATTCAAAAAGTTTTATTTCCAATGCCCAAATTTTAGAAATGCATGTCTCACTTCTGAAATCACCTCTTATTCATTTCAGCAGCAAATCATATTATTCTTGGCACATAACATGGGCAATCATCAGCAACGTATCATGTTCTTTATGCTATATCAGTGTGACTTAGACGGTGCTCAGATCAGTGCTAATTTCATACTTCAGGCTCAAATTGCGATGTGTGCTCTCTGTTATCTGATTCCATTTTCACAAAAAACAGCTGCTGCTGTCGAGTTTTAAAACATTGCTCCATAACAACGTCGCCCAACCATCCGGGGAGAGGGGAAAAAAAAATTACAGAGAGCATGAAGAGTACACACAAAAGAGAGACAGGAAAAATATGCGACTAGATGTTTAATGCCCTAATATTTAAAATAATCATGTCATCATCTCCTGAAGTAAATTTAAAAGATTTTAACTGGATAAACTAAAAAAACATTTTAAAATCCCAAATCAGTGTCTCTAGTATGATTAACAAGAAACAATGGCCACTGTAAATTTTAATGTTATTTACCAATTGCAAGGCTATTCTGTTGTGTTTGAGTCTAAGCCAAGGTTTGACAATCTTCCAAGCAGACCACAGCCATTTCAGTTATTCTGTCATAGAGGCACTATCCAACCAGTTAAGACGACAGACTGAATCAACCTCATTATTTATTTTCTGCGAGCTCTGTCAATTTCATCCAACAGCTGGTTGCTGGCACTGGGCTCCAATGAACGCACACTAGTTCATGGTGGATTCTTCCTATTACAGGTGCCAATGGCTATATTTTTCCCTTTACTTATAGAGTAATTCTAACACAACAGAATAGAGTTGTTTAACTAAATGTAATGTTTAATTCTTTTGACACAGGGTAAATTAGCCTTGGACACTACCACCAACAGTTATTGTGAAGGACAAAATCTTAGACTATAATATACAAAACAGTTGAAATTCTAATACAATTACGAAGATAAACCAGACAACTTCTTTGGCTAGTTGCAGGAAAGACTGCACAATCTATACATTAAACACAACGATAAAAGCAATCTATTTAAAATAGCTCCAGAGAGATAATATTTGGCCTGTAGACATCTGCATTTCTACCTGGAGTTGCCATGACTGGTGCAGGGACTTGATGTTATCCAACAAGAGGAAGCAAGAGAATATTATTTGAAGGCAGGATTAACCCATCATCGACAGAATCAGAAGAAGTGCCTAAATGCAGTATTGTGTAACTGCAGTTAGCCACTGTGAAACTGAGCAGTTAAATTAATGCCAGATAGAAAAGTGTCTTCTGAGCATGTGAATGCCATCAGCCAGATGGACAGATTTATCTAAAAAAAGCAATGGATTCGCAATGGTTTTGCCTTGCGCAGAGCGAAAAATGATACAAACATACAGTGAATAGTTTTTACTTCACAACTGCTACTTAAACAGCCACCTGAAAATTTTCTCCTGCTTCAATTTCACATATACATTCAAGTATAAAATATGCCATGCCGGTAAATTAAAACACAAGAATTGTGGATGCTGAAAATCCAAAATAAAAACAAAACTAAAGTATAGGAGAGACTCCACAGGCTGTTTTTCATGCTCAACAGATGCGGAGTTAATACTTTGAGTCCAGTGACTCTTCGTTCATTCCGAGACCTGCTGAGTTTCTATAGGACTTTGCTTTCGTATGCTATTACTGCTGCCTGTTACCTTTTGCTCCTATGACGCCTTTTGCAAACAATTTGAAAACAGGTGGTGATGAGAACAGAAACAAACATTGAAATATTTCCTTTACAACAATAAGATGAACACCTTCTTTAATTAGAAAACACAACTATATTCCATTATCAATTTCAGCAAGCAGAAAACATTCAAGACTAAATTCTCTTATTTATAGACTTCACTAAAATGAAACCTCGCACACACCAATATTTGGTTCTAACTGTGAATGCTGGTCACAATATTAGACAAGAGGCTTCTCTTGTCTTCAGTCACTCTTCTGTACTTACCACACAACAACTGAACATGAGCAATGCTATGATGAGCCCTTAAGCAAGTCCCTTAGATAAAAACAAAAAGGATCACATCAAATATCAGATTAAATAGTTAATCAATGAGTAATACTCTTCTCTGAAGCTCATATCAGAAAAAAGACATTAAAAATACAAAGGGACTTTAAAAAATTCAGGAAGGAAAGGTCAGAAAATGTTTTCATTAATACTATCCAGTCTCACAGCAACCAAACATTCCCAGCTGCACTGTGTGTTTATATAGATTGGGTAATTAGCATACAAAGCTCACAACCGGAAGCAGCACTTCCCAATTACAGTCTATGCAGACATTTTGAATAAGACTTTACACTTGAACCTTTGTAAAGGACCAAAGTCGAGTGTCAAATACTATGAAAGCTGAAAACTGAGACCAAGCTACAATCTGATGCACTTTTCAGTAAAATAAAGTCTCAATAATTTCAATATTTATTGCTTCCAATTTAAGAGTGCCAAGCTAAGCTCTTGTAAAACAATTAATGCAAACAGGATCCTGTGCGTCTAGAGCTGAATTGCAATATAGTGGGAATGCAAGAAGGAGGAATGTTGGGCAGTGATCCTGAAGCTTCCAAATGTGAAAGAGGAGGAAGAATTAGAATTACTGGTCACCATACTAATAATAAAATAAAGACAACAAAGATTATGAGAATAGAAATAGGTTAGACACTGGAGATGAGTTGGAGGAAAATGAGGGAGTTAAAAGGGGATTAAAGGGAAACTGCACACTGCCCAAAATTACTGTCTTCCTATTCAGATGAGTTCAGGAGGCATGAAAAAGTGCATTAAGGTCTACAAATCTGGGAGTGGCACTTAAAACCTCAGGACTGAGGAATTAGAGAGGAAAAGAATGGATTCTTGTGAAACAAAGTTTATACAGTTTCTTGCACAAAGATTGAACACATCTGGCAGTTACTTGAAGTTATACAAATAACAGCGACAAATATTGACAAAGTGAAGAACAAGGTGGAACAAATTTTTTTAAAAATTACAGCTAAAAAATAACGTGGTACTCACTAATGGTCAATCTTAAGAGCATCACAACCCAGATGAGAAGAGTGCACTCACTGTCCCTCTGGTGCCACTATTTCACAGGTTGCAACATAAAACAAAAAGCGTATGTTTCCCAAGTCCCAGATATGGCCAAACGTATGCTTTGTCTATACAAGGTTTCAAAATGCAAAGATCCATCAATTTAATATGCACAACATTATTAATTTATTATAGTATGAAACCCATTTGATGAAGATGCAGAAAAGGTTAACACACTATCTGTAATATGGAAATATAAATATTTGTCCCCCTAAATAACCCAAAACCCATCAGGTAAAAAGGGAAAATATCGATTTTTCCCTTGCATCATCTCCTCTTTTCATCTTGCACTTATCAAAACAACTTACAAAAATACAAAATTTCAGCTGATTGGCTGGCAAGTGGATTAGTTAATGCTCCAAAATACTCTAAAACCAAAAGAACTGCGGATGCCAGAAAAACAAAAAATCAGAAATTGCCAGAAATGCTCAGCGGGTCTGGCAACATCAGTGGACAGAAATTAGAAATGTTTCCAGTCCAGTGACTCTTCCTCAGAACATTCTGAGGGAGGGTCACTGGATCTGAAACATTTCTGCCTGTCACACAATTCAGCATTGTTATATATGAATTTCAGTGCCAGTGTGATGTAGGCAACTCATGCAAAATGCAGTTCATAGCAAACAGCATAGCCCTATGGATGCTCACAACAACAAAATGCTGATCATAGCCAACTGGCCCTCGGATTCAATACTCAACATAAAATCCAATATTAGACATGATTCTGCAATTGGGTAACGCTTGCTAAAATCAGCCAGTGTGCACAAAGAAGTCCACTGACCAGCAACTTAGGATGTCAGGCAGGCTCACAATACAGACCACCTTTGTAACCTGCATGTATTAATACAGGACCTTATTCCTTGCAGGCTAGAATTAATTCGTATATACAGAGTCAGTGTCAACTCAAGACTATAGGCTACATCCATTTTCAGGGTCATTTCTTAGGGCCATACATTCAGAGACACCTGCTTTGTTTAAAATTTCAACTGAGCTTGGTAGTTAATGGTCAATCAGTAAATGCTGCAATGTCCATTGCAACACTTCTACCAATCAAAGTTCACTTGTTAACAAATCAGCACTCTTCTTATACAGTATAAATATTAGTTATCCCCTTAAATTGGTATTATTACAAATTGTCCGGATGAGTGCAAGACAAAAATCTTTTTTCAGCAATACATACTCAATTCATGGACTAACAAACAGCTATTTGGATTTCTCTGCAGGAACTAACTTTTAACAAAAAATCTTTTGTTGGCCAATAGTGATTACTCTTGAATGCAAAGGATAAAGCAAATAATACTCCAAAAGCTATCACACTGGTCTATTGCACGTGTGTTAAAGTCAATCATGTACAGTTGCCTCTTGGGGGTACTGGCAGACACAGTTTGCTTAGAAATTATAATATTCAGAAGTTCTTTTTGGGAATACTAGGAAGGTGTGGGTTGGATGAACGACTGGTTTGCAACGCAGGGTGACACCAACAGGGTGCCAATTTTAGTTGGGTAGAATATTATTTAAGAGGAAATAATGTTTGTTTTATATTGACTTTTATTACCTTAAACAAAATTTCATGGCCTAACAACTGAAAACTACTGTCATACAATCAAATGTACAAGAGATGAAACCCCAAATGTTTGGGACGTGCCTGACAAAGTGACTAGGATTAGGATTACATACTGAAGTGTTTAAGATGACTTAAAACAGGTGCAGCACAGGCAGTAATAAGGGAAAATCTGCCAACAAGCATGTAGGTAAACTTCCATAGCAAACTACAAATGCAAGCACAAAAGGAAAGAAGTTAGAAGATTAGATAGAAAATCAAGTCTTTTTATGGATATAGTGAAATTTACAAGAGATGTAGAAAATGGCCAAAGTTACAAACAGGTAACATTGCTTCAAAACCACTCAGACCTATCATATTGCAAGTACAATAAACTGAATTTTGAAAATCAGAAATGAATGACTGCTCAACTAAGCTAAGCTACACTAATAAGCTAGGCCTGAAAAGCAGCTCAAATAAATGAGACTTTAGCAGGGCTTATGTGGCACATTGGTACTGTCTCTACCACAGGGCCAGAAGGTCCAGGTTCAATTCCTACCTGCTCCAGGCGTACACCTTAACATCCCTGAAGAGGTTGATTAAAAATATTTAACAAAGAAAGAGTACCTGTGCCAATCAGAAATCAAGCACCGACTACCATAGGCACAAGATCACCCAAAGCACCCCGGATTCAGCACAAGAAATAAGGAATCCTTAAATGCCCTACATTTGCATTGACATAGTGCCAAAGAAGACAAGAATACTTCTTTTGTTTGACCGTGAGAATTGTTCTACAGCATTCTGTAATAAGATATTGATCAAAAAGATAGTTAGAAATTTCAAATTCCTTTAGAGAAGTGTTCTAACCAGACCAACTGGTCACTCAAAAAAGATAATTCCATCTTTTTGCTAGAATTTTATTATGAATTCATTGTCTCGTGTGCATTTCTATCCAAAAGAGAATACAAGTTCAGAAGCATCCATTATTTAATTTGAATTCAATTCTGCTACAGCATACCTAGTTTAGGTATGGGTTATACTTGGTTTAGGAGTTGTCTTTGCCTTAGTTCTCTGACATTCCAGATATAAATATAGGCATTTAACCAAAAATATTGCAGATGTTTTGAGCAAGAACAAATTCATTTTCAAAGGGCTTCAAAATAGATTGATAATTGAACAATCTCAGAAATACAGTAGTATAGAAGGGTTGAGAAAGGATTTACAAGGATGTTGCCAGGGTTGGAGGGGCTGAGCTATAGGGAGAGGCTGAACTGGCTGGGGCTATTTTCCTTGTAGCATTGTAGGTCAAGGGGTGACATTATAGAGGTTTAAGATCATGAGGGGCATGGATAGGGTGAACAGGCAAGGTCTTTTCCCCAGGGGAAGGGAGTCTAAAAATAGAAGGCATAGGCTTAAGGTGAAAGGGGAAAGATTTAAAAAGGGACCTAAAAGGGCATCTTTTTCATGCAGAGGGTGGTGCGTGTATGGAATGAGCTGCCAGAGGAAGTAGAGGAGATTGGTACGATTACAACATTTAAAAAGCATCTGAATGGGTACATGAGTAGGAAGAGTTTGGAGGGATATGGGCAAAAAGCTGGCAAATGGGACTAGATTAATTGAGAATATGTGGCCAGCATGGACAAGTTGGACCAAAGGGTTTGTTTCCTTGCTGTACATCTCTATGACTACTTCAAAATTTTGATTCAATTATAAGTTGTAAATTCTAGAATGATGAAAAGATTTTCCAATGAAAAGGTTTTGTATTGGTTGCTCAAGGTCATTGTCATCAGTAAATCACTTGCTAACGAGTATGATTGCCCACCTAGGAAATTGCATGTTCTAGGTAGACCTCGTGTGGGACATTTTTTAACATGGGAATTCTGTCACAAATCAGCAGATACAGAGTCCTCAACAGAAGGCAGATCTAGTTCCAGTGGCAAAGAAACCTCAATGATTGAATGTTTCCAACTGTTAACCAAGCATTAACTAGATGTCACAAACTTAAGCTGCAAAAAATTAAATTAGAAATTAGCAAAAAAGGAAAAGATAACAAGGTGTAGAGCTGGATGAACACAGCAGGCCAAGCAGCATCAGACGAGCAGGAAAGCTGACGTTTCGGGCCTAGACCCTTCGGCTGCTTGGCCTGCTGTGTTCATCCAGCTCTACACCTTGTTATCTCAGATTCTCCAGCATCTGCAGTTCCTACTATCTCTGAAGGAAAAAAAAATGTTGGAAATCTCTGCTGAAGCAAAGCTTTGAAAAGGACTTGCTTGCCTGAACAGGTTAAACAGTACAGCAAACATTAAAATTAAGCAGATAATATGGAGTTTTGGGCCCTATTTTTCTGTATTGTAACATTCTATTATTCTGATAAAGGTCAAATTACAGTCTTGAAACTTGTTGTATCAAACTCAAAAACCTTTTAAAACAAAGATCTCTGAACTGAACCTCTGCCAGTTAAAAACCCAAATGCATGACACAAAGTCAACAGTTGACCAATACTATTCAGAAAACAAATGCATCAAATTGGAAGACTTCAAGCCTTCATTGCTACAGGTTACTATAATTTCATATGATATTTGCAAATTTCACTGGTTTATACAAGTTTTTATAAAGGCTTTATAGAATCCCTGCAATGTGGAAACAGGCTATTCAGCCCAACAAGTCCACACTGACTCTCCGGAGAGCATCCAACCCAGACTCACTCCCCTACCTTTTCCCTGTAACATTAACGTGATGGCTTATCAACCTTAACTATACATACCTCGACTGTGGGAGAAAACCTACACAGACGGGGGGAAAAAGTGTGTCTGTGTGGAGTTTGCACAGTCGCCAGAGGCTAGAATTGAACCAGGTCCCTGCTGCTGGGAGGCAGCAGTGCTAATCACGGAGCCACCATGCCACCCCAAGGAACAACACTTGTGGGTGGAGTCAAAGCCAGGCAACAGAAATGGGAGCACCATGTTATAACAGGCTTAGGTTAAACACCGGAAGCATACTCAGCTGTCTCCTTCGACAGCACCAGGCTGGATCAACAACCTGGCATTTGAAACAAGACTAAATGAGAAATCTTCAATACAAGGCGGAGGCATCACTGAGATTTGAGCCCAGGATGTCCTGTTTACTAGGCAGGCACTTTAATCAACTGAGCCCTGGCACCACAGGAGAAAGTTAATTAAAACTGAAGACTGATCCCGTTCAATTAATGGCATCTGGTAATCCACTTTGGGCCCAAGATAAATAGATTTAAATGGTGGTATTTTCTAATTAGCAAAAATTGTTGACAACTGTGAATGAGCATAGAGATTATGGGATCTAATTACAAAAATCAGCAAAAGCCAGATAACAGGTACAGAAAAGATTTATAATGGTGAATGGAATATCTGTCTGTATCTCACGATGGCTGGAATACAAAGAAAGGAATGTTAAACTACCGTGTGCAGAACTCCAGTTAAACTTAATTTGGAAGAACACTTTCAGTTCTGGCCAAAAGAGACATGGTGACTTAAGACTTAACAGAACAGATTCACCAGAATGATACCGGGATGACATGGGTTATAGTCCGAGAACAGGTTGTATATATTAGGCTTCTAATAGTTTTGAATAGATAAGATTTGAGGGCGATTTAACAGAGGAATTTGAGATAATCTAATTAGTTGAATGGGTACATACAAAGAAACATTTTTCTGATGGTACGGGGAAGAGCATGAGCATTCAGGTGTAATGGCTGAAAGGAAAAAAAACTTGCCTGTACAGTGTCTTTCACAACCACAAGATGCCCCTAAGTGTTTTGCAGCCAATTATACGTACTCTTTGAAGCGTCATTGCAGCAATGTCAGAAAGTACTTATTCGCACCAAAAGTGCTGGAAACTTAGAATTCTCTCCTCCATCACCACCAGCAATCGCAAAAACTGTCGCATTCATTTTAATACTTTCAATTGAAATAAAGTACTGGTTGGATTTTTGCTCGGCAAGGGTATTAAGTTTTATGGAGCTAAAGCACGTAGATGAAGTCATACAACATTGATCAGCCAGAACAGGATTGAAAAGCAAAAAGACCCACTCATTCACCTAAGGCCATAAGATGTAGGAGAAATAGACCTTTTCTGATGAAGGGTCTAGGCCCGAAACATCAGCCTTTCTACTCCTATGATGCTGCTTGGCCTGCTGTGTTCATCCAGCCCTGCACCTTGTTGTCTCTCATTCAGAACATCACGCCTGCTTTGCCATTCTGTGAGATCATGGCTGATCTAACAATCCTTAACTTCACTTTCTGACTTTATTCCCATAACCTTCGATTCCCTTAATGATTAAGAATCTTAGCCCTGAAAATACCTAATCATACAGTTTCTACAGCATTGTAATAGGATAGCAGCATTTTATTTAAAACAGCACTCTAAGGTGAGCAATACCAAAAGGTTCACTACCCTCTGACAGTCTTGGGCTGACAACTGGCAAATAACAAGGAACATCTCCAATAGTGCAGAATCTTGCTGCTTGACATTCCCATCTCCACCAGCCACAACCTAGGGAATAATCATCAACCAGAAATGTAATTGGACCATCTAATTACCATGGCTAGAAGAGATCCATGTGTGGAACCACAGAAAATGAGAGAGATACTAAACAAATATTTTGTGTCAGTTCTTACTATGGAGAAAGACATGAAGGCTACAGAACTCTGGGAAATAAGCACTGATGTCTTGGAAACAGTCCACAGACAAAGAGGTGGTGCTGGAGGTCTTAAAAAACATAGGCAGACAAATCTTCAGGACCTAGGACATTGTGGGGCCCCTATTTGCATCATCTACAGCTACAGGTGAAGTGCCGGAGAACTGGAGGGTGGCTAATGTTGTACCCCTACTTAAGGAAGGCTGTGAGGAGAAGTCTGACATCAGTGGTGGGTAAGTTGTTGAAGGGAATTCTGTTATGAATTGGACCAAATCCCTCAAAATGCATTAAAAAGATAACTTTTAAAATAAGAAAGCGTTACAGTCTAAGCTAAGTGTACGGCACTGTGTTCCAGATGCAATTCAACTGGCTAAACTACTCAACTAAACAAAACACACTTTTTTTTAACACTACAGTTTAAAAATCAAGAGACAACAAGGTGCAGGGCTGGATGAACACAGCAGGCCA
>NC_063338.1:81406921-81428898 GCF_021869965.1 Rhincodon typus
CTTCCACACCCGGCAACATCCTGGTAAATCTCTTCTGAACCCTCTCCAGCTTGATAATATCCTTCTTATAACTGGGCGACCAGAACTGGACACAATATTCCACAACATGCCTCACCAATGTCCTATACTACCTCAACAGGATTTCCCACCTCCTATACTTAAAAGGACTGAATAATGAAGGCAAGAGTGCTAAACAACCTGTCTCGACGTGATGCAAACTTCAAAAGAATTGGGTACCTGCACCCCTAGGTCCCTCTATTCTATGACACTACCCAAAGCCGTACCAATGAATTGGTAGAAGCCCTACCCTTGTTTGTTGCACCAAAATGCAATACCTCGCATTTATCCAGATTGAACTCCATCTGCCATTTTACAGTCCATTGACCCATTTGATCCAGATCCCCTTGTAATCACAGAAAATCTTCTTCACCATCTACAATGCCACCAATTTTGGTGTCGTCCACAAACTTACTAACCATGCCTTCTATATTCTCATCCGAATCATTTATGTAAAGTGACAAATGAAAGAGGACACAGAACCAATCCCTGTGGAATATTGTTGGTCACATACCTCCAGTCTGAAAAGCAATCCTGCACCATTGCTCTGTCTCCTGCCGTTAAATCAATTATGTATCCAATGGGCATGCGCACCCTGAATCCCATGTGACCTAAACTTACTAATTAGTCTACCAAGCGGAACCTCGTCAAAGACTTTACTAAAATCCAAATAAACAACAGTTACTGTTCTACCATTAACCATTTTGGTAACTTCCTCAAAAACTCAAAACAAGTTTGTGAGACACGACTTTACTCTCACAAAACCATGCTGACTATCCCTATTCAATTTTTGCCTCTCCAAATGTCCATAAATCATATATCTAATAATAACCTCCAACAATTTACCCGCAACTGAAGTCAGTCTCACAGGCCTAGAATTCTACATAAAGTCTTCGGCGGAAGGAGTCTTCTCCCGACACAGGCCCACAATGAGGCAGCTTCCAGCAGCTTGGAATGGCAGTATAGGCCTGCAGTGGCAGTCTTGTCCTGGGATGGAGTTCCTTTTTCATGCTTCTGGGTAGCCCAGCAGCCCGGCATAAAGATCTCGCCCAGCTTCAGAGGCAGCTTCCGGGGTCTTCCAGTGGCTCAATGTGGAGGTCTAGTCCCAACGTGGAGCTCTCGTCTCAACGTGGCAGGGGAGTTTTGGCCTGGTTTTTCAGTGAACCCAGGAGCCATTACTTGAATGGTGATGAACTTTTATTTTTTTTCCCTTCTTATTTATTTATGACTTCTGTCATTGATGTACCACGGTATGGCAACTTATAAAATTTTTCACTATTTTTTGCAGAAACATGCAGCAATAAATTGCTGTTCTATTCACTTACCATGAAACATCTTGCAAGAAATCAAAAACCACAACATATTCTTTTCTGAGATAACAAGGTGTAGAGCTGGATGAACACAGCAGGCCAAGCAGCATCAGAGGAGCGGGAAAGCTGATCTTTTGGGCCTAGACCCTTCTTCAGAAAATTTTCTGAAGGCCCGAAACATCAGCTTTCCTGCTCGGCCTGCTGTGTTCATCCAGCTCTACACCTTGTTACCTCAGACTCTCCAGCATCTGCAGTTCCTACTATCTCTGAAACATATCCTTTTCTACTTTTTGTCCAGCACACTATCCATCATTCTGTTGCAAATAAACTTATGATCCCAACTTTAAAAAGCAGACACAAGAGGCACGTGCTTCAAAAAACATTTCAATAACTCCAAATAGCCAACAAACCAACTGAAGTCACGAGCAAAATGCATTTTACAAGACGTCATTCAGAGGACATACAGGGATTCCGAAAGCTTTGCAAGACCTGCACTTGCTAAGCCTTAAACCCACGTGCAAACATAAAGACAAATATAAGGCAAACATGACCCAAGATTAACTGGTTAAACTGCCAGATGTTTGGCATTTGGAATACACAATTAAGACATTCTTGGAAGGCTAGTACATTTGTACAAACTGACAGATAGCTATATGCAGTAATTTCACTTTTTGGCAACATGCAGTGAAGACAAGTTTACCATATTCATATGTGAAGGAAAAAACAGAGTTAACGTTTCGGGTCTGGTGACCCTTCCTCAGAACAGTTCCTGAGAAGTTCTGAGTAAGAGTCACCGGACCTGAAATGTTAACTTTTATTCCTTCGCAGATGCTGCCAAACCTGCTGAGCTTTTCCAGCAACTTTGTTTTTGTTCCTGATTTACAGCATCCACAGTTCTTTTGGTTTTTACCATATTCATGCTGGTTTTTCCATGTGTTTGTCCAAAAGAAGCAAAGAAATGAAAAACTAAAAGGTGGAGGAATTTACTTTCATGATTAACAGCCCAAAGAGGACACATTCTGTGCCCAAATTGGACACAATAGGAACAAATAAGCAAATTAATATTTATAACACCATTCACAAATTCATGATATCTCAAAGTGCTTTACCATCAATTAATTTTTGAAATGCAGTCATTAACAATGTAAAGAAATGCCAAATTTAAATTTTATGTAGAAACATACATAGAAACATAGATAGGAGCAGGATCAGGCCATTCGGCCCTTTGAGCCTGCTCTGCCATTCATCATAATCATGGCTGATTGTCCAACTCAATAGCCTAATCTGCTTTGATCCTTTGATCCATAACCTTTGATCCCATTTGCCCAAAGTGCTATATCTAACCGCCTCTTGAATACATTCATTGTTTTAGCATGAACTACTTCCTGTGGTAATGAATTCTACAAGCTCACCACTATTGGGGTGAAGAAATGTCTCCTCATCTCCGTCCTAAATAGTCTACCCTGAATCCTCCTACTGTGACCCCTCGTTCTGAACACACCGACTCTGCATCTACTCTGTCTAGTCCAGTAAGAATTTTAAGTCTCTATGAAATCTCCCCTCCCCACCCCCCTCCGCCTCATTCGTCTGAACTCCAGCAAAAACATCCAAAAATTGTCAGTCAATCTCTCCTCAGACATCAGTCCCACCATCCCCGGAATCAGCCTGGTAAACCTTCGCTGCACTCCCTCAAGAGCAAGAGCATTCTTCCTCAGAAAAGGAGGCCAAAACTGTACACAATGTTGTAGGTGTGGCCTCAGCAAGGCCCTGTATAACTGTAACAACACATCCCTGCTCCTGTACTCAAAACCTCTCACAACGAAGGCCAACATACCACTTGCCTTCTTTACCGCCTGCTGCACCTGCATACATTTAGCAATCGGTGCATAAGGACACCCGGGTCCCGCTACACACTCCCCTCTCCCAATTTACAGCCATTCAGGTAGTAATGCTTCCAAAGTGAGTAACCTCATATTTATCCAAATTATACTGCATCCACCATTGATTTGCCCACTCACCCAAACTATCCAGATCATGCTGAACGATCTCTGCATCCCCATCATAGTTCACCCTCCCACCCAAATGCATTAAATATGCTCAGTTTTGTCCATGCTATGGCTCATTCTTATGGACACTTTTGGTAAAACAAACAAGGACAGGACTTGTACAGTTAACGTTAGGGACGGAGTGATGTTGTTGAACAAAAAGACCTCAGAGTTCACATACAATAATTCTTTGAAAGTTGCATTGCAGGTAGACAGTTTGGTTAAGAAGGCGCTAAGCATGCTTGCCTTCATTGCTCATAACTGTGTCTAACAGTTGGTACACCATGTTGGAGTTGTGCAGGACATTGGTGAGGCCACTTTCTTTTTTTTAAATTCATTCACAGGATGAGAGCATCACTGGCTAGGTAGCATTTACTGCCCAACCCTAATTGCCCAGAGGGCAGTTCAGGGTCAACCACATTGCTGTGGGTCTGGAGTCACATGTGAGCCAGGCCAGGTAAGGATGGCAGTTTCCTTCCCTAAAGGACATTCGTGAACCTGATGGGTTTTTTCCGACAATCGATTCACGGTTATCATTAGATTCTTAATCCAGGTATTTTATTGAATTTAAATTCCACCATCTGCCATGGCGGGGGCGGGATTCAAACCCAGGTCCCCAGAATGGTATCTGGGTTTCTGGATTAACAGTCCAGCGATAAAACCACTAGGCCATCACCTCCCCATATATCATTGGTCCTATGCTGTTGCTGCTTCAAAATCATGGAATGCCATCCCAAACAGCACAATGAGCATACCTATACCACACTGTCTGAAACTGTTCAAGAAAGCAGCTAGTCACTACCTTCTCAAGGACAGTTGGGGCAAAATATGCTGGCCTGGTCAGAAGTGCCGTATCCCATAAATGTATTTTAAAAAATGAACTGATCCATGAACACTACCACATATGGTGGCACAGTGGTTAGCACTGCTGCCTCATAGCACCAGGGACCCGGGTTTGATTCCAACCTCGTGTGACTGTCTGTTGCATATTCTACCCATGTCTGTCTGGTTTCCTTTGGGTGCTCTGGTTTCCTCCCACAGTACAAAGATGTGTAGGTTAGGTGGACTGGCCATGCTAAATTGCCGATAATTTCCACGGCTGTGTAGGCTAGGGTGGATTAGCCATCGGAAATATGGGGTGGGTCTGGGTGGGATGCTATTCAAAGGGTCAGTGTGGACCTGATGGCCTGCTTCCACACTATAGAAATTCTATAATTCTATCTTCTCTGCTCTGTGAAGAATTTCAGTTGTACATTTCTCAACCCTTGTATGAGCTTGCTTTTAATATTAGAACAGCAAGCACTCTAGACTGATGGAAGCCTGTCTGCCATATATGTCTCCTCAAAACCTAGCTGCAAACGATTCCAGGATTCGCCAGAAAAGTAAAACTAGTTCCCAATCTACAAATTTCATTCTTCATTGTCACAAACTTCAAAAGGAATTCTGCAAAATCTGCCACTTTGCCTGGACTTCAACCGCTTGGTGTAGGAACCCTTACTGATTCATGTGACATAATACCTATACCTCTGTGTTGTAATTTATTCCCGGGTGTAAAATGTTTTCTTTTCTTGTGTGCATGTGTTTGTGTGTGAATAAGTAATAGTCCTTACCGAAACTTGAGAGTCATGGTCAAGAACTGACTTAAATCAAATAAGGGGACACAGCCTATTCAAAATTAAACCACTTTGCTTATAGACTGAAGGTGAGGAAAATAAATGAATGATCCTATTGAATGGAGAAAAAGGCTCAAGGGGCCAAATGGCCTACTCCTGTTCCTATTTCGTATGGTCTTATTTATTTCAATGTGCTGACAATCTGTTTCCTGCATCAAGTTAAACTTTTAAAGAAGGATCTAACTTTTTTTAAAATTTGTTCATGGAATGTGGGCTTCGCTGGCTGAGCTAACATCCATTGGTTATCCTTAATGGTCCTGGCGGTTGAACTGCCTTCTTCAACTGCCACAGTAGTGACACCCCACTGCAGCTGTTAGGAAGGGAGTTCAGGGATTTTGATTCAGGGACTATGAAAGAGCGGCAATATTAAATACGCATAACTTCTATCCACTGCGTTAAAAGGTTGGTGACAATTCAGTTGCAGGCGTGTTGCATCTGGAAACTGCACAGATTCTTAATTCCAGATATTTATTGAATTCAAATTCCACCATCTGCCACAGCGGGGTTCAAACCTAGTTATCCAGAAAATTACCTGGGTCTCTGAATTAACAGTGCAGTGATAATACTACTAGGCCATTGCCTCCCACTTGTATGTATGCAATCCTACATACAGTTCTGGTTGCCCTGCTGTAGGAAGGATATTATTAAACTGGATAGGGTTCAAGAGAGATTTACGAGAATGTTGCCAGTACTGAAGAGTTTGAGTTATAAGGAGAGGCTTCATGAGCTCAGACTTTTTTCACTGGAGCATAGCAGGTTGAGGAGTGACCTTATACAGGTTTGCAAAATCATGAGGGGCACAGATAAAATGAATACCAAAGGTCTTTTCCCTTGGGTGGATGAGTTCAAAACTATGGGACATATTTTTTAAGGCAAGATGAGAAGGAATTAAAAAGGGACCCGAGGGTCAACTTTTTCCCACATAGAGGATGGTTCATATGTGGAATTAGCTGCCAGAGGAAGTGGCAGATGCAGGTAAAGTTACAACATTTATTAAATGCAGAAGCCTGGTCCATGCTTTCTGTCAACCTGGGTCTAAAAGAGAGGTAAATTCAGGAATTCAGCATACTTATTGAAATGTTTAATTTTTGTAACATCTCTGGGAATAACGGGGCTGGATTTCCAGCATGTTACCCAGCGAAGCATAATACTATCTTTGCCGCTCATTATTCAAATCAAAATCTTACTCATCCAGGAGACTGAGGTTTAAAGATAGGCAAGTCTTGCTACAACTGTGGAGGCTGAGGTCACTGTACAGAGTTTTGGTCCCCATATACAAGAACAGACATACTAGCATTGAAGGCAGTTGAAAACAAGCTCACTGGGCCGATTCCGGGACTGAAGGAGTTGGCTTATCAAGAGCAGTTAAAAAGATTAGGCCCCGATTTATTGGACTTTATAAAAACAAGAAATTATCTTATTGTAACATACAAGACTCAGAGGGGACTTGATAGGGTAGATGTTGATAAAATGTTTCCACGTGTGGGGGAAATCTTGTACTCAGGAACTCAGTTACGGAATAAGGGGATACTCAATCTCAGAAGATAATTAATGTCTGGAATTCTCTATGCCAGGGAATTGTAGAGGCAAAAACAGGAGGTAGACAGGGGAGTTCAGGGCTCTACTTAGCTGTCATGAACAGGAGCTGAGGCCTGGGACGGACCTGCCATGATAATGCTGAATGGTGAATCAGGATTGAGGGCTGAGGGGCTTATTCATACTCCCTATGTTCTTAATTCTAGATATTTTGAATTAAGATTTGGATAAGTTATTTACGGAGACAAAGGCATTAAAACAGCAAATAGAGACAAATGACAATGTCATAAATGGACAGAAAGGCAAGACTGTCTCAACTCTTAAAAATTCATATTCTCGACAGAAGAATTTCAAATTTTGAATAGCACATGGTTCATTTTTCAGTTGCAAATATATTTTGACTCTTAGTCAGGCAAGTGTTTGTAGCATTAAAAAATATTTTTGAAGTTCTATCTAATTGGCAACAAAACAGGAATATACCAACACTATACATATTAATCCGGTAGTCTATGATAACCTAGTGAAATATCTCATCTCTGCTGAACCAGAACTTACCAACCAATGACTAACTTTTGTTTCCTTGCTACCTTCAAAGCATCTTTTTGTGTTTTAAAATAGATTACAAATAACTCCCTGCTTTGAAACATCAGCAGACTCCAAAGATACCTTTCAGAATAGTCAGCCAAACCACAGTTTTGAACATTAAATGCAGGTCTTTGTAACTGCAAATTTAAAATCTAGAGCAAAGGCAAAGTGCCTTATAGCTCTCACATGCATATACAGGTTTTCTCTCTTCAATACTAAACTCACTTCCAAAGCTGCTTTAAAAATCAATTGCCCCTGTACTTTAAATTTCCTATTGGTCCATGTTAATCATAAAGTTGTAACAATATTAACTGTTTAGGTCCATCAAAATCTCAGACCCCTTCTTGGATTTATCCTCTAGCTCATTCAGTGCCACATACCTCAGTTTGCACGAACTGGTATTTATTTCTAAAGAAACAGAATTGAAAAGTAGCAAGTTATACTGAACAGTGTTGCATACATGCATGGATAGAGACACAGGAGAGGGTATGGAGAAGACTGACAAGGATGATAGTAGAAACATCTGGGTATACATTTCAGGAAAGGATTGACTGACTGGGTCTCTATCCTCTTGAAAAAGGCCCAAGGGTGAACAACCAGTAGGCCTTTAAAATTATGGTTTTGAGAGGTTGGCTGTAGACAGAATGTTTCCCCTTACGAGCGGGAGCATGACCAGAGATCAGAATATCAGAATATGGCGGTGGGTGGAATGGCAAAAAAAGATGGGGGAGGTTCAAGTGGCATACAAACACCAGCATGCACAGGTGGAACTTAAAAGCCCATTTCTGCCCAGATGTATAATGTAATTCTCAAATGCAGCCCATTGCCAAGATGGCACATTGTTGCAAGAGAAAAAATCATCCATCTCCATCCCTTTCAGACCACGTGGTAAACTATCAGCCATGTCTTTGTCACTTCTCAACTCCACTATTATCACACCTTCCCAGTGTCTCAAGTCCCAATATAGACTAACTGAGACTCACTCACAACTGAGCCATTAATCACAGCTCTAGTCTACACACAATTTTAATCCACTTATCATACCTTTTATATTTTCTACTGGTTTAGATCTCCCAGCACAAAAATTTATAAGCCGTCATACTGGTCTTCAAATACCTCAAACAGTTTCCCAATTTTTGCACGTTTCACGAACTCTACAGCTCTAGCCACATCAATGGAGGCTAGTCACTGGTCAGGTCTTGTTCCCATCAGTAAAAATCCAATCCCAAATCCCTTTTCCCCTGCTCTCTGCCTACCTTAAAAAACTTCATGTAATGCCAGCTGTGTCTCAATTGCTTCTGACTCACAAGGTTGCAAGTTCAACTCCCATTCCAGAGGCTTAACCACAAAAACTACTGCGATACCAAGGGAGAGTTGCACTACTGAAGATGTCTCATCTGATCAAGACATTTCAACTGAAATGTCTTGGGTTCTTTTGAAATATTACCATAGAATTGCTCATGTCTAAGAACAGGGGAGTTATTCCTGCAGTCCTGGTCAATATTTATCCCTCAATCAGCATCACAAAAAGAAATTCTGGTCCTTGGCACACTGCTCTTTGTGGGAGCTTGTTGCACATACATTGGCTACCATGTTTCCCACTTTCCTACAGTGACCACACTTTGAAAGTACGTCGATGCTTCTGAAGGTTTTAGGAAGTCCTGAGTTGTGACCATACCAGTGGGCAAATTGGCCCCTCAAGTCTGCTCCACCATTAAGTAATATCATGGCTGATCTGTCTGCATTTTGAATTCTGCATTCTCATCCACACTCAATTTTTGATTCTATTACCTAACAGAGGGAATACAAAGCAAGTCAGTCATTTTTTTTAAAAAAGTGGTTGTCTTTAAAAATGCTATTCAAGTTTCTTTTCTAATGCAACTGGAGCAACGTTTCCTCCAAGCTGGGTGGCTGCGCAGCCACTTGAAGGATCTGTGCATGCAATTCCCAGCACTGTTCACTGGTTAGAACATAGCTCAAGATGTCCTAATTGCACAAAAACTTAACAACAAAGCCACACTCTGTCGCTACACTGTCCATTGTACTCATTTAAGTAAACTGAGTCACAAGAACAAATTGCAAGCAGCTTATCTCAAAAAGGGAATACAATGAATTCAATATTTGTATTATCTAATCCTAAAGAAAGTCAAAAATAATTAGTTTTATATGAAAGTTGCACATCCAACTTAAAGTTTCCCAATTTGCACCTTGCAACCCAGACCTTACAAAGCCATTAAACAAAACTGTAGACCCAAATTAACTCAAAATAAGGGATAGTCAAATGTTTGATCAGACGCAAAAGTAACGACATTGTTATGCATGTGCATAACAGAGTTTTGATGATACAACCACTAATTTGAGGCAAGTCAGATGTCCCAGTTTTGCATTCCATTCAAAGAGGGAGTGAAAATGAGCAACACAGGCAAGCAACTTTACCTGTATTGTCAAGGAAGAAATTATATAGTTATTTCGAAACACAGCTTAGCATTTAACAAAATTAATGTATGCACCTAAGCACATCGAATATGCAATCGATCATACCAATAGAGAACAGAGCGCGGGCCTAAAATTAGCAACACAGATGTAGAGCAACAGCAAACAATTTTGATATTTGTGAAAAGCTATTAGTTAGATGCATTCAAGATATTTTCAAAAGATCTAGGCAGAGCAATTTTATTACAGGATTTAAAAATTACTTTTTGCTCTTGTACTCCCCAACATCAATTAGGAGATGAATACTTTCTTCTGAATAATACTCCTTTCATGACTGAAGCAATATTTTTCTGACATTTGTTTTTGAAATCAAAATCTGACAGTGTACCAATGTTAAAACAGAAATTATATTCTTTAACTGCCAGCAAGAAAATAGTGTGTGCAGATAACCAGGAATGCATCATATACCTGTTTCCTTGGCCTGGAAATGGTGCTTGGTTCAATGAAAACAAAAAGTTGTTATATCGGTTAACGAAGAGATACCCCACTTAAAACAGAAAGAACAATATAAAAAGTGCCCACAGCATCAATAATACCATTAAAATTTCATGCAAATACTTATCTACAAAGGAGAAAAACTAACCAAAGCCATGGCATTTTTGTTACAATGCTGCATTACTGCATATTTCGGCACCAGATGAAACAGCAAAAGAATGTAATGCTCAGCTATTGGCAGTGACCTCATTTTACACCTACCTCAGTCAGCCAACATCCCATGTCATAACTTAGCAAGATACATTTACCCACAGGTACTAATCTTTGCAAAAGATTAGTGTTACCAGAGTGTCATAATGAAATGTTATTAGCTTGAAACAGAAATACGTTCGATTACTGTAATTATCAAACTCTGAACAGAATTTGGAGAGAGACAGCGCATTTTTCAATGAACAATTCAAGCTTTTAGGATTACGTGGGTATATCTCCAGTGTTGAAATACCACCAGACATGGTACAAAAGGCAGTCCCAACAGCAATATCCTCTCCCAAGGCAACTGCCCAACAGCAAGGCACTAAATCACTCAAAATCAGCTCTGCTGGTGAGAAACGTCTGCCTGAGTATGCCTGACACCAGGCTCTCAAAGCAATTACACTACTTGGTATTTAGTTGCAACAACAGAACCTGAGAAGAACAGAAATATTTTAGGGACGTTGTCAAAGCACTCCTAAGGAGGACAAACAAACCCACTAACTCATGGCGCACTCTAATTTGTGACCAATCAAAATGAAGATTCAGGAAAACACAAAACACACAGAAACTTTGTTGGGAAAGTGCAACGGTGTCAGAGGAAGCACACAAAGCTCCCCAAAAGAAATAACAAAACAAACACACCAACACAAACTAAAAAATTTGACCCAATCCTTCGAACATCATCTTCCCCACCTATGGCAGAGTCTGCAAACAAGGCATTGGAATTATCAGCTAAGAACCCATTGAATGAAAATAACACTTATCATGTTCAATCCTGAAGGGTTGTTTATAAAGAGGAAACTGTGGGTAACTATTGAACACATAATTGTGCACAACTGATAATTTAACCAAATGAACATTAAAAACCACTAACTTTATGCTGGCCAAATCAAAAGGAGCAGATGACAAAAGGTTTTCTATACCGAATTCTAAAAATTTTTTGATGGTCTCTCTTCCCTTCTGTTATAATTGTAGCAGACGGCATCCTGATATATTCCTAATACATTTGAATCCAACACCAGAATCAGTTAAAGAACAATTAACAGGCAGAAACGTGTCTTGGTAACATGCTTAGGCACCCAGTGGGTCTCTCCCCACACTTTACTAGTAGCAGCACATTCATTAGTTGCAAAAACAAAAAATAATAATAATAATAATAATAATAATAATGTGGAGTTGCTGCATTCCTTATTTGTAGCTCTCAATTTGAGCGAAAAACACATTCCTCCTGTTGCTCTGCCAAGAGGCTCCCAGCCTTCAGCTGGTATCCTTCCACCCAGCAAATGCCAATAGCCTGATAACATGACCCTTAATAAGGTAGCTGAGCATTTAAATTTGCATCCCACTCCTTTGTGACAGGAAGCCAGAGATCAGTACAGATGTCATTGAAATTCTGATGAGAGAATTAGTTGGGAAGGCAATTCGGTGCAGCTTTCTCTCACACATCCACTAACCTCCATTTTACAGGCCCCAACCTCAAGCCATCTTACCATGGGCTGACAAAATTCTTACCCAAAATCTATCACAGCTACAACCATCAATTAAGTTCAATAATCTGTCTGACTGGTACCACTATTCTTTAAACAGTGAAAGAAACATATTCATATCCATCAACCCAGTGCTTGCTGATCTGTACGTCAACAACATTCTCCATTCAGTTTCTTCATATTACAGATCCTTACAATGGTAAATGGAGGAATACATTTGAAGAAACTAGAGAAACACTGTACATTGGAACACAAATAGGTTTGCAAATTTAGCACAAATGAATACTGAAGGTGGCTGCTCTGATGCAGAAGTTTGGAGAAGGAGAGATACCAGAAGTAATTTTATCAAAATTAAAGGTGTATCAGAAAGAAAACTAGAGCTTGCTTTCTCCTTGTCATATGCAACAAGCTACGATCTACTCATTTTCCTGTATGCCTCAGAAACACGGACAATATATGAAAGACCTATGGAAGAAAACAGACTTTTGAAAAGTGGATACAAAAACTAATGCTAAACATTCCATACACAAACCATAATATAAATGAAGAAGAATTTGAAATTGCAAGAGTAGAAGAATTTTTTAAAAATGATAACCAGTGGGGAAAAATGTCAATATTTCAGTCATTCGATCCCGGCTGAAAAGCTACTGGATGTCGTTTACAGGACAAAGTGGAGGGAAGCAGAAAACAGGGGTGGATACAGATATCATTGGATGATGGATGTCAAACAGTGATGGCAAACAAGTTACAAGTGATGTGACAGAATGGTACAAGATAGATGACAAAGACAGATTTCCAGACAAGAGCAGCTATGGAGCAAGAAGTCTTACTTCAGTTCTTCAAAGCATGGTTTACTTTCAATATTTTTCAAACAACAGTTATTATTTCTAAAGACACAACAGCAGGCCAGGCAGCATCAGAGCAGCAGGAAAGTTGACATTTCGGGCCAGGAGCCTTCTCCATTTTCTGAAGAAGGGTCCCTACCCAAAACGTCAACTTTCTTGCTCCTCTGATGAGGCCAGGCTGCTGTGTTCCTCCAGCTCCACACTGTGTTATCTCCGACTCCAGCATCTGCAGTTCTTGCTATCTCTGAGGTATTATTTCTAGTCTTTAACGGCTCCATCCTTCAGCTATTAACATTACAAACATTATCAACTGTTCCAACATGAAGGAGACCAAACTTGCCGCCAAACAGCTCAGTTTCCTCTTTTATGATCCACAGCTCTTTTCCCATCAAATCTTAACTCTTCATAAAGGCTTAAACACTGCTTTCATATGTTATGCCAGCCCTATCCCAAATCTAGGAAGATTGAAACCTCCGAGTTCTAAGCAGATGGACAAATTAATAACCTGAAGAATTGTCCCTCTGAGCTCTCATGCATACTTTATCAATATTACTGCTTAGCCAGTGTGTTCAATTTTTGTCTCTTGTTCCATTTTAGCTCCATATGCTAACCTGCATCATCTTTTATAACCGTAAAGTTCACTCAATGAACTCCATTTTCCCCTCACCAAGGAAAAAGGAGAAATAGGAACATGAAGGAAGGTAGAGAGAAAGCAAGCCTAGAATCAAATCGTGAATTGTTGTTCTGGTTATGAATATTTGAATCTTAATTATAAAATAGATTTTAATATTGATAAATTAACAGGTTTCACACTGTGCTTTCAGTAAAATATTTAGACAATTTAAAACTTAAAATTTTGCTATTCCCTTTGCAACCAGCAAAATATTTTTTATCCCATCACGTCATTTATACTCAGTCTATCAAAATCATGGCAACACATTGATGGCAATCACATTACTTCCACCAAAAGGCACTACTGGGCTCCATGAAACCCTTAAATGCATTGGTCAAAGCTATCACAAAACAAAACTTGCCAACCTAGGGGGCGAAACAAAAATTTGATTTCAAATGCAATCGTATATTTGTAGGAAGCTTACTCAGGAATACTCATACAAATGAATATAAACTGGCTGGAAAAATTATTTTTCAATAAATGATTTAAGCACTGTTGTGAGTACTGCCAACTCTAGACCAGAGGTCATGAGTTTGACTTCATTCCAAGATTTGGATACATGTACAGTGACACATTGCATAATTGAAAACTTATAATTTCCCCATAATTTCTCTTGGTAATGTTCCAGAACACTGCACAGCAGTGCACTTGCACAGCTCAGAAGGAACATCATTAAAAAAGAAACTGATGATAAACACTCTTTAAACACGAGTTATGGTTTTCTTCTACATTTGTATTTTCTAATGCCATCTCCAACTCTTATAAAATTCATTTTATTCAAAACTCTGCTATACATATCCTAATTTGCAACAAACCCTACTCACTAATCATACCCTGCACTTGCTAACCTGCACTGCTTCCAAACATAGAACAGTACAGCACTGGTATGGGCCCATTGGCCCACAATGTTGCACCGAACAGGAGGCCAAGTGAAACTAATCCCTCCTACCTGCCACTGGTCATCATCCTTCCATAATCATGTGCTTATCTAAAGTCCCTTAAATGCCCCTATTGTATCTGCCTCCACCACCACCTCTGGCAGTGTGTTCCAGACGCCTTCTGCTATGTGTAAACAAACTTTCTCCCCTCACCTTAAATGCATGCCCCCTAGTATTAGACATTTCAACCCTGGGGAAAAAAAAAGGAGTCTGACCGTCAACCCTACCAATGCATCTCAATTCACGTCTCCCCTCAGCCTGCGTCGCTCAAGAGAAAACGAAGTTTTTCTAGCCTCTTCTTATAACTCATACCCTCTAACTCAGGCAGCATCCTGGTAAACCTCTTCTGCACGCTCTCCAAAGCCTCCACATCCTTCCTATAATGTGGCAACCGGAACTGAACAGAGTACTCTAAAGGTGGCCTAAACAAAGTCTTATAAAGCTACATGACATCCTGACTCTTGTACTCAATTCCCCGACCAATAAAGGTAAGCATGCCACACGCCTTCTTTACCACCCTATCGACTTGCGTGGCTACTTTCAGGGAGCTATCGACTTGAACCCCAAGATCCTGCTGTACATCAATGCTGTTCAGAGTCCTGCCTTTAACTGTATACTTTTCCTTAACATTTGATCCCCCAAAGTGCTGTACCTCTCACATACCCAGATTAAACTCCATCTGCCATTTCTCCGTACATATCTGCAACTGATCCATATCCCGCCATATCTTTTAACAACCTTCTACACTACCCACAACTCCGCCCATCTTTGTATCATCTGCAAACTTACTAACCCACACATCTACATTTTCATCCAAGTCATTTACATATATCACAAACAGCAGAGGTCCCAGTATGGATCCCTGCAGAACACCACGAATCACGGACATCCAGCCTGTGAAATACACTTCCACCATACTTTGACTTCTATGGGGCAAGCCAATTCTGAATCCACGCAGTCAAGTCAGCGTGGATCCCATGCATCTTAATCTTCTGGATAAGCCTACCATGAGGGACGTTGTCAAAAGCCATCCACTGTTCTACCCTCTTCCATCACCTTCGTTGCCTCGTTGAAAAATTCAATCAAGTTAATAAGACATGACCTGCCCTGCACAAAGCCATGCTGACTGTTCCTAATTAGGCCATGCTTTTCCAAATGTGCATAAATCTTGTCCCTGCGAATTCTCTCCAGTAGCTTCCCAACCACCAATGTGAGATTCACCATCTCCTGCATTATCCATATTTCCCTTCTTAAACAGAGGAACAACATTAACTACTTGCCAGTCCTCTGGGACCTCTCCAGTGACTAGCAAGGATACAAAGATCTTGGTCAAGGCCCCAGCAATCTCCTCTCTTGCCTTTTTTCAATAACCTGGGGTAGATACCATCAGGCCCTGGGACTTATCCACTTTAATGCCATTCAAAAGATCCAACACCACTTCTTTCATGATCTCAAAATGCCCTGGCATATTAGCATGCTCCATACAAATCTCACTACCCTCCATATCCTTTTCCTGGGTGAATACCGATGCAAAGTACTCATTTAGGATCTCACCCACTTTCTCTGCCTCCAAGCACATGTTCCCTCCTTTATCTTTGCGTGGTCCTACTTCCAGGTCCAGCAACATCATTTTAAAATTCCCATCCTGGTGTTCTCGTCCCTTCTTTTCTCTCCCTGACTTTCTCCATCCCAAAAATCCACTGCCTCCAATTCTGACATTGGGCACATCTATTTCCTTCATTCCACCAGTAGAGTAGTGCTTTCAAGTATTTAGCTTCCAGCTCAGGGATTTTTTTCCTTAAAACTAGCTAAATCTCAACCTTTGACTCTTGTGAATTCCAGAGGATACGAGCCTAGCCTGTCCAGCCCCTCCACATAAGGCAATCTGCTCAATACAGGTATTAGTCTGGTCAACCTTCTCTGAACTGTTTCCACTGTTGTTCTGAAAACTAAGGTGTAGATATCAGATGCTAACAGGAGCAAGCAAGCCACTAACATTCGCCATGACAAACAGCGCTTTGGGTAGGCACTAACAGCATCTGACACTTTGTTAAATTAGAACAGCTAAGCTACAGGAAACCATGAGAATGAAAAGAGAAAGTAGCAAGATTTTTATTGAAAATCAAAGCAAAAGTCTCAGCCTCAAAAAGATAGTCCTTATGACTGTAGAGAGCTGCACAATTTGGAAACTTAATTCTCACCAGCTGTTATTTCTATCATGATCACCCTTTGACTCTACAAACTCAAAAAGAAGAAAACCTTACTATTAGCCTGCATGTTGAAAAAATAATAAATGCTCAGAATTAGAAAGCAGATTTGCAATTGAAGCCAAGTTAAGAAAGCTTCCTGACAGCCCTAGTCTCTATCTGACCACTTACGTTCAGACCACCATCCTGAAAATTTGGCAAATTCCAAAGCAGGGAAGGTAGTGAGAAAAGGATAATTTTCAAAATTACGAAAAAGATTACAAGTATAACCAAAAGAAATTCAAACACTAGTTGAAGCAGTATACAATTTTTAAAAGAATTCCATTTCAAGTCTTAGAAAATCCAGTTCTCTCCACTGGCTTCTGTTACTGATGTACCCTACCCCTCAAAAATGCTCATCTCTTCTCAAAGTATCAAAAATACATGCCAAGCCTACCCTAGACTTCTAGGGCATCGCATTGCAGGGAACTAAAACTTAACAAGAATATCACTTACTACACAAGGGAAATTTCTTCACAAACATCAGCCTATATAGTATGAAAAACATTTTGCAGAGAAAAAGCAGCACTATTATTAGAAACAAAGGAGTAAGTGTACGGCTTGTTCTGTTCAGACCATTCCTTGACTTTTCTTTAATCAATTGTCATCTTTTGTACAAAAGGTGTAGGTTCATGAAGGCATATGTTTCCACAAAGTCTCACCAACCATTCTTTACCCACAAGCGTAGACAGTGAATACTGAAGGCTATTTACCAGAAGATTTCACATGCAACTCCATCCTCTCATTTTTATTCAATATGAATATGTCCACTCTGCAGGAGTCAATGAATTGCAACAAAAAGCAGAAACCCCTCCTAATTTTCCCAATCCTTAATAGCAATTAAGATGTGTAAATCTAGCACAGACACAAATATAAAACCCTTCAGTAAATATGCGACTCAACTTGACACTCTGAACAATTATCCAATGACTATTACAGGAGTCAATTTCTTGAAATTTAAAAGCAACATGATTAACAACTTGCATTTATGTCATGCCTTTCACATAGAAAGACACCAAATGATCAAATTATAAACAGAAAAATGACACCAGGCCAAAAGACTGAGATATCAGTGGAAATCACAAAAAGCTTGGTCAAAGATGACAATTTTAGAGAGAATTTTCAAAGGGAGAGAGCAAACAGAAAGACAGAGATTTAGGGTAGGAAGAGGGTTAAATGTTTCCAATGGAGAATGAAGGGGTTTGGGGAAGGTGGCACACAAAAGACCAGAGTCAGAGGAAGCATGTACTGGGCTTTTATATAGCCAAAGGCTGTTAGAAATAGACAAATGCCAGGCCATAAAAGTAACTTAAGGATACAAATACAAATTCTAAATTGTTCAGAAATATTAAAGGCACTGGGGGAAGTGAGACAGAATAGGGCAGTGTTTCGAACAGCTGGATGATGGAGATGAGGAGTAGACCAGGAAAGAACTGGAACAGCTAAATCTGTAAACAAAGAACATGGCTAAGTATTTCAGTTACAGGTAGCATGAAGCAGGGGAGGCAATGGCCTAGTGTTATTATTGCTAGATTATTAATTCAGAAACACAGCTAATATTCTTGAGACCTGGGTTCAAATCCCACCATAGCAGAAGGTAGGATTTGAATTTAATTTTAAAAGTCTGGAATTAAAAATATATTGATGACCACAAAATCATTGCTGATTGTCAGGAAAACCCATCTGGCTCACTAATGTCTTTCAGGGAAGGAAATCTGCTATCCTCACCTGATCTGGCCTACCTGTGACTCCAGACCCACAGCAATGTAGATGATTCTCAATTACCCTGCGAAATGGCCTAGGTAGTAACTCAATTCAAGGGCAGCTCGGGACAGGATATATATGTTGGCCGGCCAGCCAGCAATGCCCAGGTCCCATCAGCGAATTAAAAAACAGTGGAAATATTAGATATGGAAATGGTCATTCTTTATGATGGAGTAGCTATGATGTCAGAAGCCTAGTTCGAAGTCACATAGGACATCAAGGCAGAGTATGGTTGACCAAGTTGAGAGATGGAACTGGAAGCAAGGGTAGAGAACGAGTAGCAGGCTAAAAATGACCATTTATGCATTCCCAATAATCACTCTAAACCCTTCCTATTCATATACCCATTCAGATGCCTTCTAAATGTTGCAATTGTCCCCACATCCACCACTTCCTCTGGCAGCTCATTCCGTACATGCACCACCCTCTGTATTAAGAAGTTAGCCCTCAGGTCCTTTATAAAATTGTTCCCCTCTTACCTTAAACCTTTGCCCTTTAGTCTTGGACTCTCCCACCCTGGGAGAAAGAGCTTGGCTACTCACTTTATCCATGTCCCTCATGATTTTATGAACCTCTATAAAGTCACCGCACAGCCTCAGACATTCCGGGGGAAAAAAGCCCCAACTTATCCAAACTCTCCTAAAACTCAAACACTCCAGTCCTGGCAACATCCTTATTAATCTTTTCTGCACCTTCTCAAGTTTAACAACATCTTTCCTATAGAAGGGTGACCAGAACTGAATGCAGTAGGCTAAAAGTGGCCTCACCAATGTCCTGCATAGCAGCAACATGACCTCCCAACTCCTATACTCAACGTTCTGACCAATGAAGGCAAGTGTGCCAAACGCCTTCAGCACTCAGTCTACCCACGACTCCACTTTCAAGGAACTATACACCTGCACCTCAGGTTTCTTTGTTTGGCAAAACTACCTAGGGCCCTACCATTAACTGTTTAAGTCCTGCCCTGGTTTGCCTTACAAAATATAACATCTCACATTTAACTAAATTAAACTCCTCTGACACTCCTCAGCCCATTGGCCCATCTGATCAAGGTCTCATTGTACACCGAGATAATCTTCTTCACTGTCCACTACCACCTATTTTAGAATCATCTGCAAACTTTCTATTAATACATCCTATATTCACATCCAAATCATTTACATATATGATGATAAGCAGTGGATCCAGCACAGATTCTTCTGACACATCACTTTTTACAGGCCTCCAGTCTGAAAAGCAACCCTCTACCACCACCCTGTCTCATACCTTCAAGAGAATGTTGTATCCAATTGGCTAGCTCCCCCAGAGCCCACGTGATCTAAACTTACTAAACAGTCCACCAAGTGGAACCTTCATCATTTTTTGTCACCTCTTCAAATAAAAACTCAATGAAGTTAGTGGCATGATTTCCCGCATACACAGCCATGATGACAATTCCTAATCAGTCCTTGCCTTTCCAATGCATGTAAATCCTGTCCCTCAGATTCCCCTCCAACAACTTACTGACCACTGATGTAAGGCTCACCAGTCAGCCTATAGTTCCCTGGCTTTTCCTTACAACTTTAAATAATGGCACCACATTAGCCAATCTCCAGTCTTCCTGCACTTCATCCATGGCTGCCAATGATACAAATATCTCAGCAGGAACCCCAGCAATCTCTTCCCTGGATTCCCACAAAGTTCTGCGAAACATAGTCAGTTCCCAGGGATTTATCTACCTTTAAATGTTTTAAGGCCTCCAGCGCCTCCTCCTCTGTAACAAACTCTTCAAGACATCGCTGTTTATTTCCCCAAGTACCCTGGCTTCAAAAGTTCATCAGACCAATGACGTAGCTTTGGTTTATACCAAACCCATCAGGGCTTTTGATTTTGGAGCAGAAAAAGAAAGAAATTGTAGGTTAATCTAGAACATGAGAATCACAATGAATTACAGGGGCAATGAACTGTACGCACAATATTTAAAAAAGTGGTATTTTGGTCATAAACATGCATCTAAATGGTAAGCTAGCAGAAAAACACACTAGCAAAGAGCCACGACTATTAAAGTTTCATAATCCCATACACACCCTTAATAGTTGAGAGACTGGCATACAAACAACTGCTGAGATGCATACTTTCTGTTAACACAAAACATTGAGTATCAGAAGTTACCTCAAATGATCCTTAGATAGTAATGAACAAGACACAAAAATCCTAGCTGGACTGCCCAAAACTACTGACTGTCCTTCAATCCCTTTGGAGGGATGTATGGATGATTATTAAAAACACTGCCCTTGTACACAATATGTGGTCAATTATGCAAGGTAGCAGACTGTCAACACTGACCAGGAAATTCTAATGCAGCAAATGTACTTTCAGAACAGAGGACTGGTATAATAAAGCAAGAGATGAAATATGATCTATTGAAATGCACAACTTGCTATGTATTACACTTTTTTGAAAACATTAAATTAGAAGCAGCATACATCAGATGAAAGATAGCCCCCAATTACTTGTTAACAAAAGGAAACCATTTACTTTCAGCAATCACAAATTGCTGGAAATGCTCAGCGGGTCTGAAAGCATTTGTACAGAAAGAAACAACGTTAATATTTCAAGTCAAAGATGATCTTCTTCAAAAGGGGAGTAAAAATGCAATGGGTAATATTGTTGTGCAAAAGGGAAGACAAACAAAATGAAAAGATCTGGTTTAGGGTGAAGGAGCAAGAGATTAAATGGCAACAATGTCACAGGACAAAGAAGCACAGGTAATGGTAATGATTATAGCAAAGCGACAAAGCACCTGTCCAGAATGAGGGTCAGTGGTATGACAATGAACAACTCTGTCTTAAAGCAAAAAGGAAGAAAAGGATTCAAAACAACAGATGAAGGAATGAAAATATCAAAATTGATAGAGTTCCTGACATTCTTGAACTCAACGCAAGATCTAGAAGGCTGTAAAGTGGCTAAGCAGAAAACGTGGCCTTTGCAGTTCAAGCCTGCATCAAGCTCCACTGAACACTGAAGCAGGCAGAGGACAGAAATGGGAGCATGACAGCAAGGTGAATTAAAATGACAAGCAACCAGAAGTGCAAAGCCATTCTTGCAGACTTAGCCGAGGTATTCAACAAAACGGTCACCCAATCTTCATGTGGTCTCCCCAATATGAAGATGACAACTAAAACGGCTTTTTAGCTCCCCTGACAATATTCCACATGCATGTAGAATCCGTTGAACAGTCTCCATGAAGTTAGCTAAGTTGGCTGGACAGCTGGTTTGCAACACAGACCAACATCAAGTGACATCACTTGCATTGGTTGAAAACTGTATCCGATTCAATTCCTGCATCAGTGGCAGTTACCTCTCCCCTCACCGGAGGCACGATGACCAACAAGTGTGCAGCACTACGGTCTTCTGTGATTATGGCAACTTTATCCTTAATCCAAGTGCAAACACAAAATCCTTTATCACAACAGGTTCCAAAAGTAATGAAGAATAACTCGGGGGAATCCTATCCTCCATGCACACCATATGTTACCCCTACGATCCTACTTAAAAAGCCAAACTGTTGTATTCCCTGACAATTTCCTAAGAAAGGATGTTACTTCTATTGAACAGTGTCAAACAAATAACTTAATAATGGAGACAACAAGGTGCAG
>NC_063338.1:81429298-81485990 GCF_021869965.1 Rhincodon typus
AGAGGCTGATGTTTCGGGCCTAGACCCTTCATCTGATGAAGGGTCTACGCCCGAAACGTCAGCCTCTCTGCTCCTGTGATGCTGCTTGGCCTGCTGTGTTCATCCAGCCCTGCACCTTGTTGTCTCGGATTCTCCAGCATCTGCAGTTCCTACTATCCCTAACTTAATAATGGAAATGTTCTACAAAAATTCCAACACATGCCCATATAGGGAAATAATCATTAGTCAAGCTCTATACGGATAAACTAAAGGGTTGTTGGAGGTTGGAGATAGGGACATACATGGCCATTAAAGAAACATGAACACACGGAAAAGAATTTTGGATTGGATATGATGGGATGTCTGGGAGCAAACCTACATCATTGTGATAGGTGACTGAGGTACGATACTGGCAGCAGAATTTTTGGATGAACTGAAGTTAGTGCATCATGAAGATGGAAAGGCAGGACAGCACTGGCATGGTTTGGTCTGGAGCTGATATGGCCCTGAAGGAATGGAAACCAGCATAAAAATGAATACTCACTGGCCAATTGCAGATAAATATCATTCAGTTGATTAACATTAACACATTTATAATTTTATCTACTGGCATAACTATCCTTTCTGATAACTACAGAAAGTTGCCCATCATACTTGAGATAGATTTGAAAACATCATAATTTAATTAATTGCCCTGCCAGATTTTTTTTAAAAAAACAATAAATGCAATTTGCTCACGAGGAAAATGCATCAAATTTCTGAACCATGTTGACCAAGGTTTTTCTACAGTTATTTTGAGGTAGCCAACTGCACAGGAGTAAGGCTGCTGCAACTGACCTCTACGTTGTAAGACAGGCAAAAAAAGTAACATACATAAGCACTAGGATCCCAACCAAAATCTCCGAGCAGGAACGTTCAAATGTACATTAAGCAGCATATTGGAATTGGGATGAACAGATTTCAAGTGTCACTTGAAGTCACTTGGGTAAGGGCAAGAGTGCTACCTTCACCACCCTTCAGAAAGAGAGGAGTAAATGAAAATAAAAATTGAAACTGAAGTATTTATTATGACAGCAAATATAATTTGAATAAATTTATACATTTCTCTCAGATACTGAAATTTTGTGTCTCTTTTCATCTTATTTTCCTTGAATGGATTTGAAACAGGCTCCTTCTGTTTCATCATACCAAGTGTGAACTGGAACTGTCAAGGATTTGGATTTGATTTGAAGTGAATTACTCGGAAAATATTTACAGTTGGATCTGTACAGAATTTTTAAAATTAATTTACATATACAGTACTTTGATTTACAAAACCCTAGATATGCAAAAACTCTACTAGTGGATTCATCTGGGATTTGTGTGAAATGCTTCCCATTTGTAGCATTAGCTGGTTTTGTAGTTCAGATTGAAGTATCACTGACATTAATTGAATGCAGAATTAGACATTCCCTAGAACAGAAACAGCATTTCCAGTAATCTTTTCCAAATCTAGGATACAAAAGCCAGAGATTGCCAATCCTCAAAAAATGCAAAATCTACTCTCTCCAACCAAACACAAGAACATTTGATCACGACTAGGAGTAGCTGATGCAGCCATTAAACCTACTCCACCATTCAATAAGATCATAGATGAACAGCTACATCAGCACCACTTTTCTATACTATTCCCTTAGATTTTTGGGGGACTATCAATTTCAATCTTGAACGTACTCACTAATTATGCCTGCACAGCCCTGTATGGTAGAATTCAAATTTTAACAACTCTCCGAGCAAAGAAGTTTCCCATCATCTCAGTGCAAAATTGACTGATTCCTTATCCTGAGACCATCCTCCCTAGCTCGAGAAGGGGGACACCTTATCAGCATCTATCCTATCAAGTCTCTTAAAATTATAAATGCAGAGATCATCTTTTGCTTTTCTGAATTCTGGGGAATTCAAGCCTTGTCTCCTCAATCTCATATTATAACCTCCTTATCCCAGAAATCAGCCTAATGAACCTTTGTTGCATTCCTCTAAGGCAAGTACAAGTGGGACAGCTGTGGCAGAAAACACATGACGACTACTCATGCTTGTCTTCACAAATTTCCAAACTTGAAATTTACCACCCTACAAGGATTTCTCAACTTTACCATGACAAAATTATATTGCTCTTACGATTGATCACTTCATCACAAAAAAAACTGATCTCCTTTGTATAATGTCCAACATTCATATTTATGCTTATTTTCAGTACGCAAATACAACAGACATTTCAAGCCCTTAGAAGAGGTACAGAAGAGGGAATCAAAACAATAACCAGCTTTAGAGCCCTTAGATATCCTAATAGTCCTCACATATTTCAGTCATTTTCAGGAAAAACACAAATGCTTACAAAATACAATTAGACTTTTCAGAAATAATGAGTGTAATTCTATATTCTTTCCAGTTGGACAACTTATTTGAGATGGATAAGGTTGGGAAAACTGATTACAAAAGCATACAATGAGTAAGGATTTCCTGCAAATCATCGAAAGACGAGGTCCTCGGGCAAAACATTCCAAAGCTTTTCTTTTATGAAAGGAGGGTAGAAATCCCGAGGCACAAATTTTTCATACAAAATTTATTTCTCTAATGAAGATTAGAATTATTAATAACAACTGCCTTTATTAAAAAGCAATAAACTGGCATGTTTGATGTAGCGTCACACTTGCCTCCTTTGGAAAAATGGTGTGGTATCATGGAAGGATTTTACAAGGAGACTAAACCTGCTTTAAGTCGTACAAAACTCATTCTGTAGTAAACAGGTCGTGCAGTAGGATTTGAACTCAGGTTCAAAGAACAAAGAAAATTACAGCACAGGAACAGGCCGTTCGGCCCTCCAAGCCTGCACCATTCCTCCAGTTCAAAGGCAGGAGTGCTATCAACTGAGCCAATGAGGTCCCAAATACATGACTGAAATCAGGGAAATATACTACAAAAATATACTTTTTAACAATTTGTTAATTCACAGGATGCAGGCCTCCCTGAATGTCAGTATTTACTGCCATTCCTAAATGACTTCAAATTAAAAAAATGGTATCAACTGAAGTGGTTTTTGTCAGAAGACAGTTGAGAGCCAAATACATTGTATAGGTCTGATGAAACATAGCTCAAACTGGGCAAAGTTAAAATGTTTCTTTTCCTAAAAGGATGAGAAAACGGGACAGGTTGTTAACAACAATTCAACAGTTTCACAGTCAAGACTTTATTAAGACAGGCTTTTTATTCCAGATTTAGGTGACTGACTGATTATTAGGCCAGGTCAGACAGCATGGTAGCTCAGTGGTAAGCACTGTTGCCTCTCGGTGTCAGGGACTTAGGTTTGATCCCAGCCCTGGGCGATTGTCTGTGTGGAGTTTGCATGTTCTCCACTTGTTTGCATGCATTTCCTCCGGGTGCTCCGGTTTCCTCCCACAGTCCAATGAAGTGCAGTTTAGGCGGATAAGCCACACTAAATTGCCCATAGTGTCCAGGGATGTGCAGGCTAAGTGGACTTGCCATGGGAAATACAGGGTTACAGGAATGGGGTGGGTCTAGGCAGGATGCTCTTTGAAGGGTTGGTGTGGCCTGATGGGCTGAATGGCCTGCTTCCACACTATAGAGATTCTATGATTCTCTGGATTACAAGTCCAGTTGCTTAACCATAATTCAGATGTACGTATTTTACCAGCACAAACAAAAACACCTTTACATTGCTGCAAGGACAGACACGTTTCCAAAGCTGTTCATCTTCCACTCTTCGGGACACACGTACCAGAACAAATTTTCTATGATTTCCAACATTTTTGGTTTCTCTACAGCAAATCGTTGATCAGTGGACTTGCCAACCAATCAGCAAACTTTTCTCCCATAGTATATCTTATTGTGAGGGATCTTGTGGTACAATAGTACCATCCATACCTCTGAACACAAAGCCTGGGTTCAAATCTCACCTGCTCTAGGAGTGTGTAAAAACAGCTCTGAACAGACGGATTATAAAATATCTCTACTGTTGTGATCATTTGAAGTATGGCATTCTTGTGTTTGCCCTGATGAATGGAAGATGAAAAAAAACTTTGGCAAAATGTCTTTTTTAGCAATTTTTTTTGTTACCAACAGCTAGTTTTGTTCAGATATTACAGCTGTCCAGCATAAGCATACCTTGAAGTTACTGGAGTTTACCCAACCAGCCGCAAGGCCATCAACCATTCGATCCAGCATAGATTGGTCCTGTTCCAGATCATGGGATTTTTGGCGATCTGTGATGTACTCTATCAGCTCCTGAGCAATTTGCACCCGACGTCCCATGTCTTTCTGCAGCACTTGTGCCAAGAAATACTCCATGCAAGGCTCCATTTTTGCAGTGCAGCCACAGCAGAAACAAGGGCACTAGGTCTGCAAAACAAACTACTTTATATTTATCCTAGAGGTCGCAGATCTGCTTGCTGAAGGTTACTGAACAGTTCTGGTGAGCAGACACGATCTGGGGAACGACAACAATGCACCATGTGTGTTTTCAGGAGCAGCTGGATGAGAGGGGGAGCGTCAAAATCCTAACAAGATAGCAGCAATCCAGGAAAAGTGGGGAGTGCAACAAAGGACAGCCTCATAATTCAATATTCACAGAATTCCTAAAAAAAAACACAAATTACAAGCTTTAAACATCTGATAATGGATAAAATAATAAAACTAACAAGTTAGAAAAAAAACTGCTTTGTGTTGTTCCAGTAATCGATTGTTTGCCTCCACAAGGCCCATTAGATTACAGGACTGACAGATTTAGCACTGCTTTTTTTAAAAAAGCATTGCAATATGTTTCATCCACGATGGCGCGATCGGCAAACGCACAACAAAGGACTCATGCAGTAAATTGGGCGAAAATGCCATTAAAGGGTGATTTTTTGTGCCGTTACAAGGTTTTAAGGCAGCTGCGTCCCTTTTTTTGCAGGATAAAAGATCTTTTCCTGCACATGCGCGGGATTTTCACCCTGACCACCACCTCCTTTTTCCAGTAAACTTCCTGCCAAATTCACATCCCACCGACGGAAATTAAGACCCTACCCCACCCCCACCCGTCCCTATCAACAAGCTGAGAATTGTATAAGCAAAAAAAAAACACAATTCCCCCTCCCTTCCTCAGGAATAGTGCACAGTAGGCAGAGAACCTGAACCTGAGGAGACAGGGCTGCCTGCGATACAACAAAAGTCTGAAATTAAAGCAATGGACCTTCATTGTTCATTTTGTTTTTTTTTGGGGGGGGGGGGAGGGAAAGAGAAGAAAGAAACGGAACGGAACGGAAACAAAGTCATTCACAATTTGAACAAATCAGATGGGAAGTAATTAAAGACAATCTTAAAAAAAATACCCGAAAGGAAAAGAAAGGGTGGACTGTGGTCAAGCAATCTGGGGCGGGGGGGCGGTTTGGTCTCCCAATCCCCTTTGTTTGATTTGGTAAAGGTTAATGATTTATTATTATTATTGGCACTGGGGTTGTAAATATTAACTGAGGAGGTCTCTCTCTCTTCTCTCCCAGCAGCACAGCCATTATTCCAGGATTGTATTTGGCAGCACTGCCTCCCCACCCCGAATATATGAACAGCCGGGCGAGTAACACACACACACACCGATAACACCCTCCTCCCTAAAATAAAACACACACCCACCCCCAGCCTGCCCACCTCCCTCCATTATAAAATGACCCAGTGAGAGCCGGCGCCAAGCCTCCGCCAACAGGCCTCAAACCCGCCCACTCGCCGTAATCTTCCAATTGATTCCTCCCTCACTGCCTGCCCAGCCACACGGACACATAACACACACACACATTTTATATATATATATAAAAACATTTTCTATATCCCCGCCATTTCCCTTCCTTTTTAATAACAGGAGGTGGGTGGGCCTGCTTTAATAACCGCCCTCCCCTTACTACCCCGCACGCCCAACCGGCGCAAACATTTTCCACATCTCCCACCGATTTTCACCCGGTCCAAGTACCGTTTGCCTTTTTTTTTCCTTTTCTCTCTACATTTCCAACGGTAACCGTGCAGTGCAATGCGGCGAGGCTCGATCCGGCCCTTCCACCCCTTCCACCCCTCCTTTTCCTTTCCCCCCCACCCCAACCCTCCTCCTGTCGGACTCACTCTCTGTCTCTGAGCATCCCCAGTTCCCTCCCCCTTTGCCTTTGCCTTTGCCTGCCCCTGCTCCTCCTCCTCCTCCGACCTTATGCCGAACAGGCCAACCCCCACGCCAGTACGTGCTCGCTCCCGACTGTACGTGCGCTCTCTCGGTTGTGCTTGCGCGTGCCCGCTCCAGGTTGTGCGTGCGCCGCTGTCAGAAAGTGTGCCCCGTTCACTTCTCAGTCCCCACCCTGACCACTCTGTGCATGGTCCTTCCTCCACATTCAATGTGGGGGGTGGTGGCAGATTCCGATCCCCCTTCCCTTTATAGTTGCAGAAACTCCAACACCTTTCTATTTCTAACTTCTTCTCTTCCCCCCCCAACAGCGCCAGGGACCCAGGTATCAATTCCACCCTTGGGTGACTGCATGGAGTTTGCACTTTCTCCCCATGTCTGCATGAGTTTCCTCCGGGTGCTCTGCTTTCTTCACACAGTCCATAGGTGTACCGGTTAGATGGATTAGCCGTGCTAAATTGCCCCATAGTATGCAGGGATTAGCCATGGTAAGTGTGAGGTTAGGGGGATAGGGTGGGATGGGTTTGGGTGTGGGTGGGATGCATTTCAGAGGGTTGGTGTGAACGCGATCCATCGAATGCACTGAACCTTCTGCATTTTGTAGGGATTCTATTTTATTCTACCACTAACATCAACACCAACAAGAAAAGTATGTCATTTTGATGCACATCCGATACATTCGAACTCACAGAAAGTGCGATAAAATTCAACTTCTCTCCACGTGGTGAACCCCTGCCATTGAATTGCCCTCGGTGCAATTATGATGCCCACCCCACCTCGAGCGTGCAGCCTGAGTGAAGGGTTCTTACCTGCTTTCTAGCCCTCAGTTTTCCCCAGGTGGACCAACTGCCCCAATTTCAAGGGATTGGTGGCTCCCGTAATAAGGCCTTTGTCCTGTGTCCCGTTGTTTGCTGCTGGTACAGCAGTTGTCAGCTCTAATTTTATCTTTGGCCATTCTCTGGGTGGCCATCTCCCACAGACTAACGAGATACCACCCCCTAGCCACTGTACAAAAGTGTTCCTTATTTTGGGCAAGATGGCGCCAGGGTAAACCGTTCCACTCGGAGCTCCACTCTGCTCGCCAGTTCTCTTTCTTTCTTTGTCCTTTTTCTTTCCTCCCTCCTTCTGTCTACCCCTGTAGTAATTCTATTCCCCCCACCACCCCTTTTAACTGCCTACATAAGGAGTTGGGAAGTAGCAGGGTCGAGACGGGGAGCCACATGGCAGGAGTTGCACATGCAGGTTGTGGCCAGAGCGACGGCGACGAATCAAGAGTGGGCCAGTGAGGCAGCCCAGAGCGGGATGCTGTCAGCAGCATGGCTTGGGCTGGAAAGCCTGGAGCAGGACTCTGGCGGAGGCATGGCGAGGACAAGAAAGCCTTCTCTGGTAGTCTAGTGGTTAGGATTCAGGGCTTTCAACAGCACAGCCCGGGTTCAATTTCCAGTCAGAGAAGTCAAGCTCCCTTAGGGCGGTATGGTGGCACAGTGGTTAGCACTGCTGCCTCATAGTGCTAGGGACCCAGGTTCAATTCCACCCTCAGGTGACTGTTTATGTGGAGTTTGCACATTTTCCCCATGTCTGCGTAGATTTCCTCTGGGTGCTCCAGTTTCCTCCCACAATCCAAAGATGTGCAGGATAGGTGGATTGGCCATAATGTCCAGGGATATGTAGGTTAGGTGGGTTACAGGGGGATGGGCATGGGTGGGATGCTCTGAGGGTTGGTGTGGACTTGTTGGGCCAAAGGGCCTGTTTCCACACTGTAGGGATTCTACAAAAAAGCCCAGAGCAGGACTGCAGCAGTGGAGTGGAAAGCAAAGTTCAACTCTCTTAAGTTATCTTCTTTTTATTATCTTATTCTAAGTTAATGTGAATGGTGCCATTAATGCATGGTGAAGGAACACACTTTTCACTGTATTTTTACATTGAATACACGTGATAATAAATAATTCAATTCAATTATATTCCCAGTGAATTGGTTGTCATGCATTCCCCATTTTGCCTCTATGGCTGCTGCCCCAAGCTTTAGTGCATCCCTTATTAATCCAGGCACGGAATATGCCAGTCTGAAACACATTGTCATGGATAACTGTTTGTGCTGGATGACCAACAAGTCCCAAGCAGACCAATAAGTTTGATTGAGAGGTAACAAGGTGTAGAGCTGGATGAACACAGCAGGTCAAGCAGCATCAGAGGAGCAAGAAAGCTGACGTTTCGGGCCTAGATCCTTAATAAGTTTGATTCATCAATTTGATAGTCCGAACAGTTGATGTTTGTCTCGGTGTGAGTCTCTGGGAATATCCTGTCAAGCACGGAGTCCCACATCATGGAGCTGCTCAGGATGAACCTCAACAAAAATCACTGCCTGCCTTTTCAGACATTCTGATGGTTTCTAACCACTGCCGTCCTATGATAAGAGGTTGAATAAAGTGTGTAGGAACTGTGTGAAGTTTGGCTGAATGAAGGGTGATCTCATTGAAACGTAAACAAAATTTTGAAGGTAGGTCCTTGATAGGGTAGATACCGGAGCCCAGGGGAATTTCTTGGAAATCATAAGTCCCACCCCAACACAGTGTTTTCACAGGAATTGGCATGAAGGTCATGGAAACACAGTTTACAGAGACAGCTGGTCATTTAAATAATTAGCTGCCTCCATTCCTGCGTGATTTTTATGAGGTAGGTATGTCAAAAATCAAAGTGCTCAGTTTAGACATGATGAAAGCCTCCAGCTTGTGGATTCATTTGGGTTACCATAAGACGTAGCAGCAGAAGTTGTCCATTTGGTAATTGAATTTGCTCTGCCATCCATTGAGATCATGGTTGATCTAATTATCATCAACTCCACTTTTCTGCCTTTTCCCCCAGTAACCCTTGATTCCCTTACTGATTAAAAATCTGTCTATCTCAGCCTTGAATATACTTAGTGACCTAGACTCTACATGCCTCTGCGGTAAAGAATTCTACAGATTGACAGCCACCTGAAGAAAAAAAAAATTCTTCCTCGTCTCTCCAGAGTATTTTTGTTTGATAGTTGGGGCACATTTGGGGATGGCAACCTTCCTTTCAGTGGAAGTTATACTCCCTTTGAGAGGGATTAGGTACCCTTTTAGGAGAGATCGGGTGCTCTTGAGATTGGTAAAAGTAGTCACGCTTGTGCGTAAAAAATAAATGAAGTAATTGGGACTGGCAAGCTCTCAAAAAACTGTCAACACCGTGAGAGAATTTTAAAAGATGTAAAAGAACAGTTCAATTGTCAAAGGTCCTACCAAAACCGTCAAGCCATTTGCATTTCCAGGCTTTTTAATCTTTACAAAAAAGTCTGGCCACTTTAAAAATGATCACATTCTGTTTCAAACTGTTTGCAGACATTGACAGGAGGATTTCCATTGCTGGAATAGTGCTGCAGACTGATCTCACCAGGATCCATTATTGCAGTGGGGTACCTTTTATGTTACAGATTGATTGACAGCTCCATGTGGGTTTGGAGTCTTTGCTGTGGAATTATAAATTCCAGTGCTGCTGACACTTGAATAAGATATTCGCTTATCTACTGACATTTTGAGATGAAGGAATTTACTTATAGTAAGATCACTTATGAATGAGAATGGTTTCCTCATTACAGCAAAGACTGCAATACACCTTTTAAACAGAAATGTATCTCTTCTCATGATTACATAGGTCCCACAGACAGTTCATACTGAATAGGAGGTGAATTTGCATATTATGTGAAAGAGGGAAAGGTTGTAGGTGGAGTGCATGTGTTGGCACTAAGCTAGGATAGGAACTATAAAGGTGGTTGTACAGATTCATAAGTGGCTTGAAATGTGTACAATCCTGAGGGTAGATGATATTGAGGATATGGGTGGCATAGACATCAGAGATCACTGGAAATCAGTATAAGAGTGTAAATTGGCATGAAGCGTCTTGGGGTCCGTGAAGATGGGGACAGGGCTTTTGATGACATGGGTTGGGGATGGATGTGTCATGGGCAGGGTATGGGAACTGAAAAAGGTAACTGGCAAGGGCAAGTGGGATGTTTTATGCTACAATCTTTACTTTTAAACTTTAAGCACAGCACTGGAACAACTCAGTAGAAGTTTTCCCCTCCCATCACTGCACTGGATGTGCTCTTCAGGTCACCCCCCCCATGTCACCTCCCATGACTGTCATTTCCCCCTCCTTCCCTCACTAGCACCAAAAATCAGAAACAAATCAACTTGTTGTGAAAATCAGGTTTGTGGATCCAGGAATTCATCCCTCTCTGTACACTCCAACCACAAACAAAAATGAGCCTATGAATGTTTGTTTCTCCCTGTATGAAAGCTATAGGTTTTTGCATAGGTATCCTTGTAACATAAAGTTTAGGTACAGAATGTATAAAATTTTGTTTGGGCTTTTGCTAAGCAAAGAGCTAAACCACTGCCATATGATGAGCTGTTTGCATGCATTAGATAAGGTGCAAGTAAAGGATGTTATGTGATGGTTAGGAATAACGCATTGTATGAAACCAGATACTTGTGGAGGCAAAGGTTAAGAAGTTAGAACAATTCGGATTGGTTAGATGGAAATCAGATTGCTAAAAGATCTCAAGTGTAAAGAGCAATGTAAGCTTATCAAGTGGTTTGGATATTTTAATTTTGTTTATTGTATTTAATCCACGATATGACCACAAGTGCTGTAATGGTCTATTGATGGTAACTTTGAATGGCTAATTATGGTATGAATGGCAAGAGGTAAAGTTACACTGTAATTACTTTGACCAAATATGGGAGCAGAAATCATGGAGCTTTTTTTTAAAGCTCTTAATTCGTTACACCAAAACTACTAACTACCAACTTTTTGACTTGTCAATAACCCAAAATGAAAATTCAGTATTATCAGAATCTTCACACCTGGTGCACAAATTAGGGTGAGGTCAATAATCTCAAACTGAGATTAGGAGAAATTAATTTGCTGAGACAGTTGTGAATTTTATGAATTGTCTATTCCAGAGGTTTGCAGCTGATTTATTGCGAAAATGCAAAGCTGGAATAGTTGGATTTTTAGTCTCCCAAGGAATTAAGGAATATGGAGAACATGTGGTAATTGCATTTCAGGCAGTGATGATCTTATTGAGTGGTTTGAAAATGGTCCACTGTTGTTTTTATTCTATATTCTTGTGTTCTTATTCAGTAGATAATCACAGTAAATTCCAATCCTATCATCCCTTGATGTCCATTTGAATGCAATCAACAATGAGGTTTGGGATTCCTGATGGATTTTTCTTCACATGCACCTACCATGTTCCATATTCTAAGGTCACAAGGCTTCATAGCTCCCACGTGTATGAAAAGTGAACACTTATCTTCAAATGTCTGCATTGATTATTAATTTTATACATTTGTTATGCAGGCAAATTTGTTTCTGAGAAAGAGCACAAACACTAGTAATGCAAAGATGGTTTAATTATAGAAGGAAAGGGAAGGAGGTTATTTTTGCCCATCGTGCTTGTGGCAGCTGTTTGTGACAGCTGTGGCTCAGTGGGTTCGCCCTCTCACCTCTCAAATCAGAAGTTCGACATCCAACTTTGGAAGCCTGAACACAAAGACCACTGCTGATCTGAAGGAGTGCTGCATTGTTGGTTGTGCAGTATTTCAGTTGAGACAGAAAATCAAGTTCTTGTCCAATTTTTCAGCAGAAAGGAAAAAATCCTGTGGAACAATTGCAAAGAAGGAAAGGAAGCAGAGTACTGATAATATTCTGGCCAACAGCTACCTCCTAAGCAATTTCACTAAAATACAAATTGCCAACAACAGGATTTTTTTGAAAATGACATACTTTCCACTTCAGTCATTGGATCATAAAAGAACCAATCGGACATGTTTTCCTGAATTTAACGATGAAAGAGGTAAGGTTTGTTATACCTGCACTGATCTAAGCATGATAATTGTAGAGACCATCATTATTTGTCTGTTATTTTTCTCATTTTTTGGTTTGGAACTGTGACTTGAAGTTAAGAATTAATCTTTGAAAGGTGGGCTGTTTTAAAAGCAAACAAAGGCAATTGTTCTCTGTTGGTAACTGGAAAATAATGCAACTTGGAGGGGAAGCAATGGCCCAGTAGTATTATCGCTGGACTGTTAATCCAGGAAGCCCAGCTAATGGTTTGGGAGACCCATGTTCGAATCCCACCACAGCTGATGGTGGAATTTGAATTCAATAAATATCTGGAATGATGACCACAAATCCATCATCAATTGTTGGAAAAGCCCATTTAGTTTACTAATGCCCTTCAGGGAAGAAAATCTGCCATCCTTATCTGGTCTGGTCTGGTCTACATGTGACTCCAAACATGCAGCAATGTTGTTGACTCTTAACAGCCCTCTGGGCAATTAGGGTTGGACAATAAATGCTGGCTAGCCAGCAATGCCCTCATCCCAAGAATGAATTAAAACAAACTTAATTACTGATCTAAGGATACTGTAGTCAGATCAGCACAAAGTGATTGCTATGCTCAGGGCTGGATGTTGATTTGATCAGTCAAGGGAGGACCAGTGCTAACCAGCCAACCACAGGGAATTTGACTGAAAAGAGAAAAAGAGATACTAACTGACTTTTGTAGGAAACAGTGTGATGTTGGATGCTTCTGGGGACTGTGCTTCCTTTGTTTTGCTCACTGTCTAGTTTGCCTCCAGTTCTAAAATTATGAATGCTCTGAGAAAAGAAATAAGTAAGTATTACTGAAAGTCTGCTGAAACAGTTTGCATTAATCAATGACTTTGGAATTCAAGCAAGATATGCCTGTGAATAATCCATTGTCCAAGGATTTTATGAAGACTTGATAGCCATCATTTGAAACTGTTTATTCAACTATAATTCTTTTGTAAATTACAGTTCTTTTATTTTCTTTCTAATTTATCCCTTAACTGTGTCTGTCTGTCTGTCTGCATGTGATCAGAGGGCGTGGAAACAGGCCCTTCAGCCCAACAACTCCACACCAACCCTCTGAAGAGGGTACCACCCAGACCCATCCCCCTATTCCTGGTAACACACCTAGCCTGCACATCCCCGAACACAATGGGAAATTTAGCATGGCCAATCCACCTAACCTGCACGTCGTTGGGAGGAAACTGAAGCACCCAGAGGAAACCCACACAGACACAGGGACAATGTGCAAACTTCACACAGACAGTTGCTGAAGGTAGGAATTGAACACAGGATTTTGGCGCTGTGAGGCAGCAGTGTTAACCACTGAGCTACCTTGCTGCCCAATATTAATTAGGTTACCTTGTCATTTATCTATATTCTGTTAAAGTTAAAGTGTTAATTTTTGTATAATTTATAAACTTTGTGTCCAGGATTTGGTATTTGTAAAGTCTGACTGGGAACAATTGGGCAGTTTTAACAGTAATTGAATATTTTAATTTCACAGTGTTATGAATCCAATGATAGTGAGGCTGATTTGGTTTGGCTTACTCTCCCTGTATATCCATGTACTTGTACACAATTGTGGATTACAGGATAGATTAATTAAATTGGAGCCTAGTGAAAAAAAAGGGTGTGTACATTCTGTGGAGATTGGTGACTCAGCAGGTTTCAGGCAGAAATTGATGGTTTTGCCACTTTGTCTCAGTGGTCGCAAGTGATCAACATAAAGAGGTGGATCACCAATTTGACTGTTCTTCTGAAGAGGGTAGTGTGGAATCAATTTCCTTCAAGAAGTCCTTGTTTGCAGCAGAAGCATCCATGAATTATCGCTGTAGACAGACTGGTTTCGAACTTGCAATGTGAGTTGGAGAAAGGGTGAAGAAAAAAACCCACTCAAGTCTTTTCTCATCAGTGCATCAGCTACTTATCTGCTCATTGCAGTGAAAACGGAAGCTTAAACAGACAAAAGGTGGGCATGTCAGGTGATCTTTACTCAGTAATTCAACATGGTTGCTGCTGGTGTATTCTCTTTGTAATTTATTTACTTCATATCTAGGAATCCAGCTGTCACAGCCATTGTTCAAGAGATCAGCTTTTAAGACATTACTATGTAGTTTGCCGAGTTCATGTCTGGGAGTCTCGTCTCAATAGCCCCATTGTCCAAGCAATTAGATTCAACTGCTGTGATGAAGAGTCACTGGACTTGAAATGTTAATTCTGTTTTTCTCTCTACAGATTCTATGAGACCCACTGAGTTTCACCAGCACTTTATTTTGCTTCAGATTTCCAACATCCATAGTTCTTTCTTTTTATTCAGTTAGTTTTGATGATTTGTCACCACCAGGTGAGTGCCTCAGGTGATTGCTTTGATGCCTTGCTAATGGAAAGGCAACAGCTTTTTTTGTCATTTGGTAAAATCTCCCTGATATTGTCCTTGATGGATCTTTGTGGATCAATACCATGTATTGAGATACATGGTATCTCAATCGAAATGGTTTGCAGTATGGAAAATATAGGAATGCAAATCGGGTAGCTGTCTTTTCTGTAAGCTCGAGTGACTTTTAGTCTCTCTCTGTAACAGTTTAATTGAGTTTTCCAGCTGGTGCATCAAAAGAAGTTTGACATAAGGCATGTTTTTGTGACACTAGACATTATGACATTGCTGTTTGTGGGATCTTGCTATGCTCGCATTTGTTGCTGCATTTTCTACATTATTACTGAATGCAATTCAAAATTCAAAGTGCTGTAAAGCACTTTGAGATATTCTAAAGTTGTGAAAGTCACTAGATAAATGTGAGTCTGTTTTTTCTTGAAAGAGCAATTCACTTAGTTGCACTTGCCCATTCTTAAAAACTTGCAAATTTTTGCTGTTTGTAATGCATAATGTTCAATTTCTTTTTGCAAGTTGTAATTTAATTTACTTCCACTACTGATTCAGGCAGTGAATTCCTAATTGCAACAACTCAGCACAAGAATGCTTCTCTCCTCCAGGTATTTTGACAATTTACTACTGATCATCAGTAAGTTGATGGAAGGTGTCGTCAACAGAGCTAGCAAGTGAGCTTGCTGAGCGAACACCCTCCAATCATCTGGTACTACTCCAATGGACAGTGAGGACGCAAAGATCATCGCCAAAGGGGCAGCAATCTCTTCCCTTGTTTCCCATAGTAACCTTGGGTAGATCCCGTCTGGCCCAGGGGACTTATCTATCCTCATGTTTTTCAAAATTTCTAGCACATCCTCCTTCCTAACATCAACCTATTTGAGCATATCTACCTGTTTCATGCTGTCCTCACAAACGTCAAGGTCCCTCTCACTGGTGAATACTGAAACAAAGTATTGATTAAGGACCTCCCCTACCTCCTCTGACTCCACATTCAAAAATCTGCCTCCCCTTCTCTCCCTATCTATTTCAGAAATCCGCCTTCCCCTCTCTCCCTATTTATTTCAGAACCCGCTTCCCCTCCCCCATTTCTGAAGAAGGGTCCGTGCCCGAAACGTCAGCCTTCCTGCTCCTCTGATGCTGCTTGGCCTGCTGTGTTCATCCAGCTGCACACTTTGTTATCTCAGATTCTCCAGCATCTGCAGTTCCTACTATCACTGACGCTCAATTTGGGTTCTACCAGGACTGCTCAGCTCATGACCGCATTACAGCCTTGATTCAAACATGGACAAAAGAGCCAAAATGAAAGTGACAGCCCAAACATCAAGACTGCTTTTGACTAGTGCAGCATAGAGGAGCCCTAGTAAAACTGGAGTCAGTGAGAATCAGCGGGGAGAACTCTCCGATGGTTGGAGTCATACTTTGCAAAAAGGAGTTTGGTTGTGATTGTTAGAGGCCAGTCATCTCAGCTCCAGGATATCTGTCAAGAGTACCTCAAGATAGTGTCCTAGGCCCAACCATCTTCAGCTGCTTTATCAATGACCTTTGCTAGATCATAAAGTCAGAATTGGGAATGTTTGCCAATGATCTCAAAATGTTCACCAGCGTTCGCAACTCCACAAATACTAAAGCAGTTCATGTTCAAATGCAACAAGACCTGGACAATATCCATTTTGGGCTGAAAAGTGACAGGTAACATTTGCACCACACAAATGCCAGGCAATGACCATCACCAATAAGAGACAATCTAACCATTGCCCTTGACATTCAATGGCATTACCATCACTGAATCCCCCACTATCAAGATCCTGGGGATTAACATTGACCAGAATCTGAACTAGACTCAACAATAAATACAGCAGCTACAAGAACAGATCAGAGGCTAGGAATACTGCAGCGAGTAACTTACATCCTGATTACACAAAGTCTGTCCACCATCCACAAGACACAAGTCAGGAGTGTGATGAAATACTGCCCATTCATCCGGTTGTGTGCAGCTCCAATAATACTCAAGAAGCTTGACACCATCTAAGACAAAGCTGCTTTCTTGATTGGCACCACATCACAAACTCTCTACTACTGTTTTTGCATAGCAGCAGTGTGTACCATCTACAAGATGCATTTCAGAAATTTATGAAGGCTCCTAAGACAACACCTTCCAAGCCCATGAATATTACCATCTAGAAAGACAAGGACAGCAGACATATGGGAACACCATCATTTGTAAGTTACCCTCCAAGCCACTCACCATCCTGACGTGGAAATATATCACCATTCCTTCACTATCGCTGGGTCAAAATCCTGGAATTCCCTCCCTAAGGGCATTGTGGGTCAATCTACAGCACTGGACTGTAGCAGTTCAAGAAGTCAGCTCACTACAACCTTCTCAATGGCAACCAGGGACGGGCAATAAATGCTGCCCAGCCAGCGATGCACGGTGTCATAATTGAATTAAAAAAATTAAAGCTGTGCCAGTGGAAACAAATTTATCTTACTGATTCAATTAAAATATTCTGTAATATTGAACAGCTCTATATAATTTCAACTTACCTTCCGTGCTCAAAGCAAAACAAAATCTGTCTCTCTGGTCTGACATATAACAGAAATCTCTGATCCCTGATCTCGTGCACCTGAATCTCTTCCTCAAGTTCTGAAATGCCTTATCCTTCCAACAATGGTCTGCATAAACATTGCTGTATTTGTAAATTGTGCATTTGCAATAATAATTTGTCCCAATTAGCTTTATAGTAAAATGTTGACAGAAAAGTAAAGCTGCCACAGTGGTTGAGTTGTACTTTCTTGTATTTTGGTTTTTTGACTGTCAATACAAAATCTATCAAGTAGCCTGAGGAATCAGTCTATTTATTCAATTTGTGTCAACTTGATGAAATCACTTCAGTACCAAGTAAAGTATAAATTTGATATTGCAGAACTTGACTATTGCTGATGAAAGAGACACATTTTGTCAAAGCTTTTTGCCTTGCATTCACCAGGACAACTTGCAAGAATACTAATTTAAGGGGGAAACTAATATATATACTGTATGAGAATAGGATCCTTCAGTTGTTCACAACAACTTGGTTGAGTGGGCAGAAAAGTGACAAATTGAACTCAATCTGGAGAAGTGTGAATTTATGCATTTGTGATGGCAAACAAAGCAAGGGAATACATATTAAACTGGGTATTGAGAGAGATACTCTGGTAAAGAGAACACATGGAATGCTTTCCTTCATTGTTCAAAGTATTGAATTCAAAAGCAGGGATGTGATTAGTGGAGTCTGATGCACAGTTCTGATCACCACATAACAAGAAGGGCATAATTGCTCTCTCTCTCTCTCTCTCTCTATCTCTCGCAGAGCTTTGCAAGAATGTTGCCAGGGCCTAAAAGTTGTATCAATAAGGAAAGATTGGGCAGTGAGAGTTGTTTTTCTTAGAACAAAGAAAGCTGAGGGATGACTCAATTGAACTGCACAAAATAGTCCCCCTTGTCATCATCTACCATCCCACCAGCATCCACATAAAGATGATCATTAGCTGCCATTTCCACCACCTCCAGCAGGATACCACCACCAGACACAGATCCTCTTCCCTTCCGTTGTCTGCCTTCTGCAAGGACCATTTCCTCTTGGACATCCTGGTCCACTTCTCCTTCACTCCCAACACATCCCCACAGCCCCTTCCCCAGCAATTGCAGAAGGTGTAACTCCTCCATGTTTACTTCCTTCCTCCCCACTATCCTAGGCCTCAAACACACCTTCAAGGTGAAGCACCGCTTCACACAATCTGCACTTCACACAATCTAGCTTACTGCATTTGCTGCTCACAATGTGGTCTCCTCTACGAAAGGGAAACAAAATGTAGACTGGGTGACTGCTTTGCAGAGCACCTACACTCTGTCTGCAAAAAGACTTTGAGCTTCCAGTTGCTGCCACTTCAACACATCACCCTGTTCTCCGGCGAATATCTCTGCCTCAGGCTTGCTGCAATGTTCCAGTGAAGCTCAGTGCAAGCCAGAAGAACAACGCCTCATTTTGCACTTGGGAGCCCTGCAGCCTTCCGGACTCAATATCAAGTTCAACAATTTTAGAGCTTGAGCACTTTTCCCCATATTTTCCCTCACCACCCCCATACACCAGGACTTATTGTCACATGGTCGGCTGTTACAAACATCCATTGTCGGTCACTAATAGTCCTCATTAGCAGTTATTCATCAACCCCCGCAACTGACTTTCAACCACTTCATTGTCTGCCCAACTTTTTCGCTTTTATTGGGCCCTATGTCTACCTACTGTTTGTTCTCATGCAAACCGCCCCCACTCCCCCACCATCTTATGCATAAGAAACAAGATCCTTTTTCTAGCTACCATCTATTGGGCATACTATGTAGAATTCTTACAGTATGGAAGCAGGCCATTCAGCCCATTGAGTCCACACTGACCCTCTGAAGAGCATCCCACCGAGTCCCACCCCACCCTTGCAACCCTGCATTTCCCATGACTAACCCACACATTACTGAACACTTAGCATGGTCAATCCACCTAACCAGCGCATCTTTGGACTGTGGGAGGAAAGTGGAGCACCCAGAGGAAGCCTGTGCAGACACGGGGAGAACATGCAAACTCCCCACAGACAGTATCCCGAGGCTGGAATCGAACCTCAGTCCCTGGTGCTGTGAGGCAGTAGTGCTAACCACTGAGCCGCCATGCTGTCTCCTGAGGGCATCTTCTGAGAAAGGGTCACTGGATCCAAAATTGATTTCTTTCCACAGATGCTGCCAGACCTGCTGAGATTTTCAAGCAATTTCTGTTTTTGTTTCAGATTTCCAGCATCCGCAGTTCTTTTGGTGTTTTGTGCAAAATAGTAAGTGCCTTGGATAGAGTAGATAGGGAAATACATTTCCCCCAGTGCAGAAGTCAGTTACCAAGGTGCACAGATCATTAAAAAGGGATGACAGAATCAACCAAGAAATTCCAAGTTGGTCAGTCTAATCTCGGCGGTGGTGAAATTATTAGGAAGCATTCTGAGAGGCAGAATAGATACTTGGAGAGGTATTGATTAATCAAGGGGAGGCAGTATGGTCTCTGATGAAGGGTCTAGGCCCGAAACGTCAGCCTCTCTGCTCCTATGATGCTGCTTGGCCTGCTGTGTTCATCCAGCCCTGCACCTTGTTGTCTCTTGTTAAGGAAAGGTCTTGTTTGACAAATTTGATTGATTGTTTTGAGCAGGTAGCCAGGAGCGTTGGAGCATTGGAGGGTGAGGGGTGGCCTTATTGAAATCTATAAAATCGTGAGGGACATGGATAGGGTGAATAATCAAGGTCTTTTCCCCAGTGTAGGGGAGTCCAAAACTAGAGGGCACAGGTTTAAGGTAAGAGGGAAAAGATATAAAATGGACCTAAGGGGCAACTTTTCATGCAGAGAGTGGTGTGTATATGGAATGAATTGCCTGCGAAAGTGGTGGAGGCAGGTACAGCATCTGGATGGTTATATGAATGGGAAAGGTTTAGGAGGATATGCTGGCAAATTGGACTAGATTAATTTGGAATATCTGGTTGGCATGGATGAATTGAAACGAAGGTATGTTTTTGAGCTGCATATCTCTATGACTCTATGACTATATGAGTTTTGATGAGGGTAATGCATTTGATGTGATCTGCATGGACTCTAGCAAAGCTTTTGGTAAGGTCCTGATAAGCTATTAGGCAAGTTTGGATCAGCTGAGTAGTTTTGCCTTGCAGCAGCAAAGGTTGAGAGATGAACCGATAGAGAAGTATAAGATAATGAGGGACATGGATAGGGTGAATAAGAAAGCCGTTTTTCCATGAGTAGAGGGGTCAATAATGAGGGGCATAGATTTCAGGTAAGAGGTAGAAGGCTGAGAGGAGATTTGAGGAGAATGTTTTTAGCCCAGAGGGTGGTGGGACTCCGGAACTCAATGTCTGCTAGGGTGGCTGAGCCAGAAATTCTGATAACAGTTAAGCAGCATTTAGATATTCACCTGCATTGCCGTAGCCTCCAGGGCTATAGGTTAAGATCTTTGTTGACCAGCATAGACTCAATGTGTAGAATGGCTATAAATCTGTGAATCTGTGAGACTTAAGGGGAGTTATAAACGCATTAGGGGGACAGGAGGAAAACCTTTTTCACTCAGAAAGTGGTAGGGGTCTGGAATTCACTGCCCAGTTTGGTGATTGAGGTATAAACCCTCAACTCAATTAAAAGGAATCTGGATATGTACCTGAAGCATTGTATCCCACATGGTTATGGACAAGGTGCTAACATGTGGAATTAGAACGAACAGCTAGTTTATTCAACTGATGCTGAATGGCCTCTTTCTGTCCTATATCTTTTTCTATGGTTCAATACCAAATAAAAGTTGCTTTTACTTATAGCTAACCAAAGGGAAGGCAATTTTTTTTTAAATATAGAATCCCTACAGTGTGGAAACAGGCCCTTCAGCCCAGCAAGTCCACACCAACCCTCAGAGCATCCCACCCATAACCATCCCCCTATTCTAGGCATCCCTGAACACTATGGGCAATTTAGCATGGCCAATCCACCTAGCCAGCACATTTTTGGACAGTAGGAGGAAACCAGAGCACCCAGAGGAAACCCATGCAGACATAGGGAGAATGTGCAAACTCCACACAGACAGTCACCTGAGGCTAGAATTGAACCCAGGTCCCTAGCTCTGTGAGGCAGCAGTGCTAACCACTGAGCCACCATGTGGTATTTGCCTAGTGGTATTATCACTGGACTCTTAATCCAGGTAATGTTCTAGGAATGTTGGTTTGAATCCCATCATGGCAGATGGTGAAATTAGAATTCAATGAAAAAATCTGGGATTAAGCATCTAATGATGACCATGAATCCATTGTCAATTATTGGGAAAAAACCCATCTGGGTCACTAATGTCCTTTAGGGAAGGAAACTGCCATCCTTACCTGGTCTGGCCTACATGTGACTCCAGACCCACAGCAATGTGGTTGACTCATAACTGCCCTCTGGACAATTAGGGATGGGCAATAAATGCTGGCCTAGCCAGTGATGCCCTCATCCTGTTAATGAATTAAAAAAAGAAAAACAAAACTTATGGGACTAGCAGTGCGTCGGATTGGTTCAAAAATGGAAATACAACATGTTTTGTGTTTGAATTTGGAGTCATCTACCTTTCATATGAATCATTGAATATCTTTTAAAGCTAGGACCTTAAGTCTCATATCTTCTAACTAAACAAGAAATATTTTTGAGAAAGATGGATCACATCAAGTATTTGGGAACTTTTGAGTAATCTTTCCTAATTTCTTAAACTATATTTCAGTAAAGCACATCAGTGTTCTTAGCAGGACTCTCTCGGTATTGTTGTATCTGCTGAAACACATGATCAAAAACAGACAGTAGATTGTCATCCATTTTAAGTGAGCAGATTCATGATGTAAATAGATACCAATAATTTTCAGATTAATGTCAACTGGAAGCATAAAATTAGCTTCTTGCATCAACTGAGAACCTAACGCAAGTCACAACAAAGCAGCAGGTTGGACTCTTTAATACTAAATCTTTCATTTCATCTTAAGTTCTTTCACTTCGGGGAATAAATAAATAATTTGCTATAATGTCAAATGATTGCTGATAGGTTCTTAGCTATTTTAAAGTTCCCAGAGAAAATGGTAACTTTAAACAAAAGACTTGGATGCCCAATTACATACTTAAAGAAATTGCACGCCAAGAATTCAGGTTTTAATACTTTTACTACAAAAAAACCAAAATAATATTGACTAAATATTATATAGCAGGCAACTAATGCTCTAAATTCCAGAAGGGATAATCTGTAGTACTGCTAATTACCCTGTGTCACATCCATGTATATAACAACACTCTCTGCAGAATCACATTCATTACGAAATTACCAGAGAAGGTTTTGTTGTTGGTACTTGGTTAATTCTCCAAAATTTGAGGGAAGCATTTTTTTGATAATCACTTGACTAGGCATAGTAAGGAAACTCAAAAGTTCCCAACTTCAAATAAAAACTTCTGAGTTTCTTCACTATACTTAGTTGTAATGTTAAGTGATTATCAAAAAATGCTTCGCTCAAATTTTGGACAATTAACCAAATACCAACAGCAAGGCTTTCTCTGGTAATTTCATCTCCTAATCTCATGAAGGAAATCTCTTCCAGAATCTTGAGTGTTACAGTGTATCTGCCTTTGACTGGAAACTCTGTTTGTCCCTGTATTCCTCCAGGTAGCTCATTAAGGACTCTCAGCCATCTCCACTCTGTTTCCAACCCTGGCTGCAGCCTTTTATCTCTGCGAGACCTCTCTCAGTCTTTCACTCTTTCCAGTGCCCAGAGGACAGTTGAGAGTCTAATACATTATTGTGGCTAAGGAGTCACATGTAGGCTAGACCAGGGAAGGATGGTTTTTGCCAACAATCAACAATGGTTTCATGATCATCATTAGACTCTTAATTCCAGATTTTTATTGAATTCAAATACCACCATGGCTTTGAACCCAGGCCCCCAGAACATTATGTGGGTCTCCAGATTAATAATCTAGCAATAATATCACTAGGCCATCACCTGTTGTTAGGTAGAACGCACAGCATATCACCACTCTTCATTCCTCCATTTCAAAAATATTTTTTATTCATAAAAATATCTGCATATATACAGAGCCAGAAATGCAATTCAGTTCTGTACAGTAGCATATCAAGGAAAGAAACAAATATTGGAGTTTGACTCTAGCCAAACAAACCAAAGACATCTCTTACACATACAAGACAATATTTCTCCATTTTCCTTGAGTTAAAGGGACAGTACAAAACATTATCTTCTTAGAAAACTCCATTCATAACAATAAGCTTAAACTGAAACACAGTTTGAGTAACATGATTGACTTCAAAAACCAGAGAAATCAAGAATAGACTACAGCACATGACTCTCTTCCTATTTGCTGTTCGATGACCTTCGCTTGAAAATTGGACTGTGCTATGATGGCCTCCAACATTCTTACTCTAGACTCAAGATTGTGAAAAACAGCTCGGTTGAGATAGCAGACGAATGTAAGAATCTGTGAAGTGGTAGCTGAGCAAGCATTTGCTCCTTTAGTAAAAGGCATTGGTGATCAGCGAGTGATTACACAATGTATAGATACTGCAATTTGACAATTATTAACAAGTTTGGAACAGTTTATAAAAAAATGTAGACCAGTTTTCTTAGAACAGCAGACCTGAGGGCAGATTGTACTAGGACTGTTATTTTGCAACTAGATAGGATTAATTAAGCGTCTCATAGCAAAGACATCCTTAGGTAATAGTGACCATAGTATGATTGAATTTTACATTCAGTTTGAAGGTGAGAGGAGTGGTTCTGAGACTATTTTCTTAAACTGAAATAAGGCTGATTGTAAGGCATGAAAGCAGAGCTGGCTAAAGTAAATTGGAAAATTAGATTGAAGAATAAATCAAGAGATGCAGGGGCACACATTTAAGATATAGAGTGAGAAAAATTTCAGTACTGAAGCAGCCTCTCTGTTTTCTGCAGTCAAAACTCACCGTAAACCTGAATAAAGCCAGTTCATCTTTCCTGCAGACATTATTGTAAACTGTTGTTTTGAACTGATAAGTCAGAGACTTTTAATAAGTGTACTAGCCACTTTGTGTCTCTCAACATTCACTGGAAGAAATCAAAGAAAGATGATTGAAGCAACAGGAGGAATTTGCCCAGTGAAAAGTCATATGGACCGGTTCAATAATAGTACCTGGGAACAAAAACTGTCTTTCCAGTTTCTCCCCTCGACCTACAACCTATTTTACCCTGCCTGTATGTGTGTGTGTGTAAGGGGGCATTTACAGAGGATTAAAATTTTAATTAGTGGTGACTGTTTAATAATTAGAATCTAATTATTTGTAATAAATAGTGATTCTTGTTCAGTACAGAAACTTGGTCCATGCTTTCTATCAATCTGGGTCTGAAATTAAGGAAAATTGAGGAATTTTGTATGCATTTGAAATCTTTAACTTTTGTGATGACTCTTGGAATAGCAGGACTTGATTTTTAGTGTACTACTCCAGAGAGTCGTAACAAAGCTTTGGGGCTTGTGGTCCAGGATTCAATTGAAACTGCAGGCAACAAGGATTTGAGTGTGGTATTGGTAGAATGTACATGTATCGTAAAGTATGTTTTGTGCAAGTCTAATCCATTCCTGGGTTGTTTGGTTAAAACAAATTGCAAATACAATAGTCAAAAGTAATTTGAAGGTGAATAACAATGCTACTCCTACATTCATGTTTTACTAGGAATTTGTTTGCTAGGAAAGGTGTATGACTAAACACACACTGCTGAAGACACCTTGCGAAAGAGCTGTTCAGTAGCTAAAAACAAAGTGAACCAATTGCCTTTTATAAAATGCTGATGTCACATTTCCAAACTGGCAGTGGAAAGCTTAAAGTAGGCCCCATCCATGTCTAATATTGTTGTGTTTGAACACTGACTACAAAAACAGATTCCATTTAAGCTCATTGGTGACATTTTAAAACTGTGTATGTGATTGCCTTAAGGTTTTGGTAAAAGAACTGTAATCCTGAGTAATGGTTTATTGCGGAAAATAGAGACACACCATTGAAGGTTTTCTTCCTGTACTCATCAGGACAGATGGAAAAATGCCAAATTTCAATGGCAGCAACAATTTATATTGTATGAGAAAAAGGTGATTAGTTAGCAAAATGGCACTCTGATACCTGACGTACTTTAACCACTCTTAAATTCATTCATTTCATAACTGCTTTCAGTTTTATTTTGTTTGGATAAACAGTACAAATTAAAATGGAAGCCTGGTGAATTCTTCTATGTTACATTTGAAAGATTAAAAGTATGTTGAAAGCAACACTCCAGTTTCCTGAGCTATCCCATTCTGAAGGCGTTACAGAAATACTAGGTACAGTTCTATGGGGACAGTACTTCATCTGAGAAGCTATTTTTCATGAAGAAACCTAGACCAGTAATTTTTAGATATTTTCCATCATATTGGCTTTACAATCATTCCAAACTCCATCCTCACTTGATAAGAACACACGACACAAACACATATTCTCCAGCGCAGGTCATGAATGATGACTATGAGAGTGAACCACAGTCAATTCCAGGATAGGTATGCAGATTATCTGCCTTAGATTTAACCACGATTGTTTTGTTCCAATTGCCAGATAGTAATCTAAACTCCTTGTGATCTTGAAGTTGCCAAACACAATCTAACTGGGTTCTCCTCAATCTGTGCTTCTCCTTCGCTGTAATTTTAATTAGTTTCACAAAGCCTGGGTAACACTTCTGTTCAGTGTCATGTTGATTTACATAACTGCTATAAAATGAAATCTTGCAGCTTGTGTGGCTGGCTTTCAAATGACAATTACAATTGACCTCTACTACTTCATCTTTTTATGGTAGCATAAGATCCAGCAGTTTGCTCTGACAAGAGTAGTGGTTGAGAGAGTGCCAGTTTATGCATTAAACAAAGAACACCAGTGAGCCTTTTCAGCACAGGTTCTGCCAAAGTACAAAGCACCATGGGTAGTTCCTTTATTCATTGAGACAACAAGGTGTAGAGCTGGATGAACACAGCAGGCCAAGCAGCATCAGAGGAGCAGGAAGGCTGACGTTTCAGGCCTAGACCCTTCTTCACTAGAATAGCAAAATGCTGTCACCTAGTGTAAATATTTGCATTCCTTTTATTTTTCATTGCTATTTATAGGTGGTTCCATTTAGCATTCTGAAGTTTTTAGGGATATTCTCTCTGAAGCAAGGGAAGTAAAGCATGTGAAATATGAAAAGAAATTGCAGATTCTCAATATACAGTAAATGAAAGCTAAACTAAAAAAGGAACTTCAGCTCGACTATTCCAATGTTCAAGCCAATTTCCTGCCTTGCACCCTCAACAGACTTCAAACCAAAATCTAGTTGTATCCCAACATACTAGGGGCCAATTTTAATTTGATGTTTGCTCCTGTGAAGTCTTGGAGTGTGTTAAAATAGGTAACATTTAATTGGTGAAGAAGGGTCCAGACCTGAAATGTCAGCTTTCCTGCTCCTCTGATGCTGCTTGGCCTGCTGTGTTCATCCAACTCTACCACCTTGTTATCTCAGATTCTCCAGCATCAGCAGTTCCTACTAGTTCCAACATTTAATTGATGTTGCTATCATGCTTTATAGCAACATTTGTAGCTTGCTGAAACATAGCAATTAAACAAGACGAAGCAAAATGTTCCCTCTCACTGCTTTAGTTTTTTTTTCTGTCTCTGTTCTGTAACTTCTGTTGAATTAGCATAAACTGGGACATCTTAGATCCATGTTTTTAGTACTATACCCAAGATTTTTCTAAAAATCAGACATGATCCTAACCATTGCTTTTTGAATGTCTGTAAAGCACGATTATAACTTGTTCCAACAGAGGCACAGAATAAGCTAACTGGAACAACCAGTTTGGAATGTCTGACCTCATGTCTGCCCAGAATCAGGAATTTCTGGGCAATCTCACAGCATTAAGTCAGAACCATTATGAAAGCCCCAAATTAAGGCAAGGTTGTCAGATAAATTAAATGTGATCACTCCAAGCTAAAAGGCTTAAAGCATCAGTTGCATATTCTGATTAGTTTGAAAAATGCAGGAAGTTGAAGCCAGCTGGCAGACTGCACTGTGAGAGCCAATTTGAAATCAATCTGAAAATCAAGATCACCTCATTAAATAATAATTGGTACTTTCACAGCCATCCTAATCTTTTCTCTTTCCCAAGTAGGCAATGCATTGTCTCCATAAATATACAAGAAAACTTGTCAAGATATACACAATTAAAACTACACGTAAACCTATAATATCTATAGACATCATAAAGGTCTTTTGCATTCAGCACACATATTCTTTTGTTTAATTTCTACAACTTTATTAGTGGCCTCAAAAGGAGAAAAGCAGCAAATAGTCATAAAAATTGTCAGAGGTATTATGAAAGGCTTACATCAAAGTCTTATTTGTTTGGCCAGAAAAAAAACTACCAAAAAAAAAGGATATAAACCATTGATTCAATCAATCAATAATAAAAACAAAAAAAAATGGAGAAACTCAGCAGCTCTGACAGCATCTGGAGAGAGAAACAGTTGGTTAAATTTGTGTGTCTCTCACTATTTTGCAGATTTGCTACATGGGAGGTACAGCATGGAGACAGGCCAATTCTTACCCTTGGTCTGTGCTGCTGTTTGGGTTCTACATGATTCTCCTCTGTCAAATATATAGTCATTTCAGTACAGAAGGCAGCCATTCTCCCCATTTTGTCCATACTGGCTATGGAACTGTGAAATTTGCCTCCTCTGCTCCATGTAGTAGCAAGCGCCACTTTCTGACTACTGTGTGTAAAGATCTTTCTGATGCTTCCTTCATTGCCTTTAGTAAGGAGTGCCATTCATTGGTGACCCCTACTCCCACACAAGTGGAAAGCATCTCTACCTCTGCCCGACTGATTCCCTTCTTAATTTTAAAGTCCATTGTTCATTCGCTTCCTGGATTGCTATTTTCCAGAAGAAAAAAAAGCTTCTAGCTTTTCAGTCATTTGTGAAAAGTTACAACCCCTCAGTTTCTCATATCATCCTTTCAAATCTTCTTTGCAAACCTTATAATATCCTTCTTTGCAATCCACAGACCAGTCTGATGCACAGTGCTCCTAAATGTGGTCACTGGATCCAAAACGTGAACTCTACTTTCTCTGCACAGATGCTACCAGACCTGCTGAGTTTTTCCAACAATTTCTGATTTTGTTTCTGATTTCCAGCATCTGTAGTTCTTTAGGTTTCTCCAAGTAACACTATGTATGGTTCCAGCAACATTTCTTCCATCAAAATATAATTGTAATCATTACTCTTAATTTCTCTACATTAAATGTTTTAAAAGTGAGATATATTTTTGTTTGGCCTCTAATTGCACTTTAATTTTATAGGCAGGAAATTTGAATCAGAAAGTAAAGAAGACAGGTGAGACAATTCTAAGCAGTAAAAATCTAATTAGTATTCAAACACTAAATCAGCAGCCCTTCAATATATTGTAGCTTAGAAATATTTTTGATACACTGAAAGCTACAAGAGATTGATTTATGAACTTTTTTTATGTATACACACACAATAACAAAACTAGTCAAAACTTGAAGCACATTTATGTTGCATTAATCACAGGAAAACTGTGTAGGACTATTTTCTTCACTTTACAAATATCTAACAAAGACGACAGCAGATTTTGATTCAAAATAAAAAGAGCTACACACCATCTCTCCTGTATATAATGAACTCTGCATGTACACAAACTTAATTTGGTAGTTAAATATGAATGGTGTATTGTTATACTGTAAAAAATTATTTGTCCATTTCACAAATACTAACAGCACAAGGAGGACAGAAACAATCTTAAAAGCTGACAGAATGATTTATTCTGTCCGAATGCAACGTTTTTGTACAATATATAATGACTGAATGAAGCTCGACCAAAAGATACAAGTTGCTCCAGGCCAGTTAAATTTTCTTCCTTCAGTACCTGTCATTACATGCACTGCAGTATCTAGAATTAGTTTTGAAAAACATTAAACCCCAAAAAGTAATAAGGCTACTTCCATATCAAGGTATGATGAATGCAGCTGCTAAATATGAACAATTACAAAGTATACGTGGCAGATTCAGAATGCTGCAAGTCTGACTACTGCATGAATCATTGGGACATAACCAGAGAGCTGATTTGAAGCAGGTAGTCAGAAGTTCTGAAGATACAAAGTTGATGTCCAACAACCAAATCTGCTGTACATGACAATGATATATTGTGACCTTAGCAATACCAAAATGTCAGTGGGTACCATTTTTTCTTTCGATCTTCAGACTGAGAAAAGAAAGCAGATAAACCTGATTTGTTTTAAGCACAGCATTGACTTGCTGCCTCTTGTACTCTGATAAGGGTGCTGTGTGATATTTTTCCATCCTTCTGCTGATTGACTTAATGCATACTGGCAACCTCTCTCTATTTCCAGCCTTTTTACTAATCTCTAACTTAACCTTTCAACATTCATCACACAAGTCTGTAATTTAAAATGAAACAACTTAATTTTCAAACACCTATTTTGGGCAAAGATGTTTATTCAAAACTGGAAACAAAATCAATTAAAATAAATTTTTGGCTAGAATGCCACATTTTTAAATTGACTTATTTTGAAATTATTACTGTACCAAAGTATGTAAGCTTTGTGAATACTTTTGGGGAAACAAGATTGACTTGTTGACTTGCAGAACATTCCACTTTTAATACAAGCGGTTATCAGGGCATCTTACGTATATTTGTTCGTACTCCAAGTAAAAACTTGCATCAACAAATTAATCAAAACTGAACATTTCAGTACCACTCTTCACAACGACACATATCAATGACTGGCAGATCCTAACTTCCTGCAAAGATAACCAATGTGTCTTTTCCAATTCATCATTTAAAAATCCTTCAAACTTCATTTGGCACGAATTTTTCTTTTAGTTTTCTTTAATTTGTTCGTTTTTTGCACTTTTTCAGCTGATTTGCTTTTCTTTTTGCCAGTCCTTTCAGCAGGTTGTATCTTGAATGTGACTTCATCATCTGTATCATCAAGGGTCTTTAAAGATTGACGTCGTTTTAGAACAGATGGTGTGCAGACAGGAGTCACATCCTAAAAAAATTATTAGAGTGTTATAATTGAAATATAGAATTTAGTATCAGGTTCAAAAAAAATACTCTGCATCAACACACTACGGTGAGACATTCAAAGACTATTACAATCTTGCTGTTAAAATTAGCAGGATAGTACTTGGAGAGACTGGAAAATCTAGAATTGTACTCCTTACAATAGGTAAGTTTAAGGGAAGATTTAATGGCGATTTCCAAATTTATGAAGAGTTTGATAGTGCAAATTAGAAAAAAATATTTCCAGCGGGGTGATAGGTTAATAATCAGTGAACACTGATTTGAGGAAAATTGCTAAAAAATTCAGAACGGAGACAAGGAAAACCTCCCTTTCCTGCCCATAGTCAGTTATTTCTGTAATCCGTGGCAGGAAAGTTTGAAGAACTTTCAACAGTAACTTTCAAAGGGGACACCTGATAAAGGAAAATAACACAGAGCTGTGCATCACATGCAGGGATCATTTAATGGACAAGTTGTTTTTGAAAAACTTGACCACGTACATTATGCAGATATAATTCATATTCTCCTCTCCAGATAGCTAATATCTGAGACACAGGCTAGAAGGAAGATGATACCCAAAAGGATGGCAAAATTGTTACAATTAATCTCCATCTTTAACTAAGAAGGGATACATTAACATACGTGCTTATTTTGTGGTTGGGCTTGTTCATGATCAGACCTGGCTTGAAGGTGCTGCTTGTTCCCACAACTAACTAGACCAGGTGGTGTCAAGACACATTTGAATAATGGACATGGAGAAGATACCATATGACAATGGTCACTATTGAAGATAAAAGTCAGATTCTGAACACAAAAATTTTTTGGCCAAATTATGAATCTATGCACCGAATATTCTTAGCAGCAGCAAATGTTGTTGGTTAGTTTCTTATGCTTAATTTTTGAACAATCAACTTCCTAACTAGATGGTAGGGGAAAATAACATATCTAAGGTAGTCATTATTGGGTCATCTTCCACTAAAGACTTGAGGACCACCACAGAACTTAAGTTTTTAATTGCAACCAAAACACTTACAGTTCAAATTAGTGGAAAAATATGAACATGCTATTAATATTAGCGTTTCAACTCAGAAGAACTTTGAGTTGAAACCCATTATGGTACAACTTTTGTAATTTTTAGATTAACAATTAGCAGAGTTTGCACTGGAGGCAGAGATGATTCAGTGAGAGTTGGACAAGTTCAGTGATTAGGCAAATACATGACAGACAAATGATAGATAAATGTGAGGTTATTCACTTTGGTAGCAAAAATCTGAAGACAGGTTATCCAAATGGTGATTGTTTGGGAAAGGGGGAAGTGCAACAAGACCTAGGTGTCCTTGTACTGCAGTTGCTGAAAGTAAGCAGTTAGGTGCAGCAGACAGTGAAGAAAGCAAATGGTATGTTGGCCTTCATAGCGACAGTATTTGAGTATAGGAGCAGGGATGTCTCGCTGCAATTATACAGAGACGTGATGAGACCACATCTGGAATAGTGTGTGCAATTTTGGTCGTCTCCTCTGAGGATGGATGTCCTGGCCATGGAGGGAGTGCAACAAAAGTTTATCAGCCAATTCCTGGGATACAGGACTGATATATAATTGGCTTGATTTGGACTATATTGCAGGAGTGAATGAGAGAGAGGATTCAGAAACCTATGAAATTCGAACACGACTAAAATGGGTAAAGTGACAGGGCTGGGAGAATGTTCCCGATGACCAGGAAGTCCATAACCAGAGGTCACAGTTATAAAATAAAGGTAGGTCATTTAGAACTAAGATGAGGGGAAATTTCTGGACGCAGACAGTAGTGAGCCCTAGTAATTTTCTGCCACAGAAAGCAGTTGAGTTCAAAACATTGAATAATTTTAAGAAGGAGTTAGATACAGTTCATAGGCTAAAGAGATCAAAGGATATGGGGAGAAAACAGGAACAAGGTACTAAGTTGGATGTTCAGCCATGATCATACTGAACAGCAGAGTAGGCTCAAAGGAATAAAAGGCCTCCTCCTGCTCCTATTTTCTATGTTTCAAGACGCAATGAATCCCATCTCCTACTTAAGTTTTGTCAGGGGAGTGCCACTGCACCTGAAGTTTGGCACACAGGATTGTAGGAGATATTCTATATAGATTAGGAGGATAGGATAAAGCCAGTACTTTACAAGATCAATGGGCAGAATGGAGGGGAGGGAGCAACGCTGAGAAAGTTAAAAAGGATGTCAAATGAGGGGTGCTATTTGAGATTCTGAACTCAGCAATTTTATTAGAGATCTAGTTAAGGAGACGGAAGTCAGAAGCTGCACTTCCATTTTGTTTTGCTGGCTTTTGTTACTGCCTTTTTATCACTGTCTTTCCTAGTGACACATGAACATTAATGTTCCAGTTTGATTTGGAGATCTCAGCATTTCCTGTTTGAAATGATCAGCTTCTATTCGGTGTTAAAAGTGGTGGACTGAAGGCACAGACCGTAGATTTATTAGCTGGATAGACCCGGAAGGTATCATTGGAGTTTATCGCTACACTACCTTGTTTTGAAGGACTTAACGGGAAAACTGGAGAAGGGGAATCCATGCCACTTACAGTCATAGAGATGTACAGCATGGAACAGGCACTTTGATCCAACTCATCCGCGCCGATCAGATATCCTAAATACATCTAGTTCCATTTGCCAGCTTTTGGCCCATATCCCTCTAAACCCTTCCTATTCATACACCCATCCAGATGTCTTTTAAATGTTGTCATTGTACCAGCCTCCACCACTTCCTCTGGCAGATCATTCCATACACACATCACCCTCTGCATGAAAAAGTTTCCCCTCAAGCCCCTTTTAAATCTTTCCCCTCTCACCTCAAACCTATACCCTCTAGTTTTGGACTCCCATGCCCTAGGGAAAAGACCTTGACTATTCATCCTGTCCATGCCTCTCATGATGTTATAAGCTTCTACAAGATCACCCTTCAGCCTCTGACGCTCCAGGGAAAATAGCCCCACCTTATTCAGTCTCTCCCTATAGCTCAAACTCTCCAACTCTGGCAAAATCCTCGTAAATCTTTTCTGTATCCTTTCAAGTTTCACAACACCTTTCCTGTGGCAGGGAGACCAGAATTAAACAGTATTCTAATATTGCCCTAACCAATGTCCTGTACAGCCAGAAGATGACTTAATGGATATTGGGTTCTAGGATCCTTCTATAATTTTGTTCTACCCACTGTAAAGCAATAACCTCTAAATTCAAAGTTATCTAAGTGCATTGCAGAACAATATAGGCATCAAGTAAATTGCAGTAATCAATTAGTTCCTGGGTAAAGTTTTCAGCTTACCTGGCTGTTTACTGTGTCATTCATTTCTGTACACATTTGTTTTTTTGTCTGAGGCAGCACTGCAGCCTGAAGAATAAAGGATAATAACTTGCACAATCAATTTCAATCTCCCAAAATAAATATTGCTCAGTAAATCAACAAATACCAGAGTCTGAAATTGCAACAAGCTTGTCCAACAGTACGAGATTTTGGAAATGGGAGAATCTCAATAACTTCTACATGCCAAGATCACAGATGAAGACATTTTATGCTCAGATTGATACATTCAAAGCTTGAGGGACTCTTGTGCATCGGCAAACATACCTCTGGACCAGAATGCCTTAGTTCACATCCTTCCTGTTCCAGGGTGTGTCAGAACACACCCAAATAGGCTGATTAAAAAAATATTTACATTCAAAGCTTGTACAAAAACTCTTGAATGCTAATCTTCATGGTTTTAACCAAGAAATGACCCCACCCCAAATTAGATATGCTCAGAGCTGCTCCTTTACACCCATACTGATAAGTGAAAAGAAATAATTTAAAATTATACTGAGTCGAAAATAGATTTAAAATAGGCTAAGGAAAAGCTGCACCACCAAAATAGTCTACCCACAAAACCAATCAAATTTATCGGATGAGTAAATAACGGAGAGAGAGAGAGACAGGAGTGATCTAGGTTGAATGGAATCACCAGATATCACTTAGCAAAGTTAAAGGAATTTAAGCACAACCAGAGAATCTTGCAACCAATCTGCATTTGTAATGACGTAAAAGTTAAAGAATGATAATCACATTGAGGACCCAATACATTAAGAAAACTTACAAAACCAGGAAAGTCGTAGTCAATCCCTTTCTCAGCAAGCCTTTTCCGTAACTGCCCTTCTTTCGCAAGGAGTCTTTTTGACATCACACTTTCTTGCTTCGGTGTTCTTTTCTTGTTGTAACGAGTAACAGCCGGGAAGTTAGGCTTCTTAAAAGTTGTATGGCCACCTTTAAAAAGTTGTGGATGTACTTTTTCTGGTGGAAGAACCTGACCTGAAAATTAAACATATTCACTACATGAGGGATGCCCAACCTTTTCAGTATCAAGGCACACTTTAATGAGACAAACAATTCCACAGCACACCCACTTTATTCAGCTGACCTGATGCAAATGTCCACGCATGCATGGTATCGGAAACGTACGCTTACACAGAGACTTGTGCATGCACAGGTGATACAAGTGCCTGGTGTCAGCAGACACTGTCTTCAATAATAGACACTGAGGCCCTGGAGGAGATCAGAAGTGTGATGGCAGCCTCGAGACTCAGGTGAAATGGCACTCTTCTTACCTGGTGTGCCATGGCACATTGATTGAAAATCACTGCGCCAAATCTTTGAATGTGAAAATATTGACAATGTATTTCTGCTAGATTTTAATGCACAAAAATGCCTCAAAGCAAATCAGAAATGATGTAATTTAATCAGCTTTCTTCAAGTTTCTACACACAACTGACCAGCTATAAGAAAGGACATATGATCCATTTCAGTGACTCTTGCCAATGAAAAATGAAAATACATGAATGGAACATGTCAGAATTTACCACCCCATCCTCCCAAGTTTTCCTTTCCCAGCCTGAGATGAGAGAAGATGAAAAATGAAAACAAACCTTTTTCATTATTTCCCTCAATTAGGCCACAATTCTTCCTAAGTGGAAATGCATTCAAGAGGCAACTAGATATAGCGCTTGGGATCAAAGGTTATGGGGACAAAGCAGGATTAGGCTACTGAGTTGAACAATCAGCCATGATCGTGAAAATTGGCAGAGCAGACTCGAAAGGTGACCTCTTATTCCTATCTTCTATGTTTGTATGCAGATATAGGCATGCATGTTTTCCTTCAAATACAAAGACAGTTGGATCAAGGGTGAGGTTTTTTTGAGGAGGGTCAGTGGTGGCGACAATAGCAGTATGTGAGGAGAAGGAACAGTTAACAATATCAGTTTATACAGAGACAAAGGGCGGGGGGGGAGAAAAGAGTTGGTTTTTGAATAATTTGATAGTAATTGGGCTCGGGCAGCAGAAGGGGTGTCTCATGGAAGGAGAGGAATGGAGAGGGTGTGAAGGGAGTTACAACAGGAAAGAAATAAATATGCAAATCAGGTTAGAGCAGGGACCTTAAGAGAAGTTCAGCTTGGTGGGTGACAGGAATGGTTCGGAGGCATCTGAGCGGTCTGGCTGGTGGGAGATTGTGGAATCAAAGTTCTTGTTTCTGACTTAATGGGCCCATATAAAGCATTTGAGTCAAATATGCTGCATGTGTGTAAAGAAGGAACAGACCCAACTTTTATTCTCACTCCTGTTGCCTGCACATCATTAAGCTTGCACATAAAGAATGGTCACCTAAGAGCTACCGAAGAGAACCTATTGCATTTAGTATTATCCCCAAGCATGAATCAGTGCCGATGAGAAATGGAAAGGATAAAGTCAAAAATTCTCCGTGCACCAGGTGTTGTTCATTAATCAGTCAAACAGAATTATTTCTGACAGTGAGTCTATTCTCAGAAAGCCACTGGCAGGGGGCCAGTGTGTAAAATGCGCACATTAAACCCTAATTTTGAAATGTTTACTGTCAAGTACTTACATTTTAAAAGCCTTTCATTAAATAAATAGTTGTTCATTGTTTCTGCAACGATTTTGGCAACTTCCTCACATTCAAACTCCACAAAAGCATATCCTTTGCTGTTTCCAGTCTATAGTTTAAATAAAATACATCATATTCAAAGATTACCCGTACCACAAGCATAACAGCTATGGTAAAAATTAGAAAGTGTATCAAATGTTTGTTGCTTAGTGACTGTAAAATGATCTGACAGCAGTTTAACAACAAAGACATAAATTAACATTTTTTTTCAAAGATTTCTCTTCACACTCAGCACATTTCTAATGAGGAAAAAAAGGTTCTTTCTTAAAAAAGATAATCCTTTGTAAATCCAAGCTTTAACTTTATCTAGACCCTTTTACTCAAGTGAACTGATGAAATGCGATGAGATTTCTCCCACTGTCATTCCATAAATAGAAGGTGCAACTCCAGTATTTTTTGAGAGGTATAATTCGCAATAAGTGATCCAAACATATTTTAGTTCTGTCTTCACAAAAGAGGACACGAATTAGATACCACAAATGCTGGAGAACGCAGGATTTAATGAGATGGAAGAATTGAGGGAGATCAATATAGGTAGAGAAGCAGTGCTGGGAAAATTGATGGGATTGAAGCCGGATAAATTCCCAGGGCCTGATAAGTACCCTCTGATGTAGATTAAGGAAGTGGCTCTAGAAATAGTGGATGCATTGGTGGTCATCTTCCAGGATTCTAGAGACTCTGGAACAGTCCCTGCTGATCGGAGGGTAGCTAATGTCACTTATATTCAAAAAGTGGGGTAGAGAGCAAACAGGGAATTATTGACCAGTAAGCCTAACAGTGGTAGTGGTGAAAATTTTCGAATCCATTATCAAGGACTTTATAGCAGAGCATTTAGAAAGCAGTGGCAGAATCAGATAAAGTCAGCATGGGGTTATGAAAGGAAAATCATGCTTGACAAATCTGTTGGAACTCTATGAAGATGCAACTAGTAGAGTTGACGAGGAGGAGCCTGTCGATGCAGTATATTTGGACTTTCAGAAAGCGTTTGACAAAGTCCTGCATAAGAGATTATTGTGCAAGATTAAAGCACATGGGATTGGGGCAAGTGTATTTAGATGGATAGGAAACTGGTTGGCAGAGAGAAAACAAAGAGCGATTTCTGAAGAAGGGTCTAGGCCCGAAACGTCAGCCTTCCTGCTCCTCTGATGCTGCTTGGCCTGCTGTGTTCATCCAGCTCTACACCTTGTCATGTAGGAATTAATACGTCCTTTTCAAATTGGCAGGCAGTAAGTAGTGGGATGCCACAAGGATCGGTGCTGGGACCCCAGCTATTCACAATATATATTAATGATTTGGATGAGGGAACAAAATGTAACATCTCCATATTTGCAGATGATACCAAGTTGGGTGGGAGGGTGAGCTGTGACAAGGATGCAGAGATCCTTCAGCATGATCTGGGCAAGTTGGGTGAGTGGTCAAATCAATGGCAGATGCAGTATAATTTGGCTAAATGAGAGATTACTCACGTTGGAAGCAAAAACAAGAAGGCAGATTACTACCTGAAGGACTGTAAATTTGGAGAGGGGCGTGTGCACCAGTCGCTGAAGGTAAGCATGCAGATGCAGCAGGCGCTAAAGGAGGCAAGTGGTATGTTGGCTTTCACTGCGAGAGGTTTTGAAAACAGGAGCAGGGATGTGTTGTTGCAGTTATACAGGTCCTTGCTGAGGCCACACCTAGAATATTGTGTGCAGTTTTAGTCTCCTTTTCAGAGGAAGGATGTTCTTGCTCTCGGGGGAGTGCAGCGAAAGTTTACCAGGCTGATTCCAGGGGGGCCTGGATGCAGGGAAGAGGTTCCTGATGGTGGGTGCATCCAGAACTAGGGGTTAGTCTGAGGATTCAGAGTAGTCATTTAAACGGAGATGAGGAGACATTTCTTCAACCCAATAATGGTGAGCCTGTGGAATTCATTACCACAGGAGGTAGTTGATGCCAAAACATTGAATGCATTCAAGAGGCGACGAGATATAGCACTTTGGGCAGACGGGATCAAAGGTTATGGGGAGAAACCAGGATAAGGTTATTGAGTTGGACGATCAGCCACGATTGTGATGAATGGTGGAGTAGGCCTGAAGGGCTGAAAGACACCCTCCTGCTCCTATCTTCTATGTTTCTATGTAAACAAGACTAAAGAATAAATACATCAGGAAACTTGATTTTAATGCTTGAAAAGTTACAGTTTAAAATTACAGCCTAGTGGTATTATCGCTAGACTATTAATCCAGAAGGCAGTTAATATTCTGGGGACCTGGGTTCAAATCTCACTATGGCAGATGGTGGAATTTGAATTCAATAAAACAAATCTGGAATTAAGCATCTAACGACAACCATGGATCTATTATCAATTGTCATAAAAACCCATCTGGGTTCACCAAAATCCTTTAGGAAAGGAAATCTGTCATCCTTACCTGGTCTGGCCTACATATGACTCCAGACCCACAGCAATGTGGTTGACTCTGAACTGCCCTCTGGGCAATTAGGGATGAACAATAAATGCTAGCTTAGACAGAGATGCCCACATCCCATGAGTGAATTTAAGAAAAAGTTTAGTGAAAGAGAAGAATTGAGAAGATTTTTTAAAAATTAAATACTTTCAAAATCTGGTGAGACCGGTAGGAAGTTTAAATAGCAAAGAAACAAATATATATATAACACAGACAAAATAGATAGAGCAGTGGAGTGGACTTAAACTATAATGGCTGGGGTGGGGCAGCAGAAGCCCATTACACAGACAGAGTGGACATTCGAATAAGACATTGAGGAAGACAGTTACAGCAAAGTGGAAGTAAGTGCAAAACAAGCAGATAAAGCAGGCCTACAATGCTGTTAGGGATGGAGTTTGAGGATTCTGACCTAGCAACACTGAAAGAGCAGCAATATTTTTCAAGTCTGGATGGTGAGTCGTTTGGAAAGGAATTTCCAAATGCTGGTGTTCCCATGTACCCACTGCACTTGTCCTTCTAGACTGTAGTAGTCATGGGTTTGAATGGTATTATCCCAGAAGCCTTGGTGAATTTCTGCAGTGAATTTTGTAGATGGTACATATTGCTGCTACTGAGCAGAAGCGGAGGGAGTAAATACCTGTAGATGTGATCAAATCAAATGAGCTACTTTGACTTGGATGATGTCAAGCTCCGAGTGTTGATGGAATTGCAATCATCCAGGCAATAGAGAGTATTCCATCACATTCCTGATTTGTGCATTGGAGATGGCTGGAGTCATGAGTTCAGTTACTCACTACACAATTCCTAGCCTCTGATCTGCTTTTGTATCCACAGTATTTATATGGCTGGCCCACTTTACTTTCTAGTCAATGGTAATCGCAAGGATGTTGATAGTGGAGGATTCAGTTCAATGGTATTGCCAACATGTTAAGACTGGTCAGATTCTCTCTTACGGGAAATAAGAACTACCTGGTATTTCTGTGGCACGAATGTTACTTACCACTTTTCATCCCAAGTCTGGATATTGTCCAGGTCTTGCTGCACTCAGATAAGAGACTGCTTCAGTATCTGAGGAGTCATGAATAGTACTGAACATCCCCACTTCTGACCTTACAATGGCAGGAAGGTCATTGATGAAGCACTTGAAGATGGCTGGGTCTAGAACACTGAGGAAATGTGCCTCATGGTAGTGGTGACAGTCCTACCACTAGGTCTAAAAGCCCGATTCATGTCTCACCTGCTACAAATGTGTTTTATAAAATGTCTACGCAGGCTGATTGAAAATAACTACACTATGGAACTCCTGCACAGGTGTCCTGGAGCTCAGCTGATTGACCTCCAAAAATCTCAACCATCTTCCTTTATGTTAAGTATGACACTAACCAGTGGGCAGTTTCCCCTCTGATTCTCATTAATATGAGTTTTGCTGGACTTCTTGACACTGCACTTAGTCAAATGTGGCTTTGATCTCAATCACTTTCACCTCATCTGTAGAATTCAGCTCTTCTCTCTATGTTTGAACCAAGACAGAAATGAGATTGAAAGCTGAGTGAGCCTGGCAGAACCCAAACTGAATGTCAATGAGCAGGTTTTTGCTAAGGAACTGCTGCTTGAGAGCACTGTCAATGACACCTTCTATCTACTGATGGTCATGAGTAGATTGTCTAGTTTGGATTCTGGTGACTAGCTAGTTTAGCATTTATTGACATCTTTAGCTGTCCTTGAGAAGATTGTGATCAGCTGCCTCTTGAACTGCTGCAGTCAATGTGCAGTAGGCAGACCCACAATGCCAGTAAAGAGAGAGATCCAAGGGTTCTATCCAACGACACTGACAGAATAGCAATATATCTCCATGTCAGGATGATGAATGCCTTTGATGAAAACTCGTAGGTTTTGGTGTTCCTATCTATTTGTTGCTGTCTAAGGATTTTTGGCGAATTCCTGCAGTGCCTCTTGTAATGGTTAACTGGAGGGAACCGATGTTTGTGGATGTGGTGTGAACTAAGCAGGCTGTTTTGTCCTGGATGGTGTTCAACTTTTTGAATGTTGTTGGAACTGCATTCATCCAAGAAAGTGTGGAGTATTCCACGACACTCCTGACTTGAGTCTTGTAGATATTAGATTTCTGGACACAAATTACATCTCAGGATATAGACAGTGCAGGAAGGTGGCATTGTGGGAATGATCGACTATGATCTAATTAAAAGACAGAGGCTCAACTGCCTAAATGTCCCACTCCTGTTCCTATGAATACACAGTTCTTAATTTGTCCAATTATTTTCAGAAATTGCTTTATAAAATTTTGCATTCTGACATTTTACACATTTGACTTCCATTCAATAGGCAGTTCATCAATAATCAAATTTGTACAGTCATCTCAAGGGCTGATCAGAGACAGATTTGCAGTTACTTTTCAGTTTTGCATTTGAACATCTGCAAGAGACATTTACTCAAATCAATTCAGTAGCTTAAGGACATATTAGATTTTGTCTGTAAATTCTGTGGTCTATATGTTGAATGATTCTGCCAAGAACTGAATTCAATGACTGCAGTATCTCTGCTCATGTAAATGTTACTGAAGAGTTGGATACAAGAACTGCAGTTTTGCTAAGATTTAAACACGTTGAGTTGGCGATATTGATCCATTAGCATCCAAATAAAATTTTAGTGAAACATCTAGGTAGTGTAACTAAGAATGGTCATAGGACTCAAAACGTTAACTCTGTTTTCTTTCCACAGACGCTGCCAGACCTGTCGAGTTTCTCCAGCAATTTTTGTTTTTGTTTGTAACTACACTTGTGCTGCACTGAACCTATACTATGTAATTTTGTTCCCCAAAAAATTAATTTTGGAATACTCACATCCTGCCTCTCCTGATGTATAATCCCATGACAACATGTCTGCAATACATTTTATGTCAGCATAGAAACTGGGTGCCAATAAACTATCATCCTATAGATATATTATAGAGGTCACCACTGCCCCATCTGAGGTTCTGAGAGGTTCTCTGGACTAACTTTAGGAGCAGGAATATTGGATGACTTCTGGATTCCCTCATCCAAGCACAAACTCAACTGCAGTCATCAACCTTCAATATACTTTAACTGAGCTGCTCTTAATATATAAATTAACCAGAGATTGAAGCTGGAACCTCCTAATCATCAAATATGCAAAGACAAAGAAAAAAGGTAAAATAGCATCTCTGCCAACATCAGAATTGCAAAAAACTAGCTTGATGTCTAACCAAGTAATCAAAATACCAATTCTTCTTGCCAAGCTTAGCTCGAAGGGTCTCTGTCTCAGCAGAATAATTCTGCAAAGTTCAAGAGACCACTTAAAATTACGGAGTTAGAAATCAAATGTTAATAAATAGCTTGTATGTGATCTCACAAAATGTTCATTGTGAAGTGATGTTTGAGATTGGTTGTATGTCATAAATATGAATCCTGTTAAACGAAAGCCTGATTTTCTACATCTTATTTTTGGATCAGAATTTGTAGGTGTTTCAGATAACGCTCGTTATAATAACGGAAATCTAAAAATTAATTCACACCAATGTGAACAGAAGTAATAATGCGATTACACAAGAATTCTCTCTTGGTGAGAATTGCCACCAGACGTTCTAAGGACAAATACATTTTAAAAATGCTCCATCCAGGATCTTTCATAAACAATTAAATAACACGTGAATCTAATTATTAAAAAGCTTCATGCTTTGATATGGCATTTTTCATACACGCTCATTACCTTTTTGCTGCGTGAAAGTCGCACTCTTAAAACTGTTCCAAACTGGGAGAAGTATTTCTTGATCGCGGGTTCAAAGAATCCCTTAGGAATATGGCCTAAGTAAATTACACCTGGTGTCAGCTTTTCGACCTAAGAGATAAAGAGTTGATTAGGTACACATGGCATTCACATTTACTTTTAAGGCAATGTGATACATTCCAAAGCACTGAATAAATTTCTACATGGTATTATAAGCAGCAAAATAATTTGCCATTGTCAAATACATTACTAAAATGCTAGTGAACACATGTGAAGTGCAGCAAACAACCATCAGAGAATGGGGCATTCCAGTTTGCTGCACTAATAATCCCCCACACAGAATGAAGTTGTGTTGATTTAAATCATAACAGCAGTAACAACATCTCCTCAAAGAAATTTTAGCCAAATAAAATAATCACATTGAACACAGAGAATCCCTACAGTGTGGAAACAGGCCCTTCGACCCAACAAGTCCACAATGACCCTCAGGGCCTCCCAAGCAGACCCATCCCCTTATAACCCACCTGAGCTACACATCCCTGAACACTGGGGGCAATTTAGCATGGCCAATCCACCTAACCTGCACATCTTTGGACTGTGGGAGGAAACCCACACAGACACAGGGAGAATGTGCAAACTCCACACAGACAGTTGCCCGAGGGTGGAATTGAACCCGGGTCCCTGGCGCTGTGAGGTAGCAGCGCTAACCACTGAACCACCGTGAAATAAGTTTAATTATTTTCCTCCATTAAACAAATAGGAAATGCACCCTCCACACTTGTCATCCATTCTTATGCATGGAATTCATTAATCCTTGTCACCAGGGATTGCAAATGTCAAAGAAAATCAACTGAACATTAGGTTTAAAAAACTTCTTTCAGATTTGTCATTCTCACCTAAATTCTGCCAAAACCCCTCATTGAATCTGATTACCTCAAGGCATGATGTTGTTTCTAACAGTAGTCAGCCTGCATCCAGTTTCAGCAGAACATTTCAGACAGGTTGATTACTCTGCAATTCTAAAATGTTGACCATACGGCTGGTGTTCCAGGGCAGGCATGCTCCACGAGCCACAGAAGACCGCGAGCAGCGAGCTCGGGAGTAGCATGTGGGTTATGAGCCTGGAGCAGTACGGGGAAGCAGCCCCCAGACAGCACGCAGGCAGCGAGTTCTGGACCGGTGTGAGGGGGCGCAATTCTGCCACTTATCTTAGGGCAGATGAATGCTGGTATGGAGTGGAATGGGGCTTAGAACAGAACAGGAACAGCTGTTGGACTGGGGTCTAGAGTGGGCGGTTAGACCACATGTGGAGGCCCTGCGCTAAGCTGCTACACTGTAACATCTGTTTAAAATTTCCTACCTTACTGTAATGTTAACCCTTTAATATTTGCCTATTTTTAATTATTTTTCAACTCTGTAAATAATGCAACTACTTCTATTCCTCTGCCGCATCCAAGAATTGTATCTAAGATGTCACCATAAGAAGGCAGACATTATAGAAGTTTTCACTGTGCTCCTACAATGGAGTACATGTGACAATAAAAGGATATTGTATCGAAGGGGAGGAACGATGCAAGATTACCAGTCCTGTACACTTTGTGGCATTCTGAGCTCTTAATTTGGAGATTGTAAATTTAAGATCATCAATGTTGTCAACACAGCGCAACAGTACAGAGGATTTGCAATATTTTTTTTAAAATCTTGTCTCTCAGATGAGACATTACATGATGTACACATTCCATATATTCTAATTGCTGCTAAAGACTTTTTATATTATTATTGGATCATGCATTTTGTTGTGTCTTGTGGTCAAAGTTCAATCCTCAGTCAACACCAGCAGAACTATATGAACTGATCCTTTACCTTATCGTTATGTATGGGATCACATTGAGTGCAAAGCAATATTATATATGTATGGGAAGTCCTCTTGGATATTTCACAGACATAAAATGACCTTCAACTCCATAGCTTTATCTGAAAGTATCCAGTATTCTATCAATCAAGACCACTTATTTCTAGCTTTGCAACATTGCCCATTTGCATTCCTAAATTAGCCCCTCTTGCTTTATTAGGAGATTCTAACACCATCTTTACCAGCCTCCCACACATGCTCTATAAGCTGAAATTTGTCCAGATTTCTTTTGCAATGATCACATCTTTTGCGAATTGCTGCTTACATATCAAGGCTGCTAATGATTTCATAGATTTGTGCTATACTGACTTCCCATTATTCAAAATAAAGTTCATAATCCTTGTTCTGAAGAAGAGTCACATCAGATATGAAACATAACTATTTCCCTCCAGATAGATGCTGCCAGACCTGCTGAATTTCTGAAGGGTCCCGACCCGAAACAACAACTTTCCTGCTCCTCTGATGCTGCCTAGCCTGTGTTCTTCCAACTCCACAGTTATCTCTGACTCCAGCATCAGCAGTTCTTACTATCTCCGAATTTCTCCAGCATTTTTTAAAGTTTATTTAAAATCCTAGCACTTATCCACATATCCCTTTGTTCTTATCCTGTCATAACTCTCCAATTCTTCCAGCTCTACCGAAACATAGTTTTCTTTTTACTTTGGCCTACTGTAAAACCCCTTCACTTCATGCAGCGCAACACTGCTACAGCCTTCAGCTGCTGGAGCCTTCTTTCCAGAATTCCATAAGACCATAAGTATTAGGAACAGAGTGGGCCGTTCACCCCTTTGAGCCTGCTCTGCCGTTCAATAGGATCATGGTTGATTTAGTACAGTATTCCCCACCTGCAGTTTCCTGCCCAAAACCTTTCTCAGCGACCACTATCCTCATCACTCCCTCACATTTCCCACATGTTTATTTTCTAAGGGCTGTGGAACGTGTTTTTCACTATAAAAGCCATCACTTAAAACAAGTTCTCATCTCTTGTTTTAAATATCCAATCCCTTATTCTGAGATTATGCTCTCTGATCCTAGAATCTCCCCCAAGGGGAAACAATCTTTATGCATTTATCCTATCAAGTCCCTTAAGAATGTTTCATGCTTCAATAAATTTACTCTAATTTTAAAATTCCAAACTCCTCAACTTCTCCCCATGACAGTCCCTGTATACTTGGTAACTCTAAGTGAACCTCTGGTCTGCCTCCAATACCAGTATATCTTTCCTTAGATAAGGGGCCCAAAACAGTTCGCAGTATTCCAACTGTTGTCTGACGAGTGCCTTGTATAGTTTTAGAACAACCTCCCTACTTTTATACCCCATTCTATCTGAAATAAAGGAGTTTGGTTGACAGCTGAGCCCAGTTTGCGCTGCGAACCACCCAGGGGACACACGCAGACCTGATCCAGACCCATTCTCCCAAAGTGACACACAGTGCAGTTCTAGAGAGAAACCAGCCCCCCACCACCAGGACAGAGGGTCACCTGTACAGTGACTACCGACGGGTCCAGAGGTAGAAGGCAAATCTTCAATTACACCTCTCCCAGTACACCTCCCCAACTCAGGCCAGCTCAAGTTTCCAAATAACCCACCTCCCCAAATCCTCAACTTCACCATATTCACTCCTCACTCCACCTAACTCACTCCCTCTGTCTCTCCCCCCTTGCCCTCACAATTCCTCTCTGATCCACAAACTAACTCCCCACCTCACTCCCCCGCTTCCCAACTCACTGCCCCCTCTCACGTCACACTCCTCCTCCATTCCCATCCACCTCCTACTCCCCCCTCCCCCCCCTCTCCCCTACCCACTCCTTCTCCTCCTCACTTTCCCCACATCTCACTCCCCCAATTCCCATCCATCTCCCACTCTCCCAACCTCACACCCTACATCTCCCTCACCCCCTACCCCCTCATCTCACCCCATACCCTTCACTCCACTCCACTCCACCCTACTCCAAACCCCCAACCCCTCACCCCACCCCCACTATCCCCACACCACCTCCCCTCCCCACCTTCTTCTGCTTCTTCATCCCATGCAGCTTCCGCTGAAACTCCTTCTGCTTCTTGGGGTCGAGAGACATTAACTGCTGGGCGCGGAAGCCCGGCTCGCTCTTCGACGCCGCCATGACTCTTGGTGCCGACCCTGAAACTTTCAGAAAGCGATCAGAGCCCCCCAGCTGCTCTCGGTCACCACGTTGTGGGGCAGACAGAGAGGGAGAGGAGCTTCCGCCACCGCAGCAAGAGTGTCCGCTAGTCACCCCCATTTACCATCCGCCTCTCACCGCGCCCCCTCGTGTTCTGGAGGAGCTCCATTGATCAGGACCAGGCTGCCTTGGATCAGAAGAACAAGGATACTGCTTCCAAAACCGTTTTCCATTTTAGCAGCTGAAAATTGGCACGACCTGGACGCAACAAAACCGAAACAGCTTAATAACATTGCGACATTCGGTATATGATTATTGAAATTTGCATATTAGGGATCAACACAAAACGAATCATACATTCACGATCATTTGTGAAAATGTTATTTTATGTACTGTACTCAACAGTCTAGAACTTAATCTGAGCTGCTCCAGTTCATAGACCTTGGCTGAAAGATCCTACTGGAGGTTGCCTTGTAACAAGCTGATCTATTTCATTATACCAAGGTTCCTAGATGCCATCTCAATTTAATACGAGGACAATTAAATAAGATTTTAACATTCCACTGAGGATTCCCAATAACGCAAAAAAGAATATTTATAGTCCCAGAGGTTGTGGTTTCATCAAGAATTCTGCTACACAATGCAACTTTAAATTTTACAAGGCTAATAACTTACCTGAATGTGGAACTCTGGTTTGTGCAACTGTGGAAAATGCAGTACTTATGAACAAACCCAGAGTGCAACATGCAACAGTTACCGGCCACTGTAGTTTCTGCCAAGGTTTCCATATTCCCTGGTGATAGCATCTCTCACTGTCCACCCACCCCATCCCATACAAACACTGTAATCGACCCCTCTCTGCTCAACCCCCACACGCTTGAAGGAGGGGATTCTTGTGACCTCAATTAGTGTTCCTGCAACCCCAATTGGGACTCTGACCCACAATTTGGGAATCTTTAAACTGGATTTGGAGTAGGCCATTTGGCTCCTGGAATCATTCAGTAAGATCATGGCTGACATTCAACCTCAACTCCACATTCACACATTGTCCTTCTGCCCCTTACTGCACTTAGTACTCACAAAGCTATCAATTTTTATTTGAATATAGAAGGTAGAATACATTAAATGTGAATTTCCAGAACTGTGTTGACTGTGATGTTGTTTAACTTCCTAATAATTTTTATCAGAAAACACCTTACAAATGGTTATTTCCACAAGATGTAAAAGATCATAAGTTGTTTCAAAATATATAGAAGATAAAATACATATATTTTGTTGTTTATTTTAAATGTGGACTTCATTGGACCACAACGCTTGCTACAGATCACATGATTTGCAAGATAGCTAGAGCTCCAGAAACTTTAAACAGTAATAATAAGGACAAAGCTAAAGCAACATCCTTGTTGAATTTCATGTCTAACATTATATGGTCACACGGTCACATTGCAAGAACAGCTGGACAAATGAAAGCAAGACATTCGGTCTGATAATGAAAGGATATTTAATCAACACTCATAATGCGCTTAGAGATACTAACAGCCCCTTAAACATCTAAAGTGAACAACGGAAATTGACCAGAGGCATTGCAACTTATTCATTAACATAACCTTCTGAATTGCAACCTCTATCACCTTGAAGAAACAGACATACAGTAACAACATTTCCCCTCCAAGCCATTTATTCATTAGCAGGATTAGGGTGTTGCTGGCTAGGCAGCATTTATTGCCCATCTCTAATTACCCAGAGGGCAGTTCAGAGTCAACCACATTGCTGTGGGTCTGGAATCACATGAAGGCCACAACAGGTAAGGATGGCAGTTTGCCTCCCTAAAGGACGTTCGTGAACAATATGGGTTTTTCCGACAATTCTCAATGGATTAATGGTCATCATTAGATTCTTAATTCCAGATATTTAGCAAAGTCAAATTCCACCATCTACCATGGCGGGATTTGAACCCAGGTCCCCAGAATGGTATCTGGGTTTCTGGATTAACAGTCCAGCGATAAAACCACTAGGCCATCACCTCCCCATATATCATTGGTCCTATGCTGTTGCTGCTTCAAAATCATGGAATGCCATCCCTAACAGCACTGTGAGCATCCCTATACCACACTGTCTGAAACTGTTCAAGAAAGCAGCTCATCTTACCTTCTCAAGGACAGTTGGGGCAAAATATGCTGGCCTAGTCAGAAATGCCGTATCCCATAAATGCATTTTTAAAAATGAACTGATCCATGAACACTGTCACATATGATGGCACAGTGGTTAGCACTGCTGCCTGATAGCACCAGGGACCTGGGTTTGATTCCAACCTCGTGTGACTGTCTGTTGCATACTCTCCCCATGTCTATCTGGTTTTCTTTGGGTGCTCCGGTTTCCTCCCACAGTCCAAAGATGTGTAGGTTAGGTGGACTGGCCATGCTAAATTGCCCATAGTGTTCAAAGGGTCAGTGTGGACCTGATGGCCTGCTTCCACACTATAGAAATTCTATAATTCTACCTTCTCTGCTCTGTGAAGAATTTCAATTGTACATTTCTCAACCCTTGTATGAGACTGCTTTTAATATTAGAACAACAAGCACTCTAGACTGATGGAAGCCTGTCTCCTATACATGTCTCCTCAAAACCTAGTTGCAAACGATTTCAGGATTCATCACAAAAGTAAAACTAGTTCCCAATCTACAAATCTCATTCTTCATTGTCACAAACTTCAAAGGAAGTCTGCAAAATCTGCCACTTTGCCCGAACTTCAACCCCTTGGGTTAGGAGCCCTTACTGATTCATGTGACATAATATCTACACGTCTGTGTTGTAATTTATTCCCGGGTGTAAAATGTTTTCTTTTCTCATTTCTTTCTTCTGTGCGAAGTCGCAAAGACGAGCCCTTGTTTGAATGTGTGAATAAGTAATAGTCCTTGCCTAAACTTATGAGAGTCATTGTCAAGAACTGACTTAAATCAAATAAGGGGACACAGTCTATTCAAAATTAAACCACTTTGCTTATAGACAGAAGGTGAGGAGAATAAATAAATGATCCTACTGAATGGATGAACAGGTTCAAGGGGCCGAATGGCCTACTTCTGTTCCTATTTCGTACGGTCTTATTTATTTCAATGCACTGACAATCTGTTTTCTGCATCAAGTTAAACTTTTGAAGAAGGATCTAACTTTTTTTAAAATTTGTTCATGGAACATGGGTTTCTTTGGCTGGGCTAACATCCATTGCTTATCCTTAATGGTCCTGGTGGTTGAATTGCCTTTTTGAACTGCCGTCGTCGTGACACCCCACTGCAGCTGTTAGGAAGGGAGTTCCGGGATCTTGATCCAGGGACTACGAAAGAGCGGCGATATTAAATGTGCATGACTTTTATCCGCTGCGCAACAAGCTTGGTGACAATTCGGCTGCAGGAGGGTTGCATCTCTGTGCTGTTTCCAGCGAAGGAAGACCTGAAGCAAAACCATCAAAGAATGCACTAGGTGACGCTGTGCAAGCAAGTTTGCGGCGATTGTAACAAATAGAGCACCATGAACTTTCAGCAAGATTCAATCATCTCTTGGACAGTAATTGAGGAAATAAACATTGTTTTTATTCGACCGTATTGAAAATAACGAGTGGTACAGTGATCAGAGAACAAATGACAGTGCTCATCTTTGAGTTACTGACCTTCCTTTGTTCGTAAAGTCCTTTGTTCGTAAAGTTAGGCGCCACAAATCTATCGAAAAAAACTTGCGCTGAGTAATTCTGCTGCTCTGGGAAGTAAAGTTCCCTGACAATGCATAAACTGCCCCACAGAATGTCAGAGTCAAATGTTGAATGCCTCTTTAATTTGGGGCTTTGGGGTCAAGGGCCAGCGGTCACCAGAGGAGATATTGAGTCAGGGTTTTCTCTGATAAGACTGGTGTACCTGGGGAAGCCCTTGACATACAATAACGCCATCTGCTTTTACAATCAATTATTTTAAACACTTTAATTATTTAAAAAAAACTCATTTGCCTATCACAATACATATTCGCGTGGAAGATCAGCACCAACATGGTGAGTTGGGCCGAATGAGCTGTTGCTACAAAAACAGAAATTGCTGGAAAATCTCAGCAGGCCTGGCAGCATCTGTGAAGTTAAAAAAAAACAGGGTTAACGTTTCGGGTCCGCTGACCCTCCCTTAGAATATTGCTATGCTGTATGTTCCAGTCATTTTGTCAACTGGCCTCCACAACTCACCAAAGGGAACCTTGCAATAGATTTTATGGCAAATATCCACTCTGACATTTTGAGAGCATTGTATTGAACCTAATGTAAATTTTCAATTTCGTATTTTGCTTACTTTGTATCTATAAATTGAAATTCAATTTTGGATATTTTAAATGGACTTTATTAACCTTTTGGATATAGGACAAGAATAAAAAATCAAAACAAATTGTTGGTTGAAAACAGGAAATTGGCTACAACAATGCTTTAAAGTGTGGCAGTTATTGCTGTGTGAAGTATTGCTAGATATTAGCAAGAATGCAGTGTTTAGACTGTGGTACATATCCTTGGCCTACAAGTGTACATAGCGGGATTTAAACATTCTGGTGGAGACAGTAACTAGTCCAAGTCAGTGAAAATAACTATGTTCAGTAATGCTGTAGAGTGATGTGTGTTGTGTAACATCTGGAACAGTACTCCATATTACTGTGGCTCAGGACCGAGTACTGAGCGGGTTTTTCCAGTTTTGTATATTGTAATGAGTAGGGACTGTGTGGAGTATATTAGCTGTCTCTTTCATTGACAATCATGCTGTCATCCAGCTGCTCGCGATGTTTATCTTGACATGTTATTTTGACAAAAAGCTCTGCATGTTTATTCTGTCAGAAGTCACACAAGATCAGGTCACAGCCCACCAGGTTTATTTGAAATCACAAGCTTTCGGAGTATGGAGGTGATGAAGGAGCAGCCACAAGTGCCTTTGCGCTTTGGATTTCACCATTTAGAAAATAGTCTATTCTTCCTACCAAAGTGTTTAACCTCACACACTTTCACCCATTGTATTCATCTGCTACTTCTTTGCCTACTCTCCTACTCTCAAGTCCTTCTGCAGCCTCCCTGCCCCCTTAGCACTACTTGTCCCTCCACCTATCTTTGTGTCATCTGCAAACTTAGCAACAATGCTCTCAGTTCCTTTGTTCAGATTGTTAACATATAATGTGAATAATTTTGGTCTCAACACTGACCCTGTGGAACTCCAGTAGTCACAGGCTGCCATCCTGAATGAGGTAGAAGGAGGAAAGATGCTCTGCTGATGGAATATGAGTAGCTAAGGGCTAAATTAAAAAGCAGAACCAAAAAGGTAATAATCTCTGGATTACTATCTGAGCAATGAGCAAATTGGCATAGGAGCTACAAGATTAAAGAGGTAAATGCATGGTATAAAGATTGTTATGGGAGAAATGGGTTCAAATTCATGGGAACATAAACAGAAAATCTCAGCAGGTCTGGCAGCATCTGTGGAGACAAATCAGAGTTAACATTTCGATCCACAGTCATTGGATTTCAGTCCTATTGACAGGACAGGCAGATGGGCAGAGGGAGCAGGGTTGCCTTGTTAGTAAGAAATGAAATTAAATCGATAGCAAGAAGTGACATAGAGTCAGAAGTTGTAACATCTGTGTGGGTAGAGTTGAGGAACCGCAGGTAAAACACCCTGATGGGGGTTATGTACTGGCCTCCTAGCAATAGTCATGTTGTGGGGAAGAAAATAAATCAGGCAATAGCAAAGGCATGTAAGAAAGGCACTACTACAATAAACTTCAATATGCAGATGGATCAGAAAAATTAGGTTCAAAGCAGATCTCCAGAAAAGGAATTTATGGAATAACCACAAGGGGGTGGATTTTGATCCAGTGACAGTGAAAGAACAGGGATATAGTTTCAGTCAGGATGGCATGTAGCTTAGAGGGGAAGTTGAAGGTGGTGGTATTCCCATGTATCTGCTGCTCTTGTCCTTCTTTGTGGTAGAGCTCATAGGTTTTGAACATGCTGTCAAGACAGGCTTGGTGAGTTCCTGAAGTGCATATTATAGATGTTGTACACTGCTGCCATTGTGCATCAGTTGTGAAGAGAATGCAAGTTGAAAGGGGTGGATGTGGTGGTAATCAAGTGGGCTGCTTTGTTACGAATGGTGTCAGGCTTCTTGAATGTTGTTGGAACTGCTCCACATCCAGACAAGTGGTATTCTGTCACACTTCTAACTTGTGCCTAATAATTAATGGACAGGCTCTAGGGACACAGGAGGTGAATTACTCACAGTAGCCTTTGATTTGTTCTTATATTCATGTAGTCACATTATTTGAGAGGGGAGGCAATGGCCTAGTGATATTATCACTGAACAGATAATCCAGAGACCCAAATAACGCTCTGGGGACCCAGTTTTGAATCCTGTCATGGCAGATGGTGGAATTTGATTTCAGTAAGTATCTGGAATTAAGAATCTAATGATGACCGTGAATTCATTGTTGATTGTCGAACAACCCATCTGGTTCACTAATGTCCTTTAGGGGAAGGAAACTGCCATCCTTACCTGGTCTGGCCTACATGTGACTCCAGATCCACAGCAATGTGGTTGACTCTGAACTGCCCTCTGGGCAATTAAAGATGGGCAATAAATAAATGCTGCCTAGCCAGCAATGCCCTCATCCCATAAATGAATAAAGGAAAAAAAAGTTAGATGACTGGTCCAGATCAGTTTATGATCAGCAGCTTTCACCAAGATGTGGATAGTTAGAGATTCAGTGATGGTAGGCCCATTAACTGGAAATGGTTATATTTGCTTTCGTTAGAACATAAGAACTGGAGCAGGAGTGGGCCATCTGGCCCCTCGAGCCTGCCCCGCCATTTAATAAGATCATGGCTGATCTTTTTGAGACTCAGCTCCACTTACCCGCCCACTCACCATAACCCTTAATTCCTTTACTGTTCAAAAATTTATCTAGCCTTGCTTTAAAAACATTCAGCGAGGTAGCTTCAACCGCTTCACTGGGCAGGGAATTCCACAGATTCACAACCCTTTGGGTGAAGAAGTTCCTCCTGACTTCAGTCCTACATCTGCTTCCCTTTATTTTGAGGTGATGCCCTCTAGTCCTAGTTTCACCTGCTAGCGGAAACAACCTCCCTGCCTCCACCTTATCTATTCCCTTCATAAACTTATATGTTTCTCTAAGATCTCCCCTCATTCTTCTGAATTCCAATGCGTATAATCCCAGTCTACTCGGTCTCTCCTCATAATCCAACCCTCTCAACTCTGGAATCAACCGAGTGAATCTCCTCTGCACCCCCTCCAGTGCTAGTATATCTCTTCTCAAGTAAGGAGACCAAAACTGCACACAGTACTCCAGGTGTGGCCTCACCAGGACCCTATACAGCTGCAGCATAGCCTCCCTGTTTTTAAACTCCATCCCACTAGCAATGACTGACAAAATTCCATTTGCCTTTTTAATTACCTGCTGCACCTGCAATCCTACTTCTGGCGATTCATGCACAAGGACACCCAAGTCCCTCTGCACAGCAGCATGCTGCAATTTTTTACCATTTAAAACATAGTCCATTTTGCTGTTATTCCTACCAAAATAGATGACCTCACACTTGGAGATGGTTATTTGCATTGTGTGGTACAAATGTTACTCACCCCTTATCAATGCAAGCCAAATGTTGTCCAGATCTTGCAGCATGTGCACTGCTTCAGTATCTGCAGATGTTGCCAATAATGGAGAATTTTAGCAATGGTGAAATTCTGGATTGGTTGGAAATAGTTTCTTTAGAGTTGAGGAGATTTAATCGAGATGTTTAAAATTATGATGGGTTTTGGTGGATACCAAGGACAGATTTCATTAGTAGAGAAGTCAATAACTGGTGTACAGATTTAAACAAATTTGAACACACATTTGAGGGAATTGGAGTAATTAACTCAGAGATTAATGGGAATCTGGAAATCACTATTTGAGAGTGTGGTCAAGATAAAAAGCCCCATCAGTTTGACAAAGCATTGAAATATGCCCTTGAGGTGTTGTAGCCTACATGTTGTGGATCAGGTGTTTAAAGCAAAATCAATGGAACTAATCTTTTTAGCCAGGACAGATCCAGTGGACCAAAAAGTGTCCCTCTGTGTTGTAGGTCTGCATGTTTCTATAGATGGCTAGGACTTTGTGCATTAAATGCACAGTGTGAGTGGCTGAATATATATGTGCTTAATGTGCTGTGTGAGTGACAGGGTCTCTGTCTTATTTACACCGTGTGTGACTGTGTGTGTTACACTGAGTTAAAAGATGTGTGTGTGTTAGTTACACTGTGTGAGTTAGAAGGTGTGCATGTTAGTTACACTGTGTGAGTTAGGTGTGTGTGTAAGTTACATTGTGTCTGTTAGTTACTCGGTGTGTGTTAGGCGTGTGTGTACGTTACATTGTTTGTGACTGTTAGTTACGCTGTGTGAGTTAGAGGGTGTGTGTGTTGGACTGTGTGAGCGACATGGTGTTCCTTGCACTGTGAGTAACAAGTGTGTATGTTGCACTGTGCGAATGGTTGTGTATGTGTTAGTTGCGTTGATCTGTGGCAGGGTGTGTTAATTGTACTGTGTGAATGACTATGTTTCTGTCAGATGCACTGTCAAGGTGTTTGAATGTGTGTGCGTTAGATTGTGTGGTTGATGGGTGATCCCTGCGCTCGATTTGTTTTCTGCTCTCTCCTTGTATCACATGTTCCAAATCGACTGACTGTTTAAACTCCAGTTTCTGTGCGTGTTGCTTTTGTTGGTGATACATGTCCCCAGTCAGCGCTGCTCATTCCGCGTCTGCCCGCATTTGCCAGACATTCCCAGGCAGCATCCTGCTGCTTCTCATCATACACATCTGACTGGAAGCTCTTTCCCCCTCTCAGACCGGCAATGACAACAACAAAGGTCATTTACTTCTTAGTGGACGGCAGACCCGAACAAGCGGAGTTCCCTAGCGACTGCCCAGCCCAAGATGTGAAAGGTAAGACAAGTTTAACTTGGGTGAAAAGGCGATGAATTTCCTTGCTCGTGCGGTGTGGGGAAGTAGATGTTAACAGATTGAAGTCCCTCTGGTCGGTTTTTGATATGGAGGCAGAGGATTCAGTATCTTACAGACATCAGTGGGTCACTGAGTTGTGGCGAAGTTGTGCTGATCAGACTCCAAAGCACTAACTGACCCTACCTGATAGATGTTGGAGATGCAGGCTGTGATTTCAAAAGCAGGTCACTTTATGACTCCTCATCATTTTCATCAGAGATGAAAATTGCAGAGTTCTTTTTAGTATAATTCTGTGTATTTTAGTGTAATTAAGTGTAATTCTGAATCTTTTTAATTCGGAGCTGTCAACAAATGATGTTTGGAAAAGCACGGTGCCCAATATGACTGGCTTAAAGGAGGAAAAGCCATCTGATAGAGGTGTTTGCAAGCACACCATCCATTGACTGAAGTCACGTTGAAGCATATATTGTCACAATGCAGGTGATGTAATCGTGTGTATGTTAGATCCAGAGGTTGACAGCACAGAAACATCCCCTTCGGCCCATGTTTAACCTCCCAAAATAAAGATTTGTCTAACAGTATTGCATGTAGACATTGTATTGGCAAATGGTACGTCAGTTAAAGATTCTGATTTTCGGATGCTTTAACAGACCATGTTGTATGATGTGTGGACAGAAAACAAAGACACAAGCAGAACATTTTATCAAGTGCAATCCTTGTTTTGGACAATTTGCTTTTGCATTGTGGAAAAATATGTTTGAAAGATCAAAATTTTGAAATTAAAATGCGGTGTAGCAAATATTGGGAATTGGGGCAGTGATTTCTTTCATGTCCCAAATGCAGCCAGACTTTCTTTAGAATGGCTTTGACAATTCAAGCAGAATATGAACAGAAAGACTTGTTGCCCATTTGTTTTGTGATTAGAGTCCCATACATTGAGGTTGCTGAGTCATGTATTGCGCCTTGAAATAATTCCCCTATTTAGATGGGCTTGAGGTATGACCTATGCCTGTTTTCAACAGCTTGTTTTGTCCTGAAACAGGTTGTCAAACTGAAGCAAGAGGATATAACTTGAGGGACACCACTGTGCATTCAGCAAGGCTGACCAAGACTCTCTCCCATTCTCATGACCTGCCATAGGCCTGTTGGAGGGATTTTGCATATAACAATTTATTAGTCTGGTTGCATTATGAACACACCTTCAATGGCCACCAAGCCCTTGAGTGGGACCTGAACCTAGAGCCTCTGG
>NC_063338.1:81486490-81499643 GCF_021869965.1 Rhincodon typus
TCTTAAGCTCACCAGTTACGAACAGAGGATTTAGGAGTAGGCCATTCAGCCGTGCAAGCCTGCTTTGCCATGTGACAAGATCACTGCTGATCTGCCTACAGTGTCAAATCTACCTCTTGTTCACCTCTTTCTTTCCATGCCATTTCCCTCTTCCAACAAAAAACAAACCCTTCTTTAACCTTTTCTACATAAAAATATGACAATATTTAAATTCAGCCCAATTGATCATATTATGCACTGGTCTTTGTCATTTTTAATCTTTTGCAAATTATAGCCTTCCATCTCATTGCAAATATCAGTTTGACCCAATTTTTCTACTCCCTAATTTTATCTCTTTTATTTGCTCCCCTCTGAATTCATCAACTTCATTAGTAGGATATGACTTCTACGAGGTCCAATCAATCAGTCTCCAAATACCTTGGCAATTTGTCATTCTCATGTGTTGGAAACTCTCCCTCATTTAACACTATTATTTTATCTTGTTTTGTGAACTGTTCAAATGAGGGGGGCGTTACAGATATGTCGAACTCAACTTTTCTCTTGACATCTGCATACATCTCTGACAAATGCTGTAGAACAGCAGACTTCTCCAGAATGTAAGAATGTGGAGCGTGACTGTCGCTGAACTTGGGAGAGAAAGGTATGAGATCACTAAATTAAGATACCAGAATTCAGAACTTCAGTCTGTTGTTCACTTTGTTAATTAACTTAGATACCAAAGAAGCAGTGAAACACTTGCCTTTGACTTAATTCAGTTTACCACATTAATATTTCAGGGACACAATGTCAAAACAAAACAATTAGCACTAAGCAATTTTAAATAACTTAGCAAAAATTTCAATACTTCCTAATGTGATTGCTAGGAATAAGCTACCTACTAGCTAACTAACGATAAAGAACTGGACTTTAAATCAAAGCCGCTTATGCATGTTTTCAAATGGCCAAAACAACCAAAAGTTTGAAAACACATCATCTTTTCAGGACAAGGTGTAGAGCTGGATGAACACAGCAGGCCAAGCAGCATCAGAGGAGCAGGAAAGCTGACGTTTCGAGTCTGGACCCTTCTTTCTGAAGAACGGTCCAGACCCAAGAAGGGTCCAGACCCGAAACGTCAGCTTTCCTGCTCCTCTGATGCTGCCCAGCCTGCTGTGTTCATCCGGCTCTAAACCTTGTAATCTCAGACTCCAGCGTCAGCAGTTCCTACTATCTTTTCATGTCAGCTGCTTTGACTAGTCAATCACTTTAAAATAAATCAGCCAGAGGAAGATTATCATAAGAGTGGTCACTGAGCAACTACAATAACAAAAGGATGCAGAATACAGAAGTTTACAGATGCTATTCATAATGGCACCATTGCAAATGAAATACTAGCCAGGTATGCTGAGATGTGGTTTCAAAAGAAATGCAAAACCAACACAAATATACAAATGAAACTTTCCAGTATGGTTTGGTGTAGCGAGAAATTGAGTTTTGCTCCTAAAAATTGATTTGGGGCAAAATTCGTGCTTGCATGAAAAGAACATTTTAGTTATTGGGTAGAGAGGCTTCCCTGAAATTATGCATTCTCTAAAGAGGGGAAAAATATAATAATACAAAAGGTGGTGCATGTTTTGTGTACTTACTCGAATAATTAATCTTATAGCTGCTATACCAGATGTTGCTATGACTTTGGCACTATTAGGTACAAGATTGAACAGTGTTGGCATTATAGCTTCTGCACCATGATCAAAACGATTTCCCAAAACAGATGACAGATGCCTAGAGAGAAAGGTAGATAAGTAAACTTTCAGCTTAAGCACTTGAGCCTCTAGTTATTTATTTAATACCAAAAGCAGATCTGAAATGTTGTTACTCAGTTTTGAGGATATTCTGTATTTAAAGATATCCTCTAGCAGATTTGCTAGTGCTGCAAGGGAGGGTCTAAACTAGATTGGCAACGGGGTGGGACCCTCAACAGCAGGGAGACAAGTGTGAGGTTGGAAGCAGATACAGTAATCAGAAATAGCAAGTTGAAGAGACAGGGAGAGAGGAATGCCTGTTTGATTAAATTGCACCTATTTCAATAAAAGAGGGCTGATAGGTAAGACCAATGAACTCCGGGCATGGATAGGTATGCGAGGCTGGGACACTATAACCATTACAGAAACATAGTTAAAGGAGAGACTGGACTGGCAGCTTAATGTGCCAGGGCACAGGTGCTTTCTTTGGGACAGAAGTGGAGAAAAGAGGGGAAGGGGAGTTGCATTTTTCATTATGGGGAGTATCACAGCAGTGGTCAGAGATGAAATCACAGAGGGGCCACCCAGTGAGGTTTTGTAGGTGGAGCGAAGAAATAAGAAGGGGATGGTGATGTTTTTGGGTTTGTACTATATTCTCCCAAATAGTCAAAGGGACTTAGAAGAATAAATATGCAGGGAGACTGGTGAGACTTGCAGGAACAATAGGGTTGTCATAGCAGGGGATTTTCATTTTCCTAACATAGACAGGGACTGCCACAGTGTTAAGGGCTGGAACATTTGGCAAGTTAGTGGCGATGTCTTAGGGACAGTCCATATCACAGTAGAGGTGGTGTTGGAAGTATTAAAATGTAAGGTCGATAAATCTTATGGTCCTGATCAGATATATCCAAGAACAATGCAAGAGGCTAGAGAAGAAATTGTGAGGGCCGTGGTTGATATATTTGTATCATCGTTAGCCATGGGTGAGGTCCCAGAAAATTGGAGGGTAGCAAAAATTGTGCCCTTTTTCAAGAAAGGCTGCAAAGAAAAGCATGGGAATTATAGACAAGTAAGCTTAACATCTGTGGCAGCTAAGTTACTTGAGAAGATTCCGAGGGATAAGTTATATATGCATTTAGAAAGACAGGATTTGATTAGCAGTAATCAGCATGGCTTTGTGCGTGGGAGATTATGCCTCACAAATTTGTTAGAGTTCTTTGATGAAGTGACCACGAAGGTTGCTGAAGGCAGGGCAGTAAATGGATTTCAGTGAGACCTTTGATAAGGTTCCACATGGTAGGCTGCTCTGGAAGGTCAGATCACATGGAATCTAGGGAGAGCTGACAAATTGGATATGCAATAGGCTTGGAAGTAGGAAGCAGAGAGTAATAGTGGAAGGATGCTTGTTGGACTGGAGGCCTGTGACTAGTTGGGTGCCTCAGGGGTCGGTGCTGGGCCCACTGCTGTCTGTTACCTATATCAATGATTTGGATGAGAATGTACAAGGAATGATTAGTAAGTTTGTGGATGACACTAAAATAGGGGGTATATGGGCCGTGAGGAAAATTATCAGAAATTGCAGCTGAATCTTGATCAGCTGGGGAAGTGGGCCGAGAAATGGCAAATGGAGTTTAATACAGATAAGTGTGAGGTGTTGCATTTTGCAAAGTCAAATCAAGATAGGAGTATCATGGTGAATGGTAGGGCCTTAAGGAGTGTCGTGGAACAGACAGACTTTGGAGTTCAGGTGCACAGTTTTCTGAAAGTGGAGTTACAGGTAGCCAGGGCAGTGAAAGCAGCTTCTGGCACATTGGCCTCATCATTCAGGACACAGTGTATTGAAGTTGGGAAGTTATGTTGCAGTTGTACCGGATGTTGGTGAGGCCTCACTTGGAGTATTGTGTTTAGTTTTGGTTCCCTTGCTATTGGAAAGATGTTATTAAACTGGAAAGAGTGCAGAAGAAATGCTTGAGGATGTCACCAGGATTTAAGGGACTGAGTTATAGGGAGAGGTTGGACAAGCTAGGACTTTTTTCTTTACAGCATGTAGGAAATTGAGAGGGATCTTATAGAAGTGTATAAGATCATGAGAGACATGGATAAGGGTGAGTGCACTTGGTCTTCTTCCCAGGTTTGGGGAAATCGAGGACTAGAGGGCATCAGTTTAAGCTGAGAATACATGGGAACCTGAGGGGCAACTATTTTTCCCCCCACAGAGGGTCGTAGCATATGGAATGAGCTGCCAGCAGAAGTGGTTGAGGCGGATAGATTAACAACATTTAAAAGGCATTTAGACGAAATCTTGGCTAGAAAAGGTTTATAAGGATACGGGCCAAGTGCAGGGAAATGAGATTAGCATGGATGGACACATTGGTCAGCATGGATCCATTTGGGCCGAAAGGCCTGCCTCCGTGTTGTAGGACTCTATGACTCTTAATGAAAGTGTACTGTTGATTTCCATACATTGTGCGTGTCTTTATGTCTCTTTGACTATGATTATTCTGTATTGTGGTTTTAATCTAAAAACACATGCTGAGCTATTTAACAGGCATATAACAAATGGGTGTCAAGAGAATTAACTTGTCCTTCCTCAAATAATGCCAGAAGATCTTTTACATTGATTTGGAGAGACAGGCAGTCCATTAGCCTATGCAGCTGTTGCATAAGTATTACACCTCATTAGAATAGGACATGAACTGTTGACACATTAGCTTGAAGCTAATATGACAGTACTACTAAGGATGATGCATCTAACTAAACAGAAGATGAATCAAGGTGCCCCATTTAAAAAACAGCTTTCATTAAACTTGCCATATGGGGAAAAAAATAAAGCATCCCAAGAATCCCTGGCAATTTCTCAATTTCAACATTGCAATGTGCTCAGGATACAAAACAAGACTGAGACCACAGGAATACAGAGGTCCCTGTAAACAACCGTCCGAGCAGAGCCCAACATCATAGCCAGAGATCTTTAAGTGGAGAGATGAACATTATTTCAGAGGTTAGAGAGCAAAAGAAACCAAAAAAGGTGGCAAAATAAATGATGGGGTTTCACTAAATACAAAAGCTGTGGAAAGATCAGGAGGCAGCACGGAAAACCTGAATAAGAATAATTTTCAAGTGTAATAAACCTTGTTTGTATAAACTAGATCCCAAAAATTAACCTTCATAAAGTACGTTACTAGCAATTAAAATTCAGATTACAAGATTAACGACCAAATCATTTACTGTAATTGGCGAGGTTTGATCACGTTCATATCATTACTTACCCCAATGTTATACAAGCTTCCCGTACAACTTGTGATCGTAGATCTTTCGCTGATAATTTAAATGCTCCATCTAAAAGTCGCAGATTTTGGAAGAAACATTCGTATTCTGCCGCTCCACTTAGCATTAAAGACCTGATTTTTTTGAGCTGCCAACAAGAAAAGTGGTTATTATGTAAATTATCAGTACATTAGAGAAGTTGGCAGAGGAAAACTTGGAATGAAAGAAGTTCAATTAACTGTAAGTTTTCTCTAAACTTTCCACGAGTGTACGATTATTAACAACCATACAGGATACCAGTGTCCAGAAGAATCTCAAGAAAATTCTTGCAAAAACAACTGGAAGCCAAATTTTAGCTAATTTATTGACACCCATCTGTCCTCCATGCAAGCACAGTCTCTCCCCTTGACAGGGAATTAGAAGTGCAGAATGAAGTGTTTTTCACCACCAGCTTGTCATGTACGAATACTTCAACCTAATTGGCCATTTATCTGTTTGGCGGCATATCTGCTGTTGCATCCAAGAGGTTCCCTTGGTTTGATACAGATTAAACAGCTGGTCAGGAAGAGAGAAAACCATTGCATAGAGAATGACAGGTTTTGCAGCTAGCTTCCTTCAACTTCAGCATGAAATGTCATTCCTTCACTACTGAGTGCAAGATTCAACCCAAGGTTTTCATTTGAAGTCAAAAGAAAAAAGTGAAAACAACAGAGGGGAAAACAAAAATCTTCATTATCATTTGTGTCAAAGTAAATGCTGAATTCTTCCAATGATATTTTACATTATTGCACACAACTGTCAAGAAATTTTTAATTGAACTGACACACTCATTATATTAAAAGCATTACTCAAGACCAATTCCACAGTTAAGATAATAGCTTTGAAAGTTCAAAACAAATAATTATTAAAATAGTTTTTTCAAAGCCTGAACACATTCAATGCCAAAAAGAACATCAGATCTGAAGGCTCAAAATGCTTACCGCAGCTACTCGCTGTTCCCAATCATGCTTATCATCAGATAAAACTTCTCTAATTTTGTTGAAGGATTCTTCGAGGTCTCGGTTGGAAAAAATCTAAAAGCAAAATGAACTGTTTGTCCCATCATACTTTGGGTTTCATACAGAAAAATAAGTGTTTCTTATTACATTGCATTCAATCAGCGGTGGTAAACAAAATGAAGCTACTTTGCAGTAAAAGCATGTGATTGAATTAATGATATCAAAATAATCAGTAATTTTTTGCACTAGAGATCCAGAAACAACGTAGGTTAAGAACACTACTTCTTCAACAGGTGAATATTGTATTACATTTAAGTTTCAGATTTTGTTTTTGCAAACAATCTTAATTTACTGGCAAATCTGCTCATTTACAAAAAAAATTTTGCAAAAATACCATGTCAAGCTAACTATAGTCAGAGCTTTCATATATTTATAGTGTCACCATTCAATTATGTGAAGCTGTAAGTCACTGACAGTGATAACCTGTACAAGACTCAAGGGGAGTTCACTAACTAATCTCCCTGTGGAGCTCACGGAGTACGAGTTTACTTGCCAACAGCCACCGACTCGTCCACCTGAACTCATCACCTGAGCCCTTTATAAAGCAGACCCTCTCCAAAATGGGCTTTGCTTTTTAAATATTTGATTGGCTATATGGATGATTACTGGTGGTGGTTAATAGATTAAAAAAGGAAAAGCAAAAACGCATTTCAAAAAAATCACAGTACACTTGGTGGTGGGAAGGTTGCTCAGTTGTGCACTTCTGAGTATAGAGAAGCAAGAATAAAATTTTTAAAATATAGCAGACCCTCTATTGCACCACATTTCTAGTTATTTGGAAAGTCTTTTGCTGCGTTTTTAGTTGCACTTCAGCCTGATCTTTGGACATCCAATTGCAGAAGGATGTGGGCAAGTATAAAGACCTCATTATGGATCTGCTCCGAGACCCAGCCAGGCTGGTTAGCTAGCTATAAGCAGGTCCAGGGAGCAAGATCATATCAGGGATCATACCTCAACTGTCTGCCGCTCTTGAGCAGTTATGCCTGGGTCATTGGAGAGGGAGCAGACAGTTTTTTAAAAATTCATTCACAGGACATGGGCCTCACCGGTTAGGCCAGCATTTATTGCCCATCGGGTGTTTGACCAGACCAGGTAAGGATGGCAGCTTCCTTCCTTAAAGGACACTGGTTAATCAGATGGGTTTTTTTGACAATCGACAATGGTTTCATGGTCATCATTAGACTCTGCATTCCAGATTTCTTTTTGAATTCAAATTCTACCATCTGCCATGGTGGTATTTGAACCTGGGTCTCTGGATTAATAGTCCTGCAATAATACCACTGGGCCATTGCCTCCCTCAATACTCTCGATGCTTTTAGAGAAAGGCAGGCACCATGGGGAATAGAGTGCTTTACATTTCCCCCCCACCTCCAACTCCATTTTGGTTTTGTCCCTTCCTGCTTTCCCTCACTTTTGATGGCTCACATTTACAGGCAAAACCCATAGTGGGCATTGCCTGTAAATTTCTAAATCAGCTATACGGGTGATGAGTGGAGGCGGCTAACAGTTTAGAAACCAAAAAAAAAAGTGATTTGGTGGTGGGAAAGTCATTCCATTGTGCATGATAGCACTTCTGGATTGAAGGCAAGAAGAATAAAGCAGACCCCTAGGACTCTTGCAGCACAGTGGCAGTGTCAGGAGACCCAGGTTCAAGTCACACTTGCTCCAGGGGTATGTCATAACATCTCTGAATAGGTTGATTTAAAAACAGTAGACCCTTGCTCGTGGTGCAGTGGTAATGTCCCTGCCTCTCGGCCAAGAGGTTCAAGTCCTACCTACTCCAGGAGGTGTAAGATAGCAACTCTAAAAGACAAAACAAAATAACGCAGACCCTTGGATTAATGTTTTTACGTAAAGCATACCCAGCTTCTTATGGCAGTGTAAGTGTCCCTACCAGGAGACCTAAATTCAAGCCACGTGCTCCAGAGGTGTGTCATAACATCCCTGAACAGGTTGATTAGAAAATTTTTGAAGTGTGAGCAGTAATGTGTGGAAATATAAAGCAGACCCAGCTTTTTATGGCACAGTTATAGTAGCCCTACCCCTGGACCAGATGGCCCGAGATCAAATCCCACCTGTTCCAAAAGGTATGTAATGCCATCTCTGAACAGGTTGGCTAAAAAGAAAAAGCAGACCCAATGGATCTGCAGAAAGGAAAAAGTAGGCCCAGGGATAGGTCTGTAGAACTACCTGTCCTAAATTGGGCCTAGTCTATGGATGCCATGAGTAGTAGCTCTATGTTGATGTTCAACAATAAATGCTGTTCCTTTGAAGTCAGGTTACCCGAATTATTACAGCCGCATTATTGCACAATTAGTGTGAATTGAAGGAAATGATTTAAAGACATTGAATAACCTCCCATTCTGATCAATTAGTAAAGTGTTTTTGTTTTAATCATTCACAGCATAAATGGCTTTATCCAGGTCAACAGTTGGTGCATATCACAATGCCATCTTCTTGAATCTTGAATTTTGCAGTTTATCTGGTGCAGAAACACTCACAACGTACAAAGGAAGGGACTTGGTTTTTGACACAGTGCAGTAAGGGAACAGAGGTATTATTCTAAGTCAGGATGGTGTGAGCGTGTTGACAAGGAGATGAGCGTCCCAACGTACCTGCTGTGCATCTCCTTCGAGGTGGCAGATGCTGTTAGTTTGCTAGTTACAGAGTCATACAGCACGGGGACCGACCCTTTGGTCTAAATTGTCCACGCGGGCCAGACATCTTAATCTGACCTAGTCCCACTTGCCAGCATTTGGCCCTTATCCCTCCAAATCCTTCCTATTCATATTCAACCAGATACATTTTAAATGTTATAATTTACCTGCCTCCACTACCTTCTCTGGCAGCTCATTCTATACATGCACCACCCTGTACATGAAAATGTTACCCCCTCAGGTACTTCTTAAAATTTAGACCTCTAGTTTTGGAATCCCCATCCTGGGGAAAAGACCTTGTCTATTTACCCTATGGATGCCCCTCATGATTTTATAAACCTCTATAAGGTCACCCCTCAGCCTCTGACACTCTAGGGGAAAAAAGCCCCAGCCGACTCAGCCTCTCCTTATAACTCAAACTCTCCATTCCAAGCAACATCACTGTAAATCTTTTCTGCACTCTCTCAGGTTTAACAAGATGCTTTTTATAAAACGGTGACCAGAACTGTATGCAGCATTCCAGAAGTAGCCTCACCAATGTCCTGCACAGCCACAACATGACATCCCAACTCCTATATTCAATGCACTGACCAATGAAGGCAAGCGTGGCAAACACCTTGTTCACCATTCTGTCTACCTGCGACTTCACTTTCAAGGAACTATGGTCTCTTTGTTCGGCAACACTCCCTAAACATTAATTGTGCAAGTCCTGCCTTGGTTTGCCTTATCAAAATGCAACACTTCACAGTTATTTAAATTGCTATCAAAGGAACCTTGGCAAGTTGCTGCAAGGGATATTGCAGATGCTACATATGACATATATGACTCAGAAGCAAGAAGGTTATTTAACCCCTTTAGTCTGCTCTGCCATTCAATACTTTGGCTAACCTTAAATGAGGCTTCACCTCTACATTATTGCCAACCTCAGGTAACCTCACATTCCTTTGATTATCAAGAATTTATTCATTCCTGCTTTAACATTATTCCATAACTGTCTCCATAACCACATATACCCACTGTCAATTGTTGTAAAATCCCATTTGGCTCACCAACGTCCCCCAGGAAAGGAAATCTGCCATCCCAGCCTCGTCTGAGCCACTTGTGACTCCAGAGCCACGGCAATGTGGCTGACCTTACACCACCACAGGACAATTAGTAATGGACAATAAATGCAGGTGTAGTAAGACACAACTGGAAATTTTTTTTTAAAAAGTTGTTTACAAGTTAATTGAATCATCTTTGAACTGCTTCTAAAGCTTTTACTTCATTTCTTAAATAAGCAAATTAAAATTCTACTCAGTGCTTCAGAGGAGGTCTCACCAATACCTAATGTAATTACAGCAAAACATCCCTACTTTCATATTCCATTCTCTTTGCAATCAACAACGATATTCCCTTTGCGTTCCTGTCACTTACTTTGATAACATTACACAATTCATGTATTTAGAGACCAAGGTACATCTAGGTCCTGGAAGCTCTCTCTATTTAAATAATGTTACACTGCCCCCACTGTGAACCAGTGGAGGAGAGTGGAATGCTTAAGTTGGCAGATATTGTGCTGGTCAAGCAGCCTGCTTCCTTCCCATTGGACAGTGTTGAGCCTCTTCAGTATTGGCAAAGCTACACTCATCCTAGCAAATGGAGAGCATTTCATCACATACCATTACAGCTTGCAAACGTTAACAAGGTTTTGTAGAGATGGCATCACTTCTGAGCTTCAAGCCAACCCCTACAGCCGCAGTATTTTTATGATTATGGCTTAGTGCATTTAAGTTGTGAAGCTACATACAAAGCAGAGAAGCCAAAAGTTTCCATATTTCAACTACAGAGGTTTCTAATTTTAAGGAAGTCTGTATTAAATTGACTAACTGAATGGATTTTACTGTTCTTGCAGTAATAACAAAGATGTAATAAAAGGTGACTTTTCACAATGATAGTTGAAGGTCACATGTCAAATGAGTTCCAACAAACTCAATAAATAGGAATAATCATGGTTTTAACTACCATATGCTTTTAAATACTCTATGGTGTTCCTTCAAACCTAATTCTTAGGTTTAGAGATGTAATAATGTACTTCCAACCTAATGCACATTACCAAATAATCCAAGACAGACAACAGCAAACTTTGAAACTTGACATGGATCTAAATCTTCAAGATTTCTGGTTTTCAATAGAAGTAGCTACATGGACAAGTGAAATTAATACCAGAATCAGATTACCTGCACTGTTGGAACTTCCTCAAAAGCACGGATAAAATCATCTTCATCGACAGCACCTGCACCGTCTTTGACTGTTGAAGAATGAGAAGCAAATAATAAATTGTTTCAGTGATAGTAGGAACTGCAGATGCTGGAGAATCTGAGATAACAAGGTGTGGAGCTGGATGAACACAGCAGCCATGCAGCATCAGAACGTCAGCCTTCCTGCTCCTCTGATGCTGCATGGCCTGCTGTGTTCATCCAGCTCTACACCTTGTTATAGCAAATAATAAATGATGGTTGAATTTAATCAAAAAAATGCTTGTTTGACCTCTGAAGTTTGGGGAACAGGTTTTTTTTTATATAGATACAGATACATCCAATACAGGCTTTCCATTTTCTACATGAGCAGAAGGAACATTACTTTGGTCCAATTAGCAATCAAATTTGATTGTTATATGTGAAACTCATTTCGCATCAAGACAGGGCAGCACAGTGGCTCACTGGTGCCTCAGTGCCTGGGATCCCAACTTCTGGCAACTGTCTGCGTGGAGTTTGCACATTCTCCCCGTGTCTGCATGGATTTTCTCCGGGTGCTCCGGTTTCCTCCCGCAGTCCAAAGATGTGCAGGTTAGGTAGACTGGCTATGCTAAATTGCCCATAGTGTCCAGGGGTGTGTAAATTAGGTAGATTAGACATGGGAAATGCCAGGTTACAGGGAAAGGATAGAGGAATGGGTCTGGGTGGGATGCTCCTCAGAGGGGCAGTGTGGACTTGGTGGGCCGAATGGCCTGTTTCCACACTGTTGGGATTCTATGATTTTCAACCCACACAGAATTAAACCAGACCTGGTCTGGATTGAAGCCTAGAGCTAAATGCTGCAGGGCCAGTATCCTAGGTATTGAGCCACGCATTCACCACAAATTATGAAACTGAAATATGTAAAGCACTGCTCTGCTACAAACAGAACATATACTAAATATTAGCTGAGGCCAGAAAATTTACATGTCAACTTAACCTGAAGCTGTTTTACCACAAAGAACGTTTTTACAACTTTAAATTTCTTCATTACTGAAGATATGATTTATATAATAAGCCGACTAACAGATTTGTACCTCCCACTTTATTTATCTGCAGGGAATTACAAAACTTAAGCAGAATTGTTATGCTCCCAGCCAATGTTACTAGCAGACAACTCAGATTTCAGAATGAAATCTGGCTTGATAATCATACCTTGCTTTGACTTTAATTTAACTTGGTGGTTTTTCACTGCAACATAAACACACAAGGCTGCAGATTTGGTTTTAACAATAAAATATAAAAAGTTTATTACATAAAAGTATCAAAAATAAAACAAACTAAGCTTTCCACATAACTATTTCGAAAAATTTCCAAAACACACGGCAAAACAATTCCATCTATTCCACAACGCTATCACTTACTTAAAAATAACTGCTACTTTTCAGTTCTGGACATATAATCTGTAAAGTCTTTTTCTTCGGCTCACACAACTAAAGATCTTAGATCTTCTCAGCTTTCAATAACCAAGGCATGGTTCTAGCTAAACACTACTAGTAAGGAAGCACTCTTCCACTGAGGTAATTTATCTCCATTTTCTCCGAGAAATAATACTTACATTTGACTTCAGACCCCCTTCAAACAAAATCCAAAGATTTTAAAACTAGATTAAAAAGCAACTTGCTCATCGGAGACTCTGTTAAGCCAACAACTTAATATTTTCTCTGCAGTTATAAACCACTACAATATTTCAGAAGTCTGAAGTGCAAAGAGACTTGGGAGTTCTAGTCCAGGATCCTCTCAAGGTAAACTTGCACATTAAGTCAGTAGTCAGGAAGGCAAATGCAATGCTGGCATTTATTTTGAGAGGACTTGAATATAAAAGCAGGGATGTACTACTGAGGCTTTATAAGGCTCTGGTCAGGCCACATTTGGAGTATTGTGTGCAGTTTTGGGCCCCATATCTCAGGAAGGGTGTACTCGCCCTGGCACGGGTTCAGAGGAGGTTCACGAGAATGGTCCCTGGAATGGAAAGCTTAACATATGAGGAACGTTCGAGGACTCTGGGACTATACTCATTGGAGTTTAGAAGGATGAGGGGGGATCTAATTGAAACTTACAGAATACTGAATGGCCTGGACAGAGTGGATGTTGGGAAGATGCTTCCATTGGTAGGAGAGACTAGGACCCGAGGGCACAGCCTTAGAGTAAAGAGAAGACCTTTTAGAATGGAGATA
>NC_063338.1:81500043-81530017 GCF_021869965.1 Rhincodon typus
GCCTCCCACTCTCTCCCTATTTATTTCAAAACCCCCTTCCCCTCCCCCTTTTCTGATGAAGGGTCTAGGCCCGAAACGTCAGCCTCTCTGCTCCTATGATGCTGCTTGGCCTGCTGTGTTCATCCAGCCCTGCACCTTGTTGTCTCGGATTCTCCAGCATCTGCAGTTCCTACTACCTCCACAAGAGGAAACATCTTTTCTATATTCATCTTATAAAAATACCATTGTACCTTCAATAAAGTCATACCTCACCCATCTAAACTCCAGCGGAAACATGCCCAATGTCCAACCTTTCCGCATAAAATAGCCTACTCATCCCAGGTATCAATCTACTAGACCTCCTCTGAAGCACTGCCAATGCTTTCACGTTCTTCCTTAAATAAGGACGCCAAAATGGCAGTGTTAGAGATGTGGTCTCATCAATAATCTCTCCATGCAGGTAAATCGCTTCAAGGCAAGAAATGATTAATCAGGAAAATCTCAAGTTTGATCCTGTTAACTGATTCCTAAACAGCTGTACACTAATTTTGCTTAGAGCATGATACACAAAAATCCTCATTATCTACAAGGGAAAGGGGTACACATTTATGCAAATAACAGAAAATGTGGATTTCACTACCATGCAACTCTCCTATCTGCCACAAATGGTCATGCAATCAGGCTGAATGAGTCTACGAGGGAATCACAAGTATGCGGATCCATGGATAGCATATCACAAGATATCAAGAAGTGAGTGAATGTAAAACTTTTTTAAAAAAACACTTCCAAATCTTAATGGAAAAAGCAGAAATTTTAAAAATCCACCATTTCTGTCTAAACAGCTGCTGACTTTCCAGTGCTATGTTTTTATTCCAGTCAAGTATCTGTGGTATTTTGCTATTTGTTTAAACATTAACTCAATGTGGTCAAAGCCAGTCAAATTGGAAGGTCTGTGATTATTAAACTTATGATGCAGTTGACACAAAGATAGGTGGAGGGACAGGCAGTGTTGAGCAAGAGAGGCTGCAGAAAGACTCAGATGGGCTAGAAGAATCGGCAAAGAAGTGGCACACTGAATACAATATGGGAAAGTGTGACATTATGCACTTAAGTAGGAAGAAGAGAGGTGTAGACTATTTTCAAAATCAGGAAAAAGCTTCGGAAATCTGAAGAATAAAAAAGGACTTGGGAGTCCTAGTTAAGGATTCTCTTAAGGTTAACATGCAGGTTCAGTTGGCAGTTAGGAAGCCAAATGCAATGTTTGCTCATTTCAAGAGGGTAGAATACGATAGCAGAGACGTATTGCTGAGGCTATTTAAGGCTCTAATCAGATCACATTTGAAATATTGTGAGCAGTTTTGGACCCCACATCTAAAGGAGGAGGAACTGGTGTTGAAGGGAGTCCAGAGGAGGTCTACAAGAGTGAGAGCTTGGTCTTGACATATGAGGAGCAGTTGAGGACTCTGGGTCTGTATTTGATGGAGTTCAGACAGATGGGGGTGGGGATCTGGTTGAAACTTTCAGGATACTGAGAGGCCTGGATAGACTAGGACCTGAGTGCACAGCCTCAGAGTGAAGGAACTATCATTCAGAACTGAGACGAGCAGGAACTTTTTCTAGCCAGAGAGTGGCTAATCTGTGGAACTAGTTACTGTAGACGGCTATGGAGGCCAAGTCATTGAGTATATTTAAGGCACAGATAGATAGGTTCTTAATTGGTAAAAGGTTATGGAGAGAAGGTAGGAGAATGGGGTTGAGAAACAGATCAGCCATCATCAAATGGCAAAGCAGGGTCAATGAGCTGAATAGCCGAATTCAGCTCCTATATCCTATGATCTTGTGCTTTTAAACAGTTCAATTCCCCCAACTACCGTTATGGAGACTTAAAGGGCTCCTAAACCTCATCTATTCTCAATATACACCCAGAACTTCTGAACAAACACCAAAACAACAGCATCTTATGATTATTGCCAAAAATATCTTGACGTTCCCATGAGATTCACACAAGCAATTTGAACTCTATCATCTAATCAGAAACGTCAGTGCTGTATTGAAAGGTTAAACACGGTTTAACAACTCAGTGGGAAAAAAAAACTAAGTCATTGTCTGGCTGTTGCAATGGCTCAGTTAACTGAAACACGACTATGCAAAGAAATGCTGGAGGTACTTCACTTGCCGCAAGTGACAACATCTCTAAAATTTGTTCAGCACAGCGCTGTATACAAAATGTTGGTTGGATTATACATTATCCAGAGTACTTTAATTTTGGAGATCAAGAAAACCAATTGGGGCTACATACATAACAGGCTTTTATGTATGTTTATAGGTACCATTAATCTGTAATTTCAAGTCAAATATAATGTATTTTTAGTTACTTACAGGAATAAAGAATTATAGAATCCCAAGCTCTACTTTCTATGATATTCAGAACTGAATAAAAACGAAAAAGGAAAAGAAATGCACAAAAGCAGCAAAACAATGGAGGCCCTAGAGGAATACAGAAAATGCATGGGGGACCTCAAGAAAGCATTTAGAGCAAAGAAGCAATGAGAAAATGCTGTCAGCTACAACTGGGAGAATTGCAAAATATTCTACAGGTACATCAAAGGGGAAAGAGAATAATCAGGGAGCAAGGGGGTAATCAGTGCACAAAGCCAGAGAACACTGGATGCCTCACATCTGTCTTTACTTGGGAGAAGGAAGATCCAAGTACAGAATTCAAGAACATAAACTTTTGACATCCTCGGGTAGATTGATACAAACAGTGAGAAGATACTGGAGGTTTTGACAGATCTAAAAGTAGACAAATCCCCAGGTTCGGATGAGTTGTATCGCAGACTGTTATGGGAGACAAAGGAGGATATTACAGAGGCCCTGACCCAAATTTTTACATCAGCTTTGGTCACAGGGAAGGTGCCAGAAGATAAGAGAACAAATAATGCAGTACAAGATGGGTGATCGTGATAGACCAGAGAACTGCAGACCAATAAGATTCTAACATCAATGATAGGGAAACTATTAGAGAAAATAGAGAATGAGAAAATTAATCTCCATTTAGAAATGCGAAGTTTGATCAGGAATAGTCAGCAATGTCTCAGAGGGACGTCATACCTAACAAATCTAATGGAATTTTTCAAGGAGGTGACTAAGTGTTGGGTGAGGGTAGGGCAGTTAATATAGTTTATATGGATTTCAATAAGACCTTTGACAAGGTCCCACATGGGAATCTAATAAAGAATTGGATCCAAAACTGGCTGGAGCGACAGGAGACAGAGGGTGGTGATAAAAGGGTGTTTGTAACTGGAGCCCAGTGTGCAATGGTGCACCACAAGGGCCAACACTGCATCCTTTACTGCACTGTGTGCAAGCTTGCTTATTGCAAGAGCAATAAAGTAATTGGCTGGGGTGGTTGACAATGAAGAGGATGCGGTTACATTACAGGAGGGTGTAAACAAATTGATCAGGTGGGCAGATCAGTGACAGATGGAATTTAACACAGATAAAAGTGAGGTGCACTTTGGAAGGAAGAACAAGACAAGGGAGTACTCAATGAATGGCAAGATACTAGGAAGCTCAAAGAGGAGACATCTTGGGCGCTTGTCTGGATTTCTGAAGATGATAGGACAGGCTAACACAGAAGTTAAGGAGGCATACAGGATGCCCAACTTTGTTGTTTAGAGGGATTTGAGGAAAGGGTCTTTACCCAGAGGGCAGTCTGGGTGCACTGGGAGGGTAGTTGAGGTAGGAAGCCTCAGAATCTTTAAATAGTACTTGGATGAGCACTTGAAGAGCCATAACTTTCAAGGCTGTAGGACTAGTGGAGGCATTGGTATACTTTAGGCAGCACTAACACGATGGGCCTAAGGGCCCCTTCTGCACTGAATGATTCTGTGATCCTCAATTTTCAGATGGCAGTTTTAAAAGCAAGATCTGCACGTGAAGTTGAACAGTACAGGTGTTGCTGATTTATAAACTTCCGACTTACGAATGATCATACTTATGAGCACAATTCATATACGGTATTAAAAATTCTGAAGACCCAACATACAAACTTTGCCTGTACTTTCAAATGGCAGCTTTCCGTGGTCCTGCATTGCGTTCAACTTGCAGACCGACTCCAGAATGGAACCCATTTGCAACCTGGGGATTGCCTGAATTTACATATTTGACTATTGCCAATGATTGGTGCCTTTAACACTTGCACTTCTTCAGAAATCAAAGTATATATGACACTGAATAAAAACTAGCCATTATTACTGCTTCCAGACTACAACATCCCAATGTATCATCGCCTTTCTAAAAGGCAGAAATTGCAACATAAAGTGACAAAGTGTCAGCCACACCCAGAATTTCCACTTTCTTTTAAAAGTATATATTTCTTTTGGGAGTAGAGGAGGCAGGATAAACATTGCATATCAGGTTTCAAATAAAGTACAAAATAATTTCTGCTACCCTACAAATTCTGCATAAAAGAAATGTGAAAGTTTAGATTTTATTCCACATCGTTTTTTCCCCCCACTAACACTACTGACTACAAGTTCTTGATGTTTAAGAATACCATTTACAAAATTTTATTGCACATCTGGATAATGGAAGAAAAAAAGGGATTACAAGTAGGCGAACATCTTGAACAAATGCTTTCAAAACTGTCTGCACGCATTACCTTTCATACGGACCAATTGGGAGGAATGCCCATTGCTACGTTCTAATTTATTTTTATGTTTAAAGAAGTGGAAACTATGCAAAAAGATACAGCATTTTATACATCAGATGTTTATATCAGTTATAGTTACCTGTACCAGTCCTCAAGCCAACTGCAGACGATCCTGGTCTACGACTGGTACCAACTGTACGCCGTGAACTTGGAGCTTTTGAAGACGTGGAGCTCGCAGAAGATGGCCTATTTCCATCCGTCGAATCATCTTCATCAAAATTCTTATCTGGATTAGATTAAAGAATAAAGAAAATTTCCTCAGAAGCATTCCAAAATACGCTTCAGTATAAAGCCTTTATCTATCCTTAGCTGCCAATTAGAGGAGCCAGTTTCAACATTACACATCACTGCTCTATTATCAGGTGACCCCTATTTCTTTTCAAAACGACATCAGAAACACCTCTAAGACTGCAAATTTCTGAGCTTTCGTCCATTATATGTTCTACTCTCTTTACTATATTACATTTAGAGCATTTTAGTTCACGCACACCTATGCTAAAATAAACCATCACTTACGAGCACACTTTTTTTGCAGATTAGTCTTCTCATCATCTCTCCCTTTAGAAATCGCAATCATCTCCTCTCCTTCAACAAATTCTATTTGCAATCAATCCAGACAATGATCAATCATGCTCTCACGTGCTAGGAGACGAAGCACACATTGCTCATTGGGTATTGAGCATTAAAACAAATACTCATGATATGCTGGAGTGTATCTGTCAGAGTCTAAACAGAATAATGCAGATGCCCAAGTCTAATGATGGAAAAGGTACTGTAACTCTGTTTCAAAGTCTTTAATGACAAAGGCACTATCAAAAAAAGGGAAGTAATTGGCAATCCCTATTGCTATTAAAACCCACTGCAAGAGTCTGCCTCAAGCATCTCACAGGAGGTGTTAGCCGGACGGCTCAAACAGCCGTCATCAATTTCCTTTGACAAATAAAATGTCCGCTTCATTATCTATTCCAGACTCTTTTGGCCTCAATATTAAACAGGTGCCATGTTCAAAGGCAATATTAGTGCTTTTACTGGTATATTATGTCAGATGATCTTTTTGGGAAGCTGCTCGTGAATTAAAACGAGAGTACTGTTTCTTAACACACGTTTGACCAGACACCCTTTTCATGAGCTGCAGTAGAGATCTAAACATCAATATGAATAATGAACAATCTGATATCAAGTTTACATCATAAAAAGAGACACATGCACAGAAGCATTTATTTTATATAAGACTTTAAAAACAAGCATCAGTGATAATTTAATAAAAGATATGCTTGAATAATGCAGGAAGCAATGATTCCCCCGGTGGCAAGAGAAAAATGCATCATCACAGGCTCAGTTACCCGGCAACACTTGTTTCAGAAACTTGGAAGAGGTTTATGGGTTTAATAATAGTGAATTTATTTTTTTCTTTAATAGCAGAGAACTTTTTTGCAACACCCTAAAATATAGGTTTCACTTGTTTTGTTATATCTCCAAATTTGCAGATGACACTACGTTGGATGGCAGTGTGTGCTGTGAGGAGGATGCCAAGAGGCTGCAGCGTGACTTGGACAGACTGGCTGAGTGGGCAAATGCAATATAATGTGGATAAATGTGGAGGTTAACCGTTTTCGTGGCAAAAACAGGAAGTTATTATCCGATTGGTGGCAGTTTAGGAAAAGGTCGGGGCAACAAGACTTGGGTGTTATGGTAGAACAGTCGCTGAATGTTGGCATGTAGGTGCAGCAGGCAGTGAGGAAAGCTAATGGCATGCTCTCCTGCATAAGAACAGGATGTGAATATCAGCGTAAGGATGCCCTGTCGCACCTGTACAGGGCCTAGGTGAGGCCACGCTTTGAGTATTGTGCGCAGTTTTGGTCTCCTTGTTTCAGGAAGGATATTCTTGCTATTGAGGGAATCCAGCAAAGGTTCACCAGATTGATTCCTGGAATGGCAGGTCTGACGTATGAGGAAAGACTGGATCAACTGGGTTTGTATTCACTGGAATGTAGATGAACGGTGGTGGTGGTGGTGGTGGTGGTTTATCTCAGAAACATATAAAATCCTGATGGGACTGGTCAGACCAGATGTGGGAAAAATGTTCCCAATGTTGGAGAAGTCCAGAAGTAGGGGCCACGGTCTAAGAATAAGGGGTAAGCCATTCAGGCCTGAGACAAGGAAGAATTTCTTCACTCAGAGTTGCGAACCTGTGGAATTCTCTGACAGGAAGCTGTTGAGGCCAGTTCATTAAATGTATTCAAGAGGGAGCTGGACGTGGCCCTTGCAGCTAAAAGGGACCAAGGGGCATGGGAAGAGGACGGAAATGCAATACTGAGATTGCATGATCATATTGAATGGTGGTGCAGGCTCGAAGGGCTGAATGCCTGCACCTATTTTTCTATGTTTCTATATCAGCATAGTTAACAACAAAGCCAAATAAAAACTTGAAAAACTACATGTGCTGATGAAAGACAATTCTACCCACCAAATGCAGTCATTCAAATCATTCTATCAACTCTCTAGCTACTTGGTCTTCTTAACAGAAAAACCACATCAAATATGAACATAACTGCAAGGTAATCAAGACCCACTCAATCTAACAATAAAGCAGCAGTGAAGTTGTTGCTGAAAACATGAGGATATGATAGGAACTCGGCCATGATTTTTATACTATTACAGCTACATACTGTGTCATGCGTTATCTCTTATACAATTATCCACTTATTCAAATGTCATACCTACATCCGAAACAAATTGGAATCACTGTCCAAGTGGGGGCAAGTTTAAAAAAGATCCCAGTCAGAAACAAATAACCATGGTCAGACTGTTTGGATTTGATGGGTCCATCTGTGACATCACCAGTCGACTAAGCGAGAGATGATCAGTATCCAAGCTGACGCATACAGAGTGACCTCATGGGCAACCAATGGGAAGGTTTTTGTAGTAATAGTCATGCACTCAGGTTGAGGAGTGGGAGGTGTGGAGGACAGAAAGCAGGAAGAAATAAGCAGGAGTGAGTCAGATTTTATTTCGGGGACTGACTTCTGATAGTTCACCAAAAGAATCACAGTAATAATCCATGAACTTGCATATTGCAGAAGACACTGTAGCTTTAAAAGTAAATCATTAGTTATACTACTTAAAATTGCACTTTTATTTCATGATTTTATAATCTTAAGCTTCTGACCAGAAAAATAATAAAGGTATTACATGCTCAAGAAATAGATTGCCTGAACAAAATTTGTTCTGTCTGCTGACGGAAAGCTCCACAATTGCAATTAAATCACCTCAAAAGAATTTCCTTTTTGCCAATTCAATTCACAATTCAGCTAATGAATCCATTTTACATTTGATTAAAAAGAAAAACAAATATAAAAATAAAAGTATGTGAAAGAAATTGAAGATTAAAAAGGAAATCATTGCACAAACGAAGGATACACAAAACAAACAGACCAGTTTTGAACATAGTAAAACTGTATCCAGGTGTGTGCGCACGTGCGCGTGTGTCAGTTGGGGGGTCGGGGGGCGGGCGGAGGTGCCTGAATGGTGGTAAACCTCCAACTGGATATGCTCATATTAGAGCTATTCCTTCATCAACCTTTCACTTATACATGCTTATACAAAAAAAAACTAGGAGAATCCCCTTTTCCAATGTCTTTCACAATTCCACGTTGCTTTTCGTATTTGCTTTGTGTCTCTGTTCTGATACTTCTGTATTCTGCATGGTTCTCAACTGTGTTTACTACTTGACATTTGTCAAAGCACAGCTTTTCTTCTTTAAATTAATTTCTAACTGCTTTGTCATCCAGGGAAGTCTGGATTTGTTTCCCCAGCCTCGAGGTAATAACCCTCAATGAGGTCAGAGCCATCTCCTCTTCAGTAGTAACCTCCTGTTCAGCTATTATTTTTTTCCCCACTAATCTTTGATTCTAATTTTTACAGTCCAGTTCTGTTTTTGCCCCACTGAAGTTAGTTCTCCATCAGTTGATTACTCGCTCTCAGGACTGACTAAGTTCAATTTGCACCATCATCCTAAACCTTACAATACAATGATGATTATCCCGTAAATGTTTCCCCACTGTCACATGAGCCACTTGACCCACTTCATTCTAAATCGTCTCTTCTATATTGGAAAATCAACACAGACCTAACAATAAAAATTCCAATCACCTGATTACAAGTTACACATAATATCATTTTAAATGGAATCCAGCTGTCTGACTGAAATTGTGGTAAAGTCTATCACAAACTAAAAAGGACAAAATGTCACATCTATTACATTGGTCCTTGACTCTAAAATTTTCAAGTATATGTAGAGTATAAGGGGATAAAGATAGCTCTGCAATTAACTTACTGACGTACATTTATGAAACATCACTTTATAAGTAAGATGTATTGAAACAGATTGCAGTTTTCATAAATCTCAAATAGCAAGTCATAAATTTTGACTAGTAGTCACACTCCTCTCCAAATCGGATGATAATACATTTAAACTCAATTAAAATCCAGGTATTTTCTGCATGTTTGGAGACAAATTGCTCATACTACATAGTGCCATAGCAGATGTAACAAAATAGATGAATGTGTCCATCTGAGGCTAACCACCTTTGCCCCAGGGTATCAATGCAGGATACTCTCAGGGGAGGGCACTTGATCCAAACAGCTTCAGCTGCATTATCAACAAACTCCATTCATCACTAAAATCAGATACAAACCGGGTATCCTAAATGAATCCAGTCCCATTTGCCAGCATTTGACCCATATCCCCCTAAACCCTGCCTATTCATGTACCCATCCAGATACCTTTTAAATGTCATGATTGTACCAGCCTCCACCACTTCCTCTGGCAGCCCATTCCATACACGCTGCACCCTCTGCATTAAAGTTGTTCTTGTGTCGTTTTTAAATTTTTCCCTTCTCACCTTGAGTCAGTCCTCTAGCTTTGGACTCCCCTATTCTAGGAAAAAGACCTTGGCTATTCACTCCATACATGGTCCTCATGATTTTATAAACGTCTATAAAGGTCACCCGATGCTCCAGGGAAAATAGCCCCAGCCTATTCAGCCTCCTGTGTATAGCTCAAACTCTCCAAAACTGGCAACATCCTTGTAAATCTTTTCTGCACCCTTTTCAGTTTAACAACATCTTTCCTACAGTAGGTAGACCAGAACTGAACACAATATTCCAAAAGTTTTCACAACATTCTCTGTAAGGAAGCTATTTGGCCCAGGTCAGGTATAAAGTTAAGGGCTTCATAGTTTAACTTTTTATACAAGTCTTGAGCCTAAAACAAACATGTGTCAGAAAGATATGCTCAAAAACATTTCAGTTTTGGAACTTAAACATATGCAGGAGGCCATGTGCATTGGTTTCTATGGTTATTTTGAGTATGAATTTGCTTTAAGTATCAACAGTTATTGTGGAGTCACACATGGATCTCCTAAATAAAGGATATGATAGACTTGAGAATTCTTAGTTGCATCATTGGAATGATACTTAATCCCTAGAAGATGACATGATATGTACCAAACAGACACACAAATTGCTTTCCTGGTGCCATCTCATCTGGACATGGATCTAGGGAAGGGGGTTAACTACGAGGAACAAGCTCTAATATGCCACACGTTAGGTTAGTCAAACACATGATGTTGGAGGAAGTATATTAGGATGAATAGAGGATTGGCTAACTAATACAATGACAGAGTTTGGAATGTGGGGGCCAATTTCAAAAATGGGATCAGTGCGGAGGCCACAATTATTCACAATATATACAAATGACTTGGATGAGGAAAAAGTGAGTGTACTATAACTATAAATTTGGAAATGACACAAACATAGTGGGACGGAAAATGATTATGATGACAGAGCAGACTTCTCAGGCTGAATGGCCTATGTCCACTCCTATTATAGCTTCTGGTCTTAATAAAGGATTGATCTTATAACATGATCGATTTGTGAAAGAGTGAATCAGGGAAAGTTAAGAAGTAATATGGTTCAGAGAACTATTCCTTTAAAGAAACCCCCAAATAGAAATTGGACATACACTATCTACCCAGCCAAACCAAAACTGACCATGAACTGTACACGCACAGTGTAGGCATCACCCAGGCAATTGCAAATCTAATCTTGCAATGTCTGAATCAAATCAATATTCAAAGGAATTTCTAATCATGCTCTCTGTTGTGGTTGGGAAAGGGATATTAAAAGGACAATATTTTGATAGTTGCGTGTACAGAAAGGAGGAGGAGGAGGAGACAGCACTCCAGCCAACTGAGAACTGGTGTTCTATTTTGGAGTGGCTACGTCCACTACTTGATTAAGTGTCATTCTTTTTGTACTTGTTTTGATAGCTTAATAAATTGGCAAACTTTGTCTAAACACACTTGCACCTTGAGTGGTCTCATAATTAGTGTGTTATAATTAATGTCTGATTGAATTTAGGAATACTACAATGCCACTCTGACAAAATGATAATTAGTGTAGCAAACTTTGTGCAACTTCAAAATATTCTTTGTATAACATTCCCACTCAAGCAGGTTGGGTGTCTTACAATAATGAATCATATGGCAATGCAACTGACAGCCAAATATGCACTGCCAAAATTTCTTGGACAGACATTTCCTTCTAGATGCATACTTTCCAAATATCTGTCAAACACTGTTTGCTAACCAAGACGTTTTTATTTGCAGTCCATTTTTTATGCAAGCCCAAGTCATTCATCAGACTTCATATTCTCTCTATTACAAAAACCACCAAAACCCACCTTGGCCTCACTCCAGCATACTTGTCATGGAGGCTCTCATACAAAGCCATATCACCTCCAGACCCAACCAACTCAACACTCTCCCACCATCTGTTGACTTCAGCTCCTTCAAAACTGCTTCTCGTATTCAATACAGCACCAAGCTACACACAAACAGCTCCATCTTTTCTGATCTGCATTTGCTCCAAATTCCTCATGCTGTCAATACAAAATTCTTAACTTAAGTTTTAAATTCTCTTCATGGCTCCATCATCTCTCATCTCCTTAATCTGTCCCCACACACACAGCATTTCTCTCAAGTATAATATTTTGTGCATCCATTCTATTGTCACTACCAGCTGGAATGTTTCCAGTTATTTAAACTCTAAGCTCTGGGATTCCTTGCCTCACTTTACTCTCTGCCTATTCATCTTCCCTTCAAAACCTATTTCTTACAGTGAGTTTTTGGTGAAATTTTGTACTGCAGCCTTCTTTGGCTCAACCATTGACTTCTGATTCTAAATACCCAAGTAAAATTTTAGGACATTTTTCTGTATTCAAATAGGGCAGGAGGGTTCAGTTGCATGGATTTTTTAAAAACTATATCAAAACTATAAGCAGTGCAGGTTAGCAACGACACTGGTTGTTACCAGAAAATGAAAGAAGACAGACCATGTGAACATCATCTTGCACTGAGAAATCATGCAAGTAAGGAAAAGTGATAGTACGATAAACTTACATAGCATTCTGAATAAAATTAATGAGTTTACAGTGCAAATAGAAGCAAATAAGTATGATTTAGTGGCAGTTAATGAGACATTGTTATAGGAGATCAGAAGTGGGAGCTGAATGCCCACTGTAATTCAGTGTTTTGGACAGGTAGAAAGGAAAAGGAGGTGCTGCAGCTTTGTTACTAAAGGAAGAGATCAGTGCTGTAATATGAAATTATTGTGGTACTGGAGATCAAGAATATACCAGTCTCAGTGGAAAGGAAAAAAAAAGCGAGGGCAAGAAATTCCTAGTGGGAGTAATCCACAGATCTCCGAACAACAGTTCCACAAGACAATAAACCTGGAAACACTGTAGCTTGTAAGAAAGGTATAACAACAATCATAGGTGGTTTAAATATGCATACAGACTGGATTAATCAAATAGGCATGAGCAGCCTCAAGTGAGAGGTTACAGTATTAGAGATTGTTGCTTGGAGCAATATGTTCGGGAACCATTAAGGGAGCAGGCTATTTTGGATTTACAATAGTGTAATGAGATAGGATTAATCGATCACCTCTTGTAGAGAATCCTTCAGGGAAGAGTGGTCATAGTATGCTGGAATTTCAACTTCAGTTTGAAGATGAGAAACTGTAGCCTACACTAGTGTTCTGATATTAAACAGAGATAATTAGATAGGCACAACGACAGATTTAGCCTGAATGGACTGGGCAGAAAGACTAAGAGACACGACAGTTGAACAGCAGTAGATATTTAAGGAAATACTCAATCCCTCCCAATAAATATATTCCAGAAAGAAAGCGAGATTGTAAGAGCAGGAAGAAAAGGATCCATGGTTAAACAAAATACAAGGACAAAACTAAGGCATATCCTATTTAAAGGTCAGTGATAGGCTGGAGGATTGGGAAACTTAAAGACCAAAGGGTTACTAAAAAAGTAATAAACAGAGTAAAAAGTTAACTATAAAAAGCAGACTAGCACAAAACAGAAGAACAGCAAAAAAAGTGTATGAAAAGGAAGACTATTGCTAAAATGAATATTAGTCCCTCAGAGCATGAGATTGCAAAGTTGACAGTGGGGAACAAAGAAATTGCAGACATTAGAACAATATTTTTCTCAGTTTCCAGGTCCGCCAACACGAAAATTATCATAGAACTTAGAATTCTTACAGTGTAGAAGCAGGCTATTTGGCCCATCGAGTCTATACCGACTGTCCGAAGAGTATCGCACCCAGACTCATTATGCTACTCTATCCCTGTAACCCTGCATTTCTCATGGCTAACCAACGTAACCTGCATATGCCTGGACACTATGGAAAATTTAGCATGGCCAATCCACCTACCCTGCATAGGTGGGAGGAAAGGCACACAGACACAGGGAGAATGTATGAAGTTTGCATAGACATCACCCAAGGCTGGAATCGAACCTAGGTCTCTGGCAATGTGAGGCAGCAGTGCTAACCACCGAGCGACACTGCCGCCACACTTCAATATAACAAAATGTAATGTAGAGATTATAGAAACGGAGGAACTTAAAACTACTAAAATTACCATCACTTAAGAAAAAATCTTGTGCAAAACTACTGGGATCAAAGGCAAACAAGACCCCATGGCCTATATCAGAGGGTTTTTCAGGAAGTGGCAGCAGAGATAGTGGATGCATTGGTTATAATATTGCAAAATTCCCTGGATTGTGGAAATGTTCCAGTGGATTGGAAAAATGTTAATGAAATGCCCTTATTCAAAAAGGGAGGAAGCAGAAAGTAGGAAACCACAGATGAGCTTGCTTAACATTGTCATTGGGAGACTGTTAGAATCCATGCTTAAGGAAATAATAACAGGATACTTGAAAAGTCAAAACACAATCCAGAGAGAGTCAGAATTGTTTTATAGATGGGTAAATTGCATTTGATTAAATCATTCTTCAAAGATGTAACAAGAAAAGTTGATAATGAAGGTCTTACAGATGCAGTATTGCTGAATTTCCAGAGGAGATTTGATAACATGGCACACAAAACATTAATGTACAAGGCAAGAGCACATGGGGTTGGGCAAATACATTAGCTCAGACAGAGGATTGGCTAACCAACAGAAAGACGACACAGTCAGAATACATGGGTCTTTTTCTGGTTGGCAAACTGTAACTAGTGGGATGCCACAGGGTACAGATCTCCAGCACCTAGTCACAACCTGTATTCACAACTTGGATGCAGGGATAAAATATTATATAGCCAAATTTGCAGATGACACTAGAATAGGCAGGAAAATACATTGCAATGAAGAAATAAGAAATTTACAAATGGATATGGATAGATTCGGTTAATGGGCCAAAACGTGGCAGATGGAATTAAATGTGGATAAGGGTCAAGTGGTCAACTTGGTCAAAAGAATAGAAAGGAAATTTCAAAATGCTTTAATCCAGAAGGATCTGGGTGTCCTCATGCATGAGTCACAGAAAGCAAGCATGCAGGTATCACAGGTAATAAAGGAGGGCAAATGCGATTTTGGAATTTATTGCTGAAGAAATGGTGTATAAATGGTCGGGAAGTGGACTGCTGTTGCCTTTGTACAAGGCATTGGTGAGGCTGCGTCTGTAGTACTGCTTACAGTCTTGGTCCCCTTGAGGAAGGTTGGAATTCATTGGAAAAGTTCAGAGAAGTTTCACTAGATTCCAGAGATGAAAGGCCTGTCTCAGGAGGAGAGATTAAGCAATTTAGGTCTTGACTCACTAGAGTTCAGAAGGACTCAAGGAGATCGAAGATACGAAAAGGAGATTGACAAAATAGCCAAAGACCCATGTTTCCCCTTGTGTTGCAATCGAGGACTAGAGATTAAACAAGTTTAAAACTAAAGGGTGGCTGATTTAAAACAGAGATGAAAAGAAATTACTTCTCTCAAAAGGGACTTGAATCCGTGGAATTCACTACCTCAGAATCTGATGGGCACACTAGGGCATTGAATAAATTTAACAAGGAGATAAATTTTTACTCAGTCATGGGTTAAAGGGTTATGGGGAGCAGGCAGGAAAGATTGTGGGGTGGGGGGATGGGGGTGTTGAGACCGAGTTGAAATCAGCATGATCATATCAAGTGGCAGAGTAGGATTGAGGGACTAAATTGTCCACACCCTTTCTTAGATCTTATGTTCTGATGTAAAAAAAATTATATAGACTGCTTTTCGTCATTTATATAAATGACTTGGATGTGAACATAGCGGTATGCTTAGTAAGCTTGCGGATGACACTAAAATTGATGGCGTAGAAAACAGCGAAGAAGGTTACTTCAGATTACAACAGGATCTTGATCAAATGGGCCAATGGGCTGAGGAGTGACAGATGGAGTTTAATTTAATTAAATGCGAGGTGCTGTATTTTGGAAAGGCAAATCAAGGCAGGACTTACACACTTAATGGTAAGGTCCTGGGGATTGTTGCTAAACAAACAGACATTGGAGTGCAAGTTCATAGTTCCTTGAAAGTGGAGTCCCAGGTAGACAGGATAGTGAAGGTGGCGTTTGGTATACTTGTCTTCATTGGCCAATGTATCAAGTATAGGAGTTGGGAGGTCATGTTGCGGCTGTACAGGACATTGGTGAAGCCACTTTTGGAATAGTGCATGCAATTCTGGTTTCGCTGCAATAGTAGGAATATTGTGAAACTTGAAAGGGTTCACAAAAGATTTATAAACATGTTGCCAGGGTTGGAGGGTTTGAGCTATCAAGAGAAGCTGAATATGCTGGGGCTATTTTCCCTGGAGTGTCAGAGGCTGAGGAGTGACCTTACACAGATTTATAAAAATCATGAGGGGCATGGTTAGGGTGAATAGCCAAGGTCTTTTCCACAGAGTTGGGGTGTCCAAAACTAATGGGCATAGGTTTAAGGTGAGAGGGGAAGAGATTTAAAACAGACCTAAGGGGCAACCTTTTCATGCAGAGGTTGTGGCGTGTATGGAATGAGCTGCCAGAGGAAATGGTGGAGGCTAGTATAATTACAACATTTAAAAGACATCTGGATGGGTCGATGAATATGAAGGTTTTGGAGGGATATGGGCCAAATGCTGGCAAATGGGACTAGATTAATTTAGGATATCTGGTCAGCATGGACAAGTTAGACCGAAGGGTCTGTTTCCATGCTGTACAGCTATGACTTTATAGATACATTTTACGTATTATGCAGCACCTTAGTCACGAAATTGCCCCAAGGCGTTTTGCAGGTATATTGCAAGACAAAAAAAAAGACACCAAACCACAAGAACTTTTCAGTCAGATAAACGTGAAAAGGATGCCAACATTATTTACTAAAACTCTGAGAACTGCAAACATTAGAACTAAGCGCAAAATTCAGTTTGAGCTACAGGTATGTTTTAAGACAGTGTCACACATTATTTAACTTCAAGTGTTAGAAATCATAAAAAGTGGCATATCATTAACATAATAATGGTCATCACTTTACTCTCATGCAAGGTACCTTAAGCACCTTTTCTATTTAAAATGCCAACAAACAATCACATGGTCTAGGATTAAAAATAAATATGAATTTAAAGTTCACTATCATAAGATGTGTGCCATTATTTAGATCATGGATCAGACAACTTAATTATTCAAGATTTCACATTGCACAACTTTTTGTTTCTCCACACCCTCCAACCAAATGGAAACATAGCAGTATCTTGTGTGAAATGATTTCACTGAATCCACTCTACTACGTTCCCAACTGTGTGTGTTGTACTTTTGAGACACATTTTCCATTAGCTAAGCACTTGCCTACTTCCTGATGCATTCAACACTTATGGAATCAAGTTGGAAGCAATTTTACTTTTTTTAAAAAATTGCCTTTCTTGGCTGTGCAGCCAATTCCACATACATGAGCCAGCTTATTGGTATTAACCAACTTTCATTAATGCCAATATCTATATATACACTGAAGGCATTCTAGATGAACCTGAACTGAATTTTCATCACAAAACATGTGTCTTCCAGGTTCCATTAATTAATGATTAGAAATCGAAACAATGGCTGATTTTTACTGATCCAACCCTAGAAATACTAGTCCCACATTTGGCAACCTCATCACTGCTGGATGAAAGTCAGGGAGAATCAATCTTAGACGATGCCTGGTTTATGTAGAGGTTAATGCTCTGCCACACATAATATATCAGGTTACTGAACCAAAATGGGAAACATTGTTGCAGAAATTACGTCCTAGCAAGGTCACAGTTTTTCCTGAAATAAGGCATTTTTTCCCCTTTGTACTGTACCATTATTTAGAGTATTCTAAGTACTTCACAAATGTGTTTTATAATTTATATATATGGAGACAAGCCAAATAAAAAGAAAACAAACTTGCTGCAAGCACTTGCAACATGAGCTAAAATAAAAATGATTACAGTTCAAGAACACATGGATAGTAAAATAATTTGACAACTGTATAATCTTTGCAGACAAGCCAGAAAATGCATGCTATTATTTTTGGTTAGTCACTTACCTTGCTGCACTTCCTTGCCTTGCCTGACCTCAGCTATGTAATGGGGAATTTTCTTCAGCCAACACATGAAGTAGATCAAGTCAGTTGGTCACCAATGCGTTATATTATGCCTCCTGCAGAATCATACCGTATAAAGGAGGGCCTATGGCTCATTGGGTCCATGAGGACAAAAGCTACTCTAAGTTACACCAGTCTCGCTTTCCAGCACTTGTCCCGTAGTCTTGAATGTTGACACAAGTGCTCATCCAAGTGCTTTTTTAAAAAAAGGTTGTGACATTTAGGCATCAACTACAGTCAGAGGCAGTGAATTCCAGATTTCCACCACCCTCTGGGTGTAAAAAGTGTTTTCCTCAAGTTCCTCCTACACATCCTGCCTTTCACCTTAAAATTATGGGCCCATGTTATTGGCCCTTCAAGGAGAACAGCTGCTTTCCATCCACTCTGTTCATGCACCTCAATTTTAAACAACTCAGCCTCTTTCTTCCCCCCTCAGAAAACAACCCAAACTAATCTAGCCTCTCTTGATAGGTAAATTGCTCCATGCTGGGTAACATCATGGTGAACACAAAAACATGGGAAAACTCAGCAGGTCTGACAGCATGTCAGAAGAAAGCAGAGTTAGTAGAATCAATCGAGTACTCCCTTGTTTCTTTTTCCAACATGCATCACCTCACATTTATCAATGTGAAATTCCACCTGCCACTGACCTGCCCATCTGACCAGTCTACAGCCTCCTTAAACCAAGAAGTTCTTCCTATCAACTATTCAGCCAATCTTCACGTCATCTACAAACCAACACACCATTCCCCACTGCACATTTCCTTCTATAATACAGTTTCTGATAGACATCAATGCACTTCATAAAGTGAAATTAAAATCAGATGCTTCAATATCATATCAGATTTGCATCGTAAATTGTATACATCAATTTTACACTAAAAGTTATATACTGGGAAAAATAAAGTGGTTCAAGTTTTATTATAAGGATCATTCTTTGACCAAAAGAAAACAATGAAAATAAGATCCCTCAAAAACTAATTGCTTTACAAGAAATTTCTGCAAATTGTACTAGAATTTACATGATGTGGGTTTCCATGCAGAGGTAGAGCTTTATTTCAAGACCAGTACTTCGCAGGTCAACTCTTGTTTGGTTAGATACTGCAAAACAATGAACAAACTGCCAACTGAACAACCAAGGAAATAATATGCATATTCAATCATCTCTCTACCAATATTTAGACTGAGAAGTAGACTTGGGCAGTATTAGCAATAAAATCACACACCAAGCTGTTAAGATATAGACCATGCTGTTTGAAAGTGGTGAATTCAGCAGTAGCTTTCAAAAGGGAAATCGGATATATACTTGCAGAGAAAGAATAATAAGCAAGGCTATTGGAAAAGATAGGGGAATGGGATTAATTGCTGAACCATTTCAGGCAGCACAGACTTTATAGGCCAAATGAACACCACCTGTGCTGCTTCACCATTTTACAATTCTCATTTTGAAATTATGACATGCATTAATAACTTATGAACACACAGAAGCTGATGGGAAAAGAAATCAAAACAGCAAAAATTAAACCGCTAAAGAATTGGAAAGTGGGCTCTCGCTTTTCTTCATGAGATCAAAGAATGAATGCAATAAATAGGTTCAATTTATAAATAATTCAGTGCTTTCAATATGTAAAGTATACATTTCCATGAGTATTTCCAAGTTGTCGAGTTTATTTGTAGCATTTAAGCAACACAATATGGTTCACCACACAGATTTTTTTATTAAGCAACAAGTGCACATCTTGGTTACACAATATTGCTTCATGCTGTAACTTTGCCCCGAGGCCGTTATAAAAACACATACAATTACTGAATTATATTAGTCAGATTATTTTACAAAAGCAGTAACGTACTTGGTCAGTCTCTGGAATGATTACCTTATAGCTATTTTGAACCTGTATTCTTTCATAGAATGATCCAAACAGGAGAAAACTAAAATAAAAGTTAAATCTGAAAACATAAATAACTTGAATTTGTATAGGTCCTTGAATATGAAACATCCCAAGACACTTGATGTGCAACAATGAAAATCAGGTTTTAGATATCTTGGAGCATTGTGGGCCGGAAGAGATGACAAACCTGGTGGGGGTGGAATGAGGAGGTTAAAGAACAACTTGAAAACAAAGATGAGAATTAAAATTAATATCTTCTTGGAACAATATAGGTCAGCAAGCACAAGGGTAAATGATGCATGGGACATGGTGAAATTTAAGGTACAGATTTTTAGGTACAATGAGAGACACCAGTGAATAGAATACTAGAATAATCAAGTACAGAGTTAACAAATGCACAAATGAGCATCTCAACAGATGAAGCAAAATCAGGGTCAAGTTAGCTAATGCTACAGAGGTGAAAGCAGTGGCCTTATGTGCCACAAATGTGTGTTTGAAGCTCATCTCAAAGTCAATTAAAACACCAAAACATCATTCAGACAGTTGCCAGGGAGAAGGATGGAATAAAAAAGGAGTTTGAAGCATAGACCAAAAACAGCATCTTTGCAGCTCACAATATTTAATTGAAGAAAATTTCTACTCATCCAGTACTAAATGTCAGATAAGTAATCAAAAAATTTATTATGAGCAGTTCAGTCTGAGAGAGATGGTGATGAGCTAGAGCAGGATACCATCAGCCTACACATCGAAACTGGCAAGTGCTTTCAGATGATGTGATCGAGGAGCAGTGCAAAGATGAGAAATAGAAGATTTCCAGGAATAGATCTTTGGGGACACCAGAATCAGAGATAACCACACAAGAGAACTGAAGCCATGTTTGTTGAAATCTAAAGGCTCGTATGGTTTAGGAAAGCAGGCAACCATAAATGTTGAATGGTGTTGCTCTCTGACATTAATGAATGAAGCAGACGGCAATTTCACAGGCAGAAGTCAAATCTGAACCTGCTGCTGTCGTATTAAATATCAGCTCAATAAGGATATTAAAACTGCTGATCCCACTCTCCGAGATGATGAGGCCATGACTGCAAGTCATAGCCAAGACAGCAAGAAAAGGTCTTAATTTTAATCTTCATTCTATCTTCTCTACAGGCTTTTATTCCCAATGTAGAGGTGAAAGAAATAACCACTCAAAAAACCTAAAATTTAAATTAATAGTAACATTTTTTAATGAAGTCAACACGTAACTCTTGCATTCTAAGTGTAACAAGTTTAATCATTTATAAGTAACTTTCATACCATTTTTTAAAAAAAATCAGACGACTGCCCATTAAATTTAAACGATGCTAAATTGACCTAACTATATCCATACAAGATGCTGGAAACAGCCAAAGTAGCTATTTGATATCTTCACTATGGATAAATTAATAGCGTTATTCTCACTACGTGTACAATCTCAACAAGTTACAAGGTAATCTACCCATCAAGTCCAATAAGATACAATACCCAATTTACTTCATGTCCTGCAAAGTAAACAAATCAAATTCTATGAACTCACAAATGAATGATTCCTCAATTCATTAAGATATGCTGTAAATGGGGAAATAACCTAGAAAGGAGCTTAATCATTCTAATTGTTAAGGAGATGGTCTCTGCAAAATTCAACAGGGTATCAACAGCTTATTAAATTGTCCCTACGTATTAACATGTCAAAGTATGTTTTAGAAATACTTTAGAAGAATAATCAAGTAAATTTACAGCCTACAAGTATTTCTGTTCAGCTGCAGGCAAACCATACATTACAATGGAAAATTTTTGAAGTCAAAAGGAATCAAATGGAAATTTAGCAGTATAATTTTAAAACTGCACCCCAAGAATACGAGCTATAAAAAGGCAGTCAGAACAAAATTACTACATAACATAATTTTTATCACAATAAGTTACAAAAGAAAACCAACAACTGGCACCTGATATTTGCATTTTGAAGCAGTTATGTATTAGTCATGATCTGTCGGGTTAACATGTTTTTAAAACCAGCTCCCAACAGAATGATGTACATTTCTTATGCAGACTCATGAATTCAGTCAACAAAAAAGGATAAATAATTTCTTCTGCTAGCTGTAAAGGCCAAGTACCACGTCATGTGTTTTTTTAAAATCAGATATATATTGTTGAAAATTGAAGAATTTAATGACTGAAGTCAGCATCTCTTTGCTGACATGTATGTTGATTCTTTCAAATACTAAAAACCTAAGCAAATCAATTACTACAGACAAATTGTGCATTTGATTTTAAACTTGTAAATTTCAGTCTGATCTTACCTTTGCCAGTAGTCATATCAAACACCAGTCTACACACACTACAGAGCTCAGCATTAGCCCTGAAGTCAAGGGGTTTTGAATCAACGGGGTAAAATTCAAATCAAAACCTCGCCAATCAAACAGAGACACCAACTGTCAATCAACCGCAACGTTAAAGACTCCAGCTTCTTTTCAAATAAAGAGACAAAATGCTGTAGTGAAAGTCCAACCTTCAAATTAACCTGGCTCCCAATATTTCCTTCACTTGATGGTTTATAACAGTGACAAGACTTGAAGAACTGGGTTGGCTCAGAAAATATGCTGTACAACATCCTGTATTTGCTTTTCAAAAAGCAATCCTTGTCCCGAATGAAGGTTGGGATTACTGAATCAAACCATATTTTTCATACGAACTCAAGTATTTACAGTCTCTTCTGTGCATCAAAACGAAATTTCTAAATTCATTTACTCTAATTGACAGGTATGCTTGTTCCATAGCATGTTGCCACGAGTGACTGCAAACCAGCACAAAAGACTGAACATAATTACATATTACAAGAAAGGAAATGTCTGAATGGAGACACTAAATGATCCCCAATTACAAACACTTGCACACTGGAAATAGAATCTCTTTGGGGTGTTTAAAAAAAACACCTGCACAATTAACAGAAAGCAATAGTTCAAAAATATAATCAGCAATGTCAAATTTAAATTCAAAACTCTCAGCTCAAGTACCTTATTTCAAAAAGCCTAGCATTTAGAGCAAAAACAAAATTGGACCACTTGAGGGTTTTAAAAATAAAAAGTGCATAACTTCCAATTTACAACTTAGCTCAAAATATTCTAAAAGCCCATATGACAGTAACCAAACAATGAGGATTTTCGTATATGAATACATCTCTTGAAAATTCTGTTTTCTAGTTTTCACAGAAAACCTAATAGAATACATTGCATCTGGACAGAACCTCAAAAAAGCTAAACCACATCAAACCGAAATTCTTCATTCTCACAAGCGCTATAGTACTTACAACACTTTTACAACATCAGGATTGAACATTTAAATGCCCTAAGTTATACATTCAACATTAGATCACTTTAAAGCTACCCAATATATTTATACTGACAGATTTAATTTCCACTATATGTAATTTCCAAATGTCAGCTCCACTTACAGAAGTCACGTATATTTTGTATGATAAACAAAACCTCAATGTCAACTCAATTTCAAACTAAAATATCCGATTTTGCATCCATCACTTTTCATCATTAAAAATTTCTTAGCCTGCGTATAAAATTTATCTAGATGTACGTGTATATAAATGAAACCGGTCACCCTGCAATTTCATCATCTGCCAACAAGGTGACATTTACCCTGCATATCACTCACTTTTTTCTTCTATCACTTTTTCCTCAGCATTTGCAAGTATCTCCAATATCCAAATAAGACAGATTTAAACAAAGTCATCCGTCAGTTGACTTGGGTTACTTTGATGCCTTTAATGATGTTTTAACTTGGATGAACTCAGCAGATCTAAAACAAAAATCATTTACATTTGATATCCAAGCCAGATCTTGGATGCTGTAGGTATATTTGGTTCATGACATCTGAGCAATGCAGTGTATATTACTACTCAGGATACAAATAGTAGCAATAAGGTGGATGAAACAAATTTATTTTCTTTAGCTTTTAACAGTTATACGTTCAGTTGTGTGGCTCAAATAGTTAGTGTTAATTTCAAAAAGTTATTTTTGAGTAAAACATACCAAATTGTTAAAAGGAGCTATGTGACAGCAAGAGCCAATTTGATATTTATTTGTTAAAAATCACAACTAATTGAATTTTGAAAATAAACAAATGGAGCAAACAGGAGGCTGAAAGAGCAATGAATATGGAAAGTGGAAGAAAGGACAGAAACAGATTAAGGTTAAGGGAAACATTTGCGGTGTTCAGAATACACAGTATGTGTGAAGGGAAGAAAGAGGCGGCGGGGGGAGAAAGAGAGAGTCACGTGAACTCTCACGCACATGCAGAGAGTGCAAACACAAGAGAAGGCAGGGCAAGCTGTACAATGGAACACGGGAAATTGAGGACAAAGATCATATGAATAGTTCAAAAAGGGAACAGATAGGGATAGCAACGGATGTGAATAAATGGCATTAGAAGGAAATAAGATATTGGGAAGATGGAAAGAAGCACAAGTGGTGGAATATGGGGCTGCATTTTCCCAGAAATTTCAAGTACTGAGCGCAGCAACTTGTGGCTCTTCTTCCCACCAACATTAAAAAGAGAAAGATAAAAAAGGGGAAGAAAGAAAAATTGAGGAAAGTAAAGAAAAAACCTAGAAGTGAGACCCCTATAACATGCTTCTTCTGTTCTGGGCTAGATTTTCTCTCCTCTGCAATATTTTCTAATCTACGTCACTTAAACTTAAGTTTGTGGTTTCCGCTTCCTAAAACTCTCCTCTGCACTACAGACATCCAGTTTGTTTGCACTTCCATCAGTCACCAGTATGGCTTTATCATTCTCACATTGGGACGCAATGAGTCCACAACCACCATCACTCTTTTTCTGCCTGGCTCAACCTGGTTTTAAACATCATTTCTGTTGACACCAAGCATTTGCATGACTCCAAAACAAGGGGTATTGTCCCAGGAACTTATATGCATCCTAGATGAGCCAGCCTTTTTGTCAGATACATGGAACATGCTTTGTTTCAGCTCTACTGTTCTCACCCTCTACTCTTTTTTATGGTAAATGGATCACTATATCAAAAGGTACTGACTACTCTTGCATCAAACTAGAAAACTTAAATCAACTTTGCTTCCGATTTCTAGTTCTTTCTTGCTTTCATACAGTGCATTGCAGATCTATGCCTTCTTCATCCTCTCTGCCTCCATTTAAGGTATAGTGGTTGATTGGACATAGAGCAAATAGCCTAAGACCTGCAAAGCTATTTTGAAGGTTCTTCCCAACATGCTTCTTGCTTTTCCAAGTTTCATTGCCATATCTATATTTACAATAACTTTTGCATCTGTGCTTCCTATGTATCTTTTGTTCCCACCATCAAGGATTAACAACTACAACTACAACTACAACAGACTAGACCCTCAAATGGATCAATCTCATCTCAAACTTCTGTCCTTATACCTTCTTCACCATGGAATAAGAATAGGATTCCTCGTATCTTGACTATCCATCCCATCATTCACCACCTTCTACCCGTCAAATGTAATTTTTTGCCACCTCCAGAGCAATGCTAGCAAACACATCTTCCTGTCCACACTCGTATCATCATCAGGTGCTGTTCCCTTAAACTGCTATCACCTGCTTCCTTCCCACAGATCTTTCCATTTCAATTGCAGAAGATGTTACATGTGCTGATTTACTGCATCCTTTCCCACAGCTCAGGGTCCCAAACGCTCCTCCCAGGTCAAAACAGTGACTTCCACATTTAGTATACAGGTAGTTTCTCCTATAACCAATAGTTGCATTTTTGTGCGACCTCACTCTAAAAGGAAATCGCAACAGAAAAATAAAATCGTTATACTGTACAGCAGAAAGTTTGCATTATCCAAACACCGTCCATTATTCAATCGCGTAGACAAAACATATTATAACAGAAATACCTGTATTGCATTTTCCGCCATCTGTTTAACATTACGAAAACCAAGTGCAGATTTAGCGACTCATTCGCTGAGCACCTCTGTTCAGTCTAAAAGCTTGACCCTGAACTTCTACTTATTTGTTACTTTAATTGTCTGCCATACTCCAACATCAATTAAACGTTATGGGGCTTGGGCATCTCATCTTAAATTAAATACAGTACAGCTGCACATCTTCTTTAACTTGATGTAATAACCCATCAATATGGTTTGGTGTCAAATTTCTTTGTTAAGGGTGCTTTGCAGAAACATTAGGACATTCACTACTTTAAAACAGTGCCATATAAATGCAAGTTATTGGTGTAAAGACTAACATTCTCCATTATCTTTATAGTGACTGCATGACTAATTTCTTTTAAGTGTATATCCCTTTACATTATTTTTTTTGCTGGCAGCGCAGTCACATAAGGGTGCTGTGCAGCTAGGCAGCTTACAGAAAACATTGTTCGAGTCCTGATTCCCTCAGGACATGCAAGGGTAGCCAACAAATGCCGTTTCACAGGCACCACACAAATCCTGAAGAAATTTTGGAAGTGTCTCCTCTTTCAGATATAATATAGTACATAACTGAGCAAATAAGAAAAAATATTTTGCCGTAATAGGACAACAGTAGGGCATGAACTCAAGCATTTAATACATGTAGTCCATGAACAACTTTAACAAAATACCAGTGATACTATTCAAAGATCTAACAGCATCACATTGAGAGAAATGACAGCCTTTTTAAAATCAAAAAGTAATAAATATTTGTCATGTGTTAGGGATATTTTTCTTTCCACACTGCCTCAATTTTTAAAAAATTGCCCAAAAATACAAAATTAGATTCAGCCATAAGCCATCCAATCAAATAAGCCTGCAAGTTTGAATTCAGAAATTGCTTCCACCAGTAATGAAATGTCAGATGATTACAAAAGAAAAGTGTAATCAAGTGTCATCTGGAAGCTCATCCTGGTCTTTAATGTCCCCAATTTCCAAGACAGCATTAAAATAACAGCCCAGTTAACTCACCTGCTGCTGAAGACAGAATCATATTTCCAGATTTCTGAACCTCATCAAATTTTGCAAAAATTACATTCAACCTGGATAAAGAAAACAAATAGCACATTATGAACATGTAAGCATTTGTTTTGCACACTTAAAACAGCATTTTTAAACAAATTAGTAACATCGTTGAATTCACCAAGTATGGAAACCACAAGAACTTCATCATGAATACTAGGTACTAAGTTTCAAAGCAGCAGTTCTACCTGACTGGAAAGTAGCAAATATAATCCCATTATTCATAAAGAAGAAGGCAGAAAACGAAACTCAGCAGCAGCATGGTAGCACAGTGGTTAGCACTGCTGCTTCTCAGCACCAGGGACCCAGGTTCAATTCAAACCTTGTACGGAATTTTGCACGTTTTCCCCATGTCTGCATGGGTTTCCTCCGGGTGCTCTAGTTTCCTCCCACCGTCCAAAGATGTGCAGGTTAGGTGGATTGGCCATGCTAAAAATTACCCAATAGTGTGCATGGAGGTGCGGATTAGGTAGGGTAGCCATCTGGGGTTTGGTGGGGTGATCTGTTTCGGATGGTCTTCGGAGGGTCAGTGAAGACCTGATGGGCCAAATGGCCTCTGTAGGGATTCTATGATTCTCAGCGAACTGTTAGTATCAGTCCTTAAAGTTACAACTGGAAAACTCAGGATAACTGGGAACAGCCAGCATGGTTTGGTGAAAGAGAAACGTTTAATCAATTTATTAGACTTCTTTTGAGGAGTATCTTGCATCAAAGTTGACGTACTGTACTTTCCAGAAGGCAACTAATGAAGCATCACATGAAAGGGATTCTCAAAAGTAACACAACTTAGCCTGAATAGAAGATTGGTTGGATGGTAAAAAACGGTCTGTGAACAAGTGGGTCTTTGTCTGATTAGATGAGAGTTGAGGGGGTATGGTCACTAAATTTGCTGACACAGTAAAGACAGATAGGAAAGTATATTGTGAACAATAGTCCCCTTAAGCGGCACGGTCGCTAGGATGGCTCATGCATGATAACTGGCATACAGACGCACTGACATCTGGTTCTATAAATGTGCTACTGCACACTGACCTCAGAGGTCCACAGAGTATTCCATTATCCAACTCCCAAAAGCCATGATGTTTTATTTGCAAGTACAATAACATTAAGTTCTTAATATGGCAGATATAGGATAGTTTCTATAATGCCAGGACGAGGAAATACAAACATGTTAATCACCTTAACCAGATTGAACATGTACTAATTTTTAGTTTACTTCCCTCATTCAAGCGGGAGATTTTTTTGAATGAAATCAGACTGAGCTATGAGATTGAACATATGGTGAGGACATAATTTTAGCATTCCTAAATATTTAGGAGGTTTTTTTTATATTTAGTATCAGCATACTGTTGATCTTGCTGCCCTACTGGTCAGCCCTGACAGCTTTGTCAACCTCGTAGCTCAGTAATTAAATATTATAAATTTGTTTGCCAATCTGTAATTCCTTTTGGACTCAGTACAACAAAATAGAATTGATTGACAGTTGTTCTGTTTATGCCATAATCTGGCCTCTACAAACATGCAGAAATGAAAGGCTGTCAAGTCCTTTATAAGATCATAGCTGGAAGCAACAGACAAGAGCTGTCAGCACATATTGTCAACCTCAATATTGATTTCAGGAATCCAAGAGCTGCTACAGCTGCAACTCAACATTCCCCATCAAGAGACAAGAGTCTACATGGAATATCAACAGCATAGCTTCATAATTCAGTTTATCTCTCAAAGACACTGGTGAATGCAAGCAATGAGTTGAATTGAACTCTAACTCTGCATTCTTTTCCTGGATTAAAACAAACTCTAAGCAGATATGAATGCACTACTGCAATTTATCACAAATAATAAAACAGAAAATACCTGCAACACTTAGTTAAGTCTGACCGGAAGTCAGGGAGAAGGTAGAGTCAATATTTCACGTTGATAGAAGGCAGACTATCTACAAGATACACTGCAGAAATTCACCAAAGATCCTCAGACAACACCTTCCAAATCCACGACCACTTCTACCTCGAAATACAAGGGCAGATACATGGGAATACCAACAACTACAGGGTCCCCTCCAAGCCTCTCACCATCCCAACTTGGAAATACATTGCTGATCCATCACTGTCGTTGGGTCAAAATCCTGGAATTCTCTCCCTAAAGAGAGCTACGGACCGTAGCAGGTCAAGAAGGCAGCTCACCATCAACTTTCAAGGATAACTAAGGACAGGCAATAAATGGTGGCCAGCCAGTGATGCCCATAAGAATTAAAAAAAAAAAAGGCACTTCTGCTTTGCCATGCACAAAGAACACAATTATCTTTCAACTTTCTTGACGTGAAAAAGCACCAACCATTATCAGTCTTCCTGGGCTTGTCTCAACTTCAATGATTACAGTTAAAAATCAACTCCGGTTTTCATCATATCAAGACACGGCAATCTTAAGTTAATGATCCTTTTACTATACAGTCAATTTCAACATCATATTTACAGCATATATATTTTTACATATACACATCATTCAAATCTTCCTAATGCTTAAATCTGAATGCAATGTAACTGTGGTAATGCCTACTACCACGTGACAGATGGATCTTTCAACTAACAATGTTATGAAAGCAGTCTTATGTAAATTTGGAAATTTCTTGGATTACACTCAAATGATATTTGGCACTGCCTCAGAAGGCAGTGAAGGTGGATCACTGAATTTTTTTTTTTTTTTTAAGGTGAAGGTAGACAGAATCTTAGTGGGCATGGGAATCAAAGCTTATTAGGCAGGGATAGACGAATACATGGAATTCAGAATGCTAACAAATCGCCCATAACCTTGCTGAATAATAGAGTGGATTCAAGGGGCCAAATGCACATGCTTATGCCCCTAATTTGAACATTCATAAAATATGATGTTAATTTTGTTGACTGTGCACAAAAAAAAAGAACTTTGCAGGAGACCTAACATCAATTTTGACAAAGATATTTCAGAGACCAAATTCAAACTTATCGAAATTGTGAACCACGACAAAGTAAATTAAGTGATTGCAGTGTTACCTTCTGCTAGGAGAAGATCATCTCTTCCGACAGCAAAGCTAAATAGAGCCTATGACAAGTTCACACAGACAGAACTCCCGCTTACCGTGAAATCATAGCTTGTGTCTTTACATCACGGCAAAGAAGCTTTAGATTTATCGTTGTAACTTTTTTAGAAGTCGAGATTTTCCCAGTTTAAACAGACTAGCCTTTAACAGGGTCGGAGACTTTGGACAGTTCTAACTCAGTCAGAAACCTTCACAGAGAGTCCCAGTGAGCAGGGGAATTGGCCATTGGAACTTGGAACTTGAAACTTCCAGGCAATTCCCCCGCTCACTGGGACTCTCTGTGAAGGTTTCTGACTGAGTTAGAACTGTC
>NC_063338.1:81535017-81561490 GCF_021869965.1 Rhincodon typus
TGATGCTGCTTGGTCTGCTGTGTTCATCCAGCCCTGCACCTTGTTATCTCGGATTCTCCAGCATCTGCAGTTCCCACTATCTCAGGGACAATGGAAGTCTCGCTGGGCTCTTTCATCCTGCAGGAGGAGCATGCCACTGCCCTAACTACCATCTCAAATGCTCCAAGATGAAATAGGAAAGTTAAAAGGACTTCACCTGTACCTTTTGCTGAGCCACTTCTCACCAAAGCCTCTCAAGCTAACACCTTATTTCTCACTCTGCTATCAACAAACATTCAATAGCATGTCTCTTTTGATAAATTAAGAACTGATCTATTGCCCAACACACATCTGTATTCTTTATAGTTGAACCTGAAAAACATGCGCCAAATCTTCTGGCCTCTAATTCATTGAGTCCAACGTACAATTAAAGATGTACTTTGGGGCCCTGTGGAAGTCCCGATGCATGGACCACGTGGGAATTTCCTAGAAAGTCTCAAATTCCTATGGGCAATTCTTGTGCTCCTTGTGACACTTCATGCAAGCCTCTGACTCAGATGTCAGACGATCTACAGCTGTTAGCTAGAATAGCACTTATGAAATGTTTGACTGGATAAAACATAATTTAACATCTGGACACCTACCCAAACACCATGACCTAACACTCCAACCCAACTAATGATTCACCCACCTACTCATTCACTAGCATTCAAACTTGATCTTAAAACTTGCCATATAGCAGCCAGTGCTGTCAAAACAGATCATGTCTTGTTTTCCCTTGACACTGCTCTGACAGAATTCCCTGATGAGCACTACACTGTGCATTTCTGTGAAATGCCAGGCTCTGAAGAATATTTTCAGTAAAATTTACCAGCACAATGACAATCCGATGACCATTGCTTTTGCGCAGAAGTTCTGCGTCATGAAAGCTAAAAAAAGGCACCTTCCAGTTAAAAACTCACTAAATTAAGATTATTCTAATTAGAAACAATTAAATTAGCTCTCTTCATTCACAATTACCAATTATTATCCAGTCATCACTGAACCGTGCTAACTGACTAAATTTAAAGGTCTGGTCTGTTCTTTTTGACGCATCGCAATGCTAATTAAGTGGAAGCACTGAATTTTGTCAATCATTCATAAAATTATTCCAAACCTGTGTTGCATATTTCAGGCTCATATTTTGAACAGTACCATTATCTGTTCAAATCATGCTTGAAAGCAAATAAAACAGATAGCGTACAGTACTCTTAAGGAATCCATGAGCTGCATATGCGGAGGAATGAGATTCAATTATGGGTATGATACTGTTTCGATGTGGACTTTCGCTCCACCTTTACCTCCCTCTCACAAGATATCATAAATATTTGATCTCAATACCACACTAACGGATATAAAACTACTTCACTACATTTAAGCAAAAATACCACAGTTTACCATATCCTCAATGCAATTATATTAACCCAAACGACACAGTTAATTCCAAATACCCAAATTGTAGGAAGATGAAAAAATTTACACTGATGACGATAGGAACAGGAACTGGTGTAAGAGATAGAAATAACATTCATTATTAAACACATTAGTGGGTACATTTTTATGACAATATTCATAATTGAGTTCCAACTATAGCCAACAAATACCATACAAATGAATTTACCAAATGAAACACATTCTAATTTAGTCTGCTTACCTAAATCCTCATCTAAATATTCAAAGCACAGCTAACTGGTATTACATTGTGCACCAAAAGTACAGTGAACATTTCAAAGAAAAAAAAACAGAACTCCAAAACTACTTTTTCACCTTACAACCATTACTTCAATTACATGGTCAATTTTTAAGTTCCATAAAAATATACCCTGGAGGGGTAGTACACTTGGAATACAAGTGTACTGAAAAGGGTGGCATCTTGCTTTTATCCAAATATCTGCAGGCTACAACCCAGAACAAATCATAATCTAAAAAGCATACATTATTGTGACACAAACTTGCCATGATTTTCAAAGATGATCACAACGTCAAAAATCCCCATTTTTGATTATGCCTAACACACAACCAGTCAATCAACCTACCAACATTTTTATAAAGGCAAGATAAAAAGGCAGTGTGGTCACAAGATTACTTAATCCTAACTACAAACTTGATTCAACCAAATTGGTTCAGCTAAATTAAAATCTGTGCTCCATTTTAGTCTCAGAGGCTAGCCACCTATGCTGAGAGAGAAATACTAAACCAGATTGAAACCAAGGTTTCATAAATCCAAGGTTTAAAAACCCAAAAGAAACTCCATTTACATAAATCTCAATTCATCCAGACTTCAGACTCTTTCATTTTCCTCTCAGCAATGCACTGCAGTTACACAACAACTGCTTTGTTTACTGACAAAAATTTTATGGATGGATTGAAACTCTAGCATCAAGACAGATGTCAGAAATTGCACAGATGGGATTTCTTTCTATCGACTAAATGGTGCTTGCATGCAGCTGTACTAATCTGAACAGTTATTACACAACGTATGGTGCAAAAGATTACTGAGACTACGCAATTACCTTTTCACTAAAGCATACAAAAAAAAACTAGCAACATTTAGGGTGAAGCAAAAGTTACATCTACTTTATATCCTAATATTAACACTTTGTAATAGTTAATTAACTGAGGATCCCTAGTTATTTTGTCAAGTTTCGATATGAATTTTGAGATTTTAAACCAAAAGCAGTACCTTATCAATGCCTGCTGAAATCAGGAAAATCAACCAAGTAAGTTAGTTCTAAATTGCTGAGGACTACATTGTGCATTCAAGACAAACAGCTGAGGCAGCACAGACTACACTTTGACGAAAAGCATTTAACACCAGATGGGGCTACAGCAAGCGAACAAGGTTTAAGGCATCGTGAAAAACGATCAAATTTATTTCTTTCCAAAAATTCCATTACCCAATTACACTTCCTTCGATTACAAGTGATGCTTTGGTACACATTTATACGCTTGTAACACAAAAACAATAAATTTTACCCCATCAGTTTTCTCAAAGGGCTTGTCGATTTGATTAACCATTATAAAGAAATAACAAAGGCAAAGTTGCTGTAATCTGACCAAACCACAGGACTCCTCTTGGATAGATGGTGGTGGTTTAACCTAAGAGTCACCATGCCTCATGTTAAGGGAGAGGTTGAGAAGGAGAGTTCTTCATGTTAACATCAGCCAGTGTGGGTACTGAATCCACACTGTAAGCATTACTTTGCATCGCAAACCAGCTATCTAGTAATTGAGCTAACGTTCCCTTTTAACTTACAGTCATAAGAAACAAAAGTTTCAATAACGAAACTGCCTAGGAAGCCATTCAGTTGTATTAATTGTTACAAAGGGGAACATTAAAAAAAGCAATAAAACCAGATAGACCACCTGGCATTGACCAAGGCAAACACAGTCCTGTCAACCCCACAAATTCCTCCTTACTAGAATCTGGGAGCAAGTCCTAAAATTGGGTGAGCGGTCTTGTGGACTAATTAAGTAACAGCCTGACATAGTTGTACTCATGGAATCATACCTTGCAAACATGGTCCTAAACAGGGCCATCACCACCATCCCCGGATCAAATGTGGACAATGAAACCTCTCACTGAGGTCCTCTTACCATTTTTCGCATACCTTGACCAAAATGTCACCTTCACACCGAGAATAATTTACATTGTATTGTGTGGCACTATCACTGTGCTAAATGGGATAGACTTCAAATATGACCATAAGCAGCATTCAAATTGTGTTCCAACAGTCTGCAACCTCATGGCCCAGTATAAACCCCACTCTACCATTACCATCAAGCATGGGTCAACTTTTGGATCAAAGAAAAGTGCAGGAGGGCACAACAGGAGCAGCATCAAGCACACCTAAAAATGAGGTCTCAACCTCGCAAGGCTACAAAATAGATGCAGGTCAAACTGCATAAGCAGCAAGTCAGAGAGAGCCAAGTGATTCCACAACCAACTGCTTTTTTCTAAGCTCTGCAGTCCTGCCACATTAAGTCCAAACAGTAATGGACATTAAAACAACTCACTGGAGGTGGGAGCTCTGCAAACATCCCCACTGTCAATGACGGGGAACCACAACACATTGTTTCATCCTTTGCACCAATCTTCAGCTCTTTTGGCTAAAGTGATGATGCATCTCAGCCTCTTGCAAAGATTCCCAGTATCACAGATGCCAGTCTTCAGGCATTTCAATTCAGTCCACATGATATCAAGAAATGGCTTGAGGCACTGGATACTTCAAAGGCTTTGAGCCTCAACAGCATTCCAGCAATAATTTGAAAACTTGTGCTCCAGAAATCACCAGGGTCTGATAATCCGCATCCCACAGTACTAAAGGAAGTGGCCCTGAAAATCATCACCAGGATATCACTGCAGAGTTTCTCAGGATAGTGTCCTCAACCCAACCATCTTCATTTGTTTCATCAATATCAATATTGACAAGTGGCAAGTAACATACGTGCCACACAAGTGCCAATGACAATTTTCCACAAGGGAGAATCTAACCATCGCCCCTTGATATCCACTGAATCCCCAACAAACAACATCTTGGAGGTTATCATTGACCACAAACTAAACTGGGTTAGCCATATAATTACTGTGGCTACAAGAGCAGGTCAAAGGCTAGGAATTCTGCAGCTCACCTTTTAACTCTGCAAAGCCTGCCAACCAGCTACAAGGTACAAGTCAGGAGTGTGACATAATATTCCCGACTTGTCTGGATGACAGCGGCTCCAATAACTCAAGAAATTGACAGCATTCAGAACAAAGTAGCCCTCTTGATTGTCACCATACTCTCAACTCTAGATTGACACTCATTCCCTCAATCACAGACGCACAGTATAGTGTGTTTCATCTACATGATGCATTGTAGAAATACAACAAGGTTCCTTCAACAACATCTTCTGATCACTGACATCTATAAAAAAACAAGGGCAACAGATATATGTTAATATAACCACCTTTAAACGTCATCTCAAACTACTCCATCCTGACTTGGAAATATAACACTATTCCTTCAGTGTTACTGAGTCAAAATCCTGGATCTCCCTCCCTAACATTTGAACTACCTACACACACGAACTGCAGCAGTTCAAGATGGCTACTCACATCAATCTCTCAAAGGCAATAAGAGAGGAAGTAAGTCTGGCATAGCCAGCAACTAGATTAATGCCAAGAATAAATAGTAAAAAACTTAAAGAAAAGAAAAACTTCATCCAGCTTTCAAATGTAGAAAGTCACACCTTATAAACTGGTCACATTGGTCAGCTCTTGTCCAGGAAAAAAGATTACAGGCTCAACAGAAGAATAAACAAATACTTAGTACTGTGTTGCTTCAATGAAATTACTGTCTTAAAACAAGCCAGACTGTTTGCTTCAATAGTTAAGGTTAATACCAACACTCTAATTTCATATTGCCAAGAGAATTCAAATAATCAATTTAACCTTCAAGTATCAACACAAATAATGTTTATTCATTTTAATGCTCTTTGAGAATCCTGTGGTCAGTTTTTAATTTATTCATTTTGGGGGATGTAGGCGTCACTGGCTGGCCAGCATTTATTGCCTATTGAGAAGGTGGCGCTGAGCTGCTTTCTTGAATCACTGCAGTCCACCTGCTGTGGATTGACCTATAATGCCATTATAGAAGGAGTTTCAGGATTTTGACCCAGCGACACTGAAGGAATGGTGATATATTTCTAAGTCAGGACGATGAGTGGCTTGGAGGGAAACTTGAAGGCGGTGGTGTTCCCATATATCTGCTGCCCTTGTCCTTCTAGATGGAAGTGCTTGTGGGTTTGGAAGGTGCTGGCTGAGGATCTTTGCTGAATTTCTGCAGTACATCTTGCAGATAGTCATCTTAGTAGCAGCAGTGTGTACCAAGTCAGTTTGTTGCTTGACGAGTCTATGTGACAGCTCTCCCAATTTGGCACTAGCCACCAGATGCTAGTGAGGAGGACTTTGCAGGGCGACAGGGCTGTTTCTACCGTTATCTTTTCCAGTGCCTAGGTCAATGCCTGGTGATCTGTCCGGTTTCATTTCTTTAAGAGTTTGTCACGATTGGTACAACCGAATGGCTTGCTAGGCCATTTCAGTGGACAATTGATAGTCGACCAGATTGCTGTGGGTCTGGAGTCACACGTAGGTTAGACTAGGGGGAGGATGTCAGATTTCCTTTCCTGAAGGACATTAGTGAACCAGGTGGATTTTTCCTGACAATTGACAATGGTTTCATGGTCATCAGCAGATTCATAATTAACGTTTTTTTTAAGACTGAATTCAAATTCCATATCTACCATGGTGGGATTTCAACCTGTGTACCCAAAACATTATCTGTGTCTCTGGATTAATAGTCTAGTGATAAAACCACTAGGCCTTTCCCACCCTACCACCTAACTATTGATACCAATGCAACTATATTACTCACCTGAACCACTCTTCCTGAGGAATAGTAACATAATGCCGATTTGTGTTAAATACTGGACAATTTGTACAGTACAATATCACTAATGATGCGGCCATGGTTACACAAAACCAATCTCTGAAGTCCAAGAACATGGAAGCTTTTAGGTGGATCCAAACTCAAGTCCTTAAACTGACAAAGTAATGTCATAACTCAATGCAGGAGTAAATTCCTGCTGATGCTGGAATCAGTGCTGAAAACAGAGCTCTGATGAAGAGTCATCTAGACTCAATGTTGGCTTGCTCGGTCTCCAGGGATGCTGCTGGACCTGCTGTGATTTCCAGCATTTTTTGTTTTCAATGTCATAACTCGCTCTGCAAACGTTTACATTACTATTAAACCTTCATGAAGCCTAACATTTCCCATTTTCAACACATCTTTTGAAACGGGTGCAAAAATACTTAGGAGTCAAAGTCATAGAGGTTTACAGCATGGAAACTGGCCCATCTGTCCAACTCGCCCAATGCTGCCCAGTTTTCACAATTAATCTAGTCCCATTTGCCTACATTTGGTCCATATCCCACCATACTTATCCCATCCATATACCTGCTCAAATGTTTCTTAAATGACAAAATTGTATTTGTTTCCACCACTACCTCCAGCATGCTGTTCCAGACATTCACCATCCTCTGAAAAAATTGCCCCTATGGACCCTTTTGTATCTCTCTCCCTCACCTTAAACCTATGCCCTCTAATTACAGACTCCCTTATCCTGGGGAAAAGCTGTTGGCTATCTACCTTATCTATACCATTCATGATTTATAGAGCTCTATAAAGGTCACCCCTCATTCTCCTACAATCCAGGGGAAAGTAGTCCCAGCCTCTCCAGTAACTTAAACCTTCTAGTCCAGGTAGCATCCTAGTAAATCTTTTCTGCACTCTTTCTATTTAATAATATCCTTTCTACAGTAGGGCGACCACAGCTGCATGCAATACTCCAAATTTGGCCTTACCAGCAACAAAAACAAAAAGTTGCTGGAAAAGCTCAGCAGGTCTGGCAGCATCTGTGAAGGAGAAAACAAACAGTTAACGTTTCAGGTCCAGTGATCCTTCCTCAGAACTGATGGTGGCTGGGAAAACGTCAGTTTATATGCAGAAAATAGGGAGGTGGGTGGGGTAGGGAGTAAACGATAGGATAGAACCCAAAGAGAGAGAAAGACAGTTGGACAGACAAAGGAGTTGCTAATGATCAGGCTGGGAGGGTGAACAGTTGTTAATGGGGGCTGTTAATGACTAATAACAGGGGGTGTGTAATGGCAGGCTATGTGGTAACAAAGCCTGGTGTGTGGGGTGGGGGGCTGGGACATGGGAGAGTTTAGGCCCTAAAATTATTGAACTCAATATGGAGTCTGGAGGGCTGTAGAGTCCCCAAGCGGAAAATGAGGTGTTACCAACGTCTTGTACAGCTGCAACAAGATGTTCCCCAACTCCTATACTCAATGCTGCAACCAATGAAAGCAAGCATGCAGAAAACTTACTTCACCATGTCTACCTGTGACTTCAATTACAAGAAGCTATGAACCTGTAACCCTTGAAATAATGCTGACATTTTCAAAGACATAAGATTGAAGCTCTAAGAAGCTTTATCCTTTCAAATATAAGGTGAATCCACCACAGCAACTTCAGTGATTAGATTATCTACGATGTTACAGACATATCTATTTAATGTGTTTGTATCTATTCCAGTCACTATGGATACCTTAGGCCATACGGGGATTTCATGTCGAACATCACCCAGTTATTAGGACCAGAAATTTCATTCAATTCGTTTTAGCCTTGTTTAATGCAGGACTTTGCCTGACTTGACTTATTATTCTGGAGTGACCGCTCCCCCTCTCAGACTTTTGACTGCTCCTAGCCTTCGAACTTGCAGCCTCTCCTCACGTCACATCACTCATTGAGCAGCCCCCCTGCGGTTATTTTCTGACAGGGTTGAGCACAGGAGGTACTGTAAGTAGTATTACATGTTTGTTTTACATTACAGTTTATTTTAAGAGTTGCTGTGTTTATCAATTCAGTAACACAACTTTTCAAAGTACAGGTGGTACTGTATTTCAACTTCGAGGATATATTTATGTTGTTTTCTTTTATCTCTGCTGAAGATGGCCCTACAGAGCCATTTTTAACAATTAATTCCCATGAGAATCACTACTTCAACTAAAGTTGCAGTTTTTGAGAAGCTATCCCCGAATTCAAATGATTATACAGTCTATATAGCTCATAGATTCAAATACTCAAGCTGGTTTGTGGTTCCTTAGCACTGGAATATGATTATATACACAAACTTAGGAACAGCGTGCCCAGAAATAATAAACTGTTTGCTGATAAATTTATGGTATCCAATAAGAACCACCTTGCTCCCTCTGGACCTTTTCAAACAAATAGATGCTTTTAAATAGAAGTTTTTTTTTGAAACAAAATTAAATTAGATACTTAAAATCATGCATAATGAAACAAAGTTTGACTAATTTTGTGATGCTGATTTTATACACAAAGTTACATATTGATGATGAAGAGATAGTAGGAACTGCAGATGCTGGAGAATCTGAGATAACAAGATGTAGAGCTGGATGAACACAGCAGGCCAATTTCTGAAGAAGGGTCTAGGCCCGAAACGTCGGCCTTCCTGCTCCTCTGATGCTGCTTGGCCTGCTGTGTTCATCCTGCTCTACACCTTGTTATCTCTATTGATGATGAATAACTGTTTGGCCACAACCTTAAGTAGAAATCGATGGAGGGCACCAGTCAGTTTCAACACGATTTGAAATTTGAATTGACAATAGCATTTCAAGAACAGTACTTTTTGATACAGCACAGTGATGGCATAGTTCACAAAAATCAGGCTGTTTTCTTGGAAACCCACATGAGCTTAAGGCTGAAACCAAAAGGCAATTCTCACTTGCAGGAAACTTCAACTGATGGTGTGGAACTACGATTAAGCAACTTTTTATAGCACTGAATGATCTGTGATGTAGAGACTGAATTGTGCAACTATTCCAGCGTGTCCAACATCAGCATCAAGTGTAAACATTAAGTTTTGGTCTAGATTAAATCTAAAAGTAAACTGTAAATTAAAAATTTGCAGACAAGTTAAAGATAGAAGCAGATTTAATCACCAATTCATTGATCGTATTATAACACCCGTGGAAAAACAAACCCATGCTAGGGTTACCTAAAATTTCAAAAGCAGTCAAGCTCATTATACAATAGAGGTTTAAAGAGCACAATAACCCAACAAATGGGGAGAAGTTTGAAAGACCTGACCACAATAAACAGAAATAAAAGCAGCAGAGAAGAATGGAAGACCAAGAATGGCCTGTGCTCTGTCCAAAGCCTGAGGCAGGGATATCAGATTAACTCTAAATGGCTGTTCACATCCTGACGTTGCTCACTTCATCTCGATAACCCTCCCTGTGCCCTTTCTGACATTAAAACAAATCACAGAGGATAAACTGGGATTGGCACGAAACCCAAAATTACCAATCCCCTTCTCTTAGCTAGGTAATCTACACAAGGCATTGCTGTCACTTACCAGGTGAAACAACTGATGCTTGTTAAATCATATTGGGCCAGATAACTTAGATCACAGGTGCAGTAAAGTACACACTAAGTTCTGATCCAGTCAAGCAGCAGTAAAGAGAAGATTGATCAATGGATTTTACTTCAGAGTAGACAGACAATCAGATGACGGAGCTAAACTTCAATATATGCATGACAAACACTCAAACTGTACTAGTTTACAACCTAAAAAGGCTTTTGTTTTTATCAGAAGCTCCATGAAAATTATACCCTCGTCACAAATGTTTTGACTTTTAAAAAAAGCACATTTTAGGATGAATCATTTAGGAGTCCTTTCGGAATCTAGCCAAGATACTTTTACTGCACCTATAGTGTAATATGTTTGAAAGTTTCACCAAATGGAACTAATTTAATTGGATTTGCCTGCGTAATATCCCCAATAAAGGGTGTTGTCTCACCTTTTAATGGCTTTGCTAGACAATGTTCTACGGCTTGTGTTCTACCTGTGTGTATCAATCCAACCACCATTTTAGCAAAACATGTTAAATTCAGTGGACATCAAGATAAAAAAAAATAGAATTTTCCTGGTCCCATTTTTAGTTACCAAGCAATTGGGATTTCCTTAAAATTTGCTTTGGAGAGTAATCCCAAATGAATCTAATTTCAACATTCTGAAGTAATCTCAAAGATACCTTTCTTTGCTTCAGATTGCTTATCACTGAAGTTAACATTATTGGATCAAGATCATAAAAAACAGTAGCAGGCAATTCAACATGACTGCCAACAAACAAAACTGCAACTGTTTTAATCATTGCCTTAAGAAAAGGGGTAATCTGCCATGGGTGTCTAAAGAAATAAGGGAGGCTATCAAATTGAAAGAGAAGGCATACAAAGTGGCCAAAAACAGCATGAAACTAGAAGATTGGAAAAACTTTAAAGGTCAACAGAAAGCCACGAAAAGAGCTATAAAGAAAAGTAAGATAGAACATGAGAAAAAATTAGCACAGAATATAAAGACAGATAGGAAAAGTTTCTATAAACATATAAAACAAAAAAGAGTGGCTAAAGTAAACGTTGGCCCTTTAGAGCATGAGAAGGGGAATTTAGTTATGGGATATGATGAAATGGCCGAGGCATTGAACAGGTATTTTGTATCGGTCTTCACAGTGGAGGACACTAATAACATGCCAGTAATTGACAAAGAGACGAAGGTAGGTGAGGACCTGGAAACAATCATAATTACGGAAGAGGTAGTGTTGGGCAAGCTAATGGAGCTAAGGATTGATAAGTCTCCTGGCCCTGATGGAATGCATCCCAGGGTACTAAAAGAGATGGCGGGAGAAATAGCAGGTGCACTGGCGGTAATTTTCCAAAATTCGCTGGACTCTGGGGCAGTCCCAGCAGATTGGAAAACAGCAAATGTGACGCCACTGTTTAAAAAGGGAAGTAGACAAAAGATGGGGAATTATAGACCTGTTAGCTTAACCTCTGTAGTGGGGAAGATGCTTGAGTCTATTATCAAGGAAGAAATAGCAAGGCATCTTGATAGAAATTGTCCCGTTGGACAGACGCAGCATAGGTTCACGAAGGGCAGGTCATGCTTGACAAATCTTTTGGAATTCTATGAAAACATTATGAGCGAGGTAGACAATGGGGACCCAGTGGATGTGGTGTACCTAGATTTCCAAAAGGCCTTCAACAAGGTGCCGCACAAAAGGCTACTGCATAAGATAAGGATACATGGCATTAAGGGTAAAGTATTAGCATGGATAGAGGATTGGTTGACTAACAGGAAGCAAAGAGTGGGGATAAGTGAGTGCTATTCTAGCTGGCAGTCAGTGACTAGTGGTGTGCCTCAGGGATCGGTGTTGGGACCGCAATTATTTACAATTTATATAGATGACTTGGAGCTGGGGACCACGTGTAGGGTGTCAAAGTTTGCAGATGACACTAAGAGGAGTGGCAAAGCAAAGTGTGCAGAGGACCGTGAAACTTTGCAGAGGAGCATAGATACATTGAGTGAGTGGGCAAAGGTCTGGCAGATGGAATACAATGTAAATAAATGTGAAGTCATACATTTTGGTAGGAGTAATAGTAAAAAGGGTTATTACTTGAATGGTAAAAAGTTGCAGCATGCTGCTATGCAGAGGGACCTGGGTGTCCTTGTGCATGAATCACAGAAGGTAGGTCTGCAGGTACAACAAGTAATTAAGAAGGCAAATGGAATTTTGTCCTTCATTGCTAAAGGGATTGAAATTAAAAGGAGAGGTTATGTTGCAGCTGTACAAGGTGCTGGTGAGGCCACACCTGGAGTACTGTGTGCAGTTTTGGTCTCCTTACTTGAGAAAGGATGTACTGGCACTGGAGGGGGTGCAAAGGAGGTTCACTAGGTTGATTCCGGAGTTGAGGGGGTTGGCTTATGAGGAGAGACTGAGTAGATTGGGATTATATTCATTGGAATTCAGAAGATTGAGGGGGGATCTTATAGAAACATATAAAATTATGAAGGGAATAGATAAGAAAGAAGTAGAGAGGATGTTTCCACTGGCAGGTGAAGCTATGACAAGAGGGCATAGCCTCAAGATTAGAGGGAGCAGATTTAGGACTGAATTGAGAAGGAATTTCTTCACCCAGAGGGTTATTAATCTATGGAATTCCTTGCCCAGTGAAGTAGTTGACGCTACTTCAGTAAACATTTTTAAAGAAAAAGGTAGATACTTTTTTGAACAATAAAGGAATTAAGGGTTACGGTGAGAACGCGGGTAAGTGGATCCGAGTCCATGAAAAGATCAGCCATGATCTTATTGAATGGCGGAGCAGGCTCGAAGGGCCAGACGGCCTACTCCTGCTCCTAGTTCTTATGTTCTATGTTCTTAACAAATGGTCATCTTTCCTGCTTCCCCAGTTCCCACAACATCCCGTTCCCTGACCCCCAATGACCTTTGATGGTCAAAGACATCTCAGCTCAGCCTTGATTATATTCAAAAATCAGTCTGCAGAAGCCTAAAAAACAATATTTTAGGGCTGTTTCCCATTGTCCTCTTATTGCATCAACATATAATACAGCTTTTGCTTTCTGGGTATAATCAGAACCAGCAGCAGGCAATTCATCCCATCAACTCTGCTCCATTTGAGTATTCCAAAGATGAATGAGTGTCAGAAGGAAATTCCTCCTCTCCTCTCCTCTGTCTTAAATAGGAGACTCTATTTTTAAACAATACCCACTAGGTCTAGATTCCCCACATTCACTCCAGAGCCACCCCATCAGGCCCCTTAGAATCTTACGTGTTTCAATAAGACCACTTCTTATTTTTCAAAAATTTAATGGTGATTGGTCGTATCTGCTCAACTTTCCTCACAAGACAATCCCTTCATCAAAGAATCAGTCAAATGAACCTGTAAACTTTTCATTCTAAAATTAAAATATACTTTATTTGTGAAAAGTTTTCGTCTATAACATCCAAAAAGTTGCCATTTTGTTCTGTACAATCTTTCCAAATGACAAGAAATAAACCCAAATGATACATTGGAATTTTACATCCCACAGAATTACAGTGTAGTTGCAAATAGCAAGGCATTCTTAACCTCATGCAGGAAGAAAATTTTTACGTTTTGAGGTAACAGAGGTCTGACAACTGAACAAAGCCCCATTAGGCAAAAAGACCAAACTTTTCTTGAACTGCTTCCAATGCAGGCATATGCCTCTACAGGTGAGATCCCTCAAAGACTCTAAAGATGTAGCAAGGCTTCCGTAATTTTATACTCCAGCCCCCTGAAATAAAGGCCAACATTCTGTTGTTTCCTAATTGCTGCACCTGCAAAGTAACCTTTTGTGCTTCATGGATAAAGACGCCAAATTCCCCGCTGTGCAACAATATTCTGTAATCTCTCTCCATTTAAATTGTGACTCAGATATTCCAAAAGGCCAGATAATCAGTGAAACAACACAGACTGGAATTGCACTTTGGAACTCGGAGAATTCCATATGCAGCTGACTCCACAAATTGCCTGGAAAACTGAAGGTTTTGACTGACAATTCCCATGGTTGGAACGCTGAGAAAAAAACCCTTTATTGTTTGATAATTCAGAAGGTTCTGCTTCGTTAAATTAATAGATTATGCAGGACAAATTGGGAGATTAAAAACCTAGTTTAAATCTGGAGTAACTACTAAACTGACACCCCCAAATTACAACACACAGCAGCGCCCCCACCAAACCCTGATAGCTGCTCTCTGATCAAATCACTGGATTCCATTCTCCATTCTTCCCTTCCCACCACTACACCCTCAACCTTGAAGCCTCTCCCTCACCAGCTGACAAAGACATTCTTTCCTCACCTCCCACCATTCCAACCCCCACTGCGGACAGCCTGAACCCTGGGATACAACACTAAACATGCATGCCCACGAACCCAACACATCTCTTGCCATTCTCTCCTGATGTACAATTCAGCCTCTTCATTACACCAAGTGTCACTCACCTGCACCATATTTACCTTGCACTCTAACTTCTAAAGCTACCACCATTCTGGCCGCACACTTAGCAGCTGTGTGTCTGGTTGTGCTAGACATTATAAATCTCAGAACACAGCACCCTGACTGCTTCAAAAAGAAGGGGCATGGTTTGACTTCTCCCAACTATCCTGCACTATGGGAGAATCGTACTGACTTCACCTATACTCTGCATTTCTGAAAGAGATATCTTCTGAAAAGATCAAAATGCCCAGCTAGAAATACACAATTCAGCACTAATGGAAAATGAGTGGAATGGCAATGCTACAGTGATTGCCATTCCTCAATGTCCAGGTCAATATTCTGCTTTGCTGATCCTCCTGCTAAAGTTAAGAACTTCAGTTTACTGCATTTTCTGGAATCTGCCAAATGCTTGATGACTCACTTAACCTGCGATGTATGGTATCCCCATGCATACTTTTGTTTTAATCCTCCTCACAACCTTACTAATTGAGGAAGGATCACTGGACCCGAAACATTAACTCGGTTTTTTCCTTCACAGATGCTGCCAGACCTGCTGAGCTTTTCCAGCAACTTTGTTTTTGATTCTTACTAATTGCTTTCAGGATCTATTGTTCTCAGAAGTTGCTCCAAATACACCGCAGAACCCATCCTCCACGCTACCACTGCCAATTTGATTCAACTATCAAAATCAGAGATGACCGTGGTTCTCTTCTTAAAGGATTAAATTATTTCTTGATTCCTAGTCTGTGAATTTCACCACGGCTGACGGGGGTGGGGATGGCACCAGGGAATGCATCAGGAGCCAACCTCCTCTTTGCCTGGGATTGACGAGAATGCTGGGGGAATACTGGGGTGCCAGAGGTGATATGAAAGACAATAAACTTTATTCTATTGCGCAGGCTACTTAGTTTCACATCTACACAGCATCATTATTAAACAGGCAGCTTGCCATTGCTTGAGAATTGTAACAGTATTCTTCCTACTCTTTATGCCACCTAAAGGTGGTATTCATAGGAAACTTAACCTCAGGTTAAAGCTCACATTACTCTACAGCCCTGGTTAAGCAATTCAACAGGACAATGGTGTTGCTGTTGTGATGAAGTTTGCTTCGTGTTTCCCAATCCTGGGGCCAGCTTTGTACAATGATGATCTACTTGACCAAATCATTCTACTGCATTTATTCTATTTAAATAAGGAGAAATTCCTGAAGATGATTTCTAAATTGTTTAAAATCAAAACATATTCTCACTCCTTACTGTAATTTCCCACTCTTCCTGGAAAGTTCATGCGTGGATACAAACAAAGACAGGTCCAATTACATGGCCATCTAAGGAACAACAGTCTAACTAATGCATATCATCTGACCTCATGAATAATAGCTGCAGGAATTACAAAAGGGGGTACATGATGCCTATGAATTATTGCACCTAGAGGGCCCTACTTACGTGAAACACTTGGAGGAAGCACCAGGAGTGACAAGGGCATGAAATTACTCTGGGTGGGGGATTTTATGTCCACCACCAAGAGTGGCTCGGCAGCACTACTGATCGAGCTGGTCAGGGTCTGCAGCAGGTGGTGAGGGAACTGACAAGAATGACAAACATATTTCACCTCATCCTCAACCAATCTGCCAGCTGCAGATACTGACACGGTCAAATGTAAGAGTGAGCACCACACTGTCCTCGTGGAGATGAAGTCCCGCATTCACGTTACGAATACCCTCTATCATGTTGTATGACACGATCACGGTGCTAAATGGGATAGACTTCAAATATGTAGCAACTGAAGACTGGGCATCCATGAGGCCTGGGGCCATCAACAGCTGCCTCAGAGCCCAGCACTTACTCAACCATTACCATCAGACCAGGGGATCAAACCTGGTTCAATGGAGAGTGCAAAAGGGCATGCCAGGAGCAGAACCAGGCACACTTAAAAATGAGGTGTCGACCTGGTGACAGAATACTTGCATGCCAAACAGCATAAGCAGCAAATGACAGTCAGAGTTAAACAATCCCACAAGTAATGCATCAGAGCTAAGTTATGCAGTCCTGCCACATTCAGTTGTGAATGGTTGTAGAGAATTAATCAAATCGCTGGAGGCAGCGGCTCTAGAAACATCCCTATCATCAATGATGGAAGAGCCCAGCACATCAGTGCAAAAGATAAGACTGAGGCATTTGCAGCAATCTTCAGCCAGAAGTGCCGAGTGGACGATTCACTGAGGCCTCCCGCAGTGATCCCCAGCAATACTCCACATAATATCAAGAAATGGCTGGATGCACTTAGAACATTCTGACAATAATACTGAAGATTTGTACTCCAGAACCCCTCTAGCCAAGCTCTTTCAGTACATTCACAAGACTGGCATCTACCTGACAATGTGGAAAATACCACTTCAACACCCTACCCTGTTCTCTAGTCAGCATCTGTCTCAGGCTTGCTGCAGCACTCTCGTGAAGCTCAGCACAAGCTGGAAGAACAGCACCTCATTTTCTGCTGGAGAAGCCTACAGCCTTCTGGACTCTATATAGAGTTCAACTACTTTAGGGCTTGAGCATCATTACACCAAGCCCCACACACCAGGCCTTGTTATCAGTCTGCTATTACACATAACTCACTGCTAGCCACTAACAGTCCCCATTAATACCTATTCACCCTCTTGGCCAGATCATTATCGACTCGTTGACTGTCAAACTGTTTGTGTCTTTGGCTCTATCTGCATCTATTCTTTACTCCTTGCCCCTCCTGCCAACCTATCTTCAGTACGTAAACCAACACTTTCCTAGTGCCCATCAATTCTGAGGAAGGGACACTCGAAATGAGACATTAACTGATTTCTCTCCACAGATGTTGCCAGACCTGAACTTTTCCAGCAATTTGTTTTTGTGTTGAATGTGGAAAATGACCCAGGTATGTCTTGTACATAAAAAGCAGGACAAATCCAACTACCATCCCATCAGTCTACTCCTGATCATCAGTAAAGTGATGGAACGTGTCATAAACAGTGCTATCAATCAGCACCCACTCAGCAAAACCTGCTCATGTCGTCTAGTTTGGGTTCCGCCAGGGCCACTCACCTCCTGACCTCATTACAGCCTTTGTTCAAATGTGGACGAAAAACCTGAATTCCAGAGGTGAGTTGAGAATGACAGCCCATGACATCAAGACTGCATTCAACCAAGTGTGACATAAAGGAGCGAAACTGGAATCAATGGGTAACATGCAGCAAAGTCTCCATTGGCTGAAGTCAAACCTGGCACATAGGAAGATGGTATCAGAGATAGTAGGAACTGCAGATGCTGGAGAATCTGAGATAACAAGGTGTAGAGCTGGATGAACACAGCAGGCCAAAGAGTATCAAAGGAGTAGGAAAGCTGACGTTTCGGGCCTAGACCCTTCTTCAGAAATCTGACAAAGGGTCTAGGCCCGAAACGTCAGCCTTCCTGCTCCTCTGATGCTGCTTGGCCTGCTGTGTTCATCCAGCTCTACACCTCGTTATCTCACATAGGAAGATGGATGTGGTTGCTCGTGGTCAGTCATCTCAGCTTCAGGATGTCACTGCAGGAGTTCCTCTGGGTAGTGTCTTAGGCCCAACCATCTGCAGCTGCTTCATCAATGACCTTCCTTCCATAATTTTTTTTTAAATTCATTCACAGGATGAGGGTTTCACTGGCTAGGCCAACATTCATTTCCTATTCCCAATTGCCCAGAGGGCAGTTAAGAGTCAACTACAATAAGATTTTAAGAGTAGATTTGTAGCTCGGGTTGTGGACGTGGTGGTTGGTTAGCTCGCTGAGCTGGTTCATTGTTCCACAGACGTTTCAGTACTAAGCTCGATAACATCATCAGTGCAGCCTCCGATGAAGCGCTGTTGTGTTTTCCCACCTGTTATTTAAACTCTGGTGTCCGTTGAGCTGGATTACCTCACTTCCGGTTTTCCTTCGCAATGGAGTGTATATGGGGTCTAGCTCTATGTGTTTAATGATGGCTTTCTTAGTGGAGTACCAGGCTTCTAGGAATTCTCATGCTTGTCTCTGTTTTGCATGTTCCAGGCTCCTGGTGTTGTCCTAGTGGAGTACCAGGCTTCTAGAAAAACTTTGTTCCTAGAAGCTACCAACCAAGACTGGGCAACTGACCTAGAATGAGCCATCAACATCAGTCAACAGACCACAAGAGCCAGGAAAAGGCAGACCATTCAGGAAAAACTAGCCAAACTAACCCACAAAAATGACAACAACAGAGCAGACACCTGGATAAGAAACCTTTCAGACAGGAAACTGACAGACACAGAGAAAGCTGTTCTCATTCGCGGACTCAACTACAGAGACGCCAACAAAACAGAATTCCTAGCCAAACTGGAAGCCACAATGAAGACCAAAACATCAATGAAGAAACACAAGCCATAAGACAGTGATCCTAACACTAACCAGAAAAAGCGAACTCAACATTCTCAACACATCTGAAAGGAAAGCCCTAGAAGAACTGAAAAAGGACAAGAACATCACAATACTACCAGCAGACAAAGGGCATATGACAGTAATACTGAAGGGATTACCTCTCCAAGGCACATGCACTACTAGCCGATGAGAACACGTACCAGCAAGTACAGACAGACCCGACACCTCAACTGGGCAACAAGATTCTCAACACATTAAAGAGACTCAAACAGACCAGACAAATCAACGAAACAGACTTCTTGAGAATGAAACCCAAAAGAACTAACACTCCCAATTCTACGGCCTCCCGAAGGTACACAGACTGGAAGTACCCCTCAGACCCACAATCTCCACGTCAGGCACGCCATCACATAGCTTAGCCAAGGAGTTACAATGGAGACTAAAGCACCTCGTCAGCAAGTCACCCCACTCAATCCACGCAGCCCAGGAGTTCCTCAATTCCATCAAGGACATAAGAATTGATGGTGACAAGACCATGGTATCATTTGACATTAGTGCCCTATTCACATCGACAGACATACCACTAGCAAGAGAAACACTGACAATACTACTAAAACAAGAATAACTAGTGACACTATCTCCACAGACAACATGCTGCAGCTACTGGACCTTAGCCTCACCACCCACTTCACCTTTAACAGCCAAATATATGAACAGATCAACAGGACACCCATGGGATCACCTATCTCCAGACTAATAGCTGAAGCGGTGATCCAGAGACTTGAAAGTATGGCCCTTCCATTAATCCAACCAAAACTATGGATACGCTACGTAGGCGACACCTTCGTCATTATTAAATGGGCCAAACTAGAAGAGATACACTAACTAATAAACAACACCCTCATTGGGATCAGATTCACCAGAGAAAAGAAGAAGAACAAATAGCTCCCATTCCTGGACGTCATGGTGGAATGCAGGACAAATGGAAATTCCTAACAAAGGTACACAGGAAAGCCGCACACACTGACCAAGCACTGAATTTCAACAGCAACCATCCTAACACACACACACACAAATGAAGTTGCGTGAGAACACTATTTAAATGAGCAACAACACACTGCAGCAGCACAGAGCTACACCAGAAAGAAGAAGAGTACCTCTTCCAAGTATTCAAAGACAATGGATACCCGAGAAACTGGGTCAGAAGATGCTATCACACGCATGATAACAGGAAGCTACTATATGACCCAAAACACTCACCATGCTACCTTACATCAGGAACACATCTGAACTGACCTCAAGACACCTATGACCACTGGGCATCATAGTAGCACACGAACCCACATCAACCCTACGCCAACTGCTCACATGGACCAAAGACCCGCTACCCACTATGGACAAGACCAATGTCATATACAAGATTCCCTGCAAAGACTGCGACAAACATGACATTGGACAGACAGGAAGGAAATTAACCACACGAGTACACGAACATCAATTGGCAATAAAAAGACACAACCAATACTCACTCATCTCCATCCACACAGATAAGGAGAACCACCAATTCGATTGGGACAACACCAGGATCCTAGGACAGGTGAAGCAAAGACAAACACGGGAATTCCTAGAAGCCTGGTACTCCACTAAGAAAGCCATCAATAAACACAGAGCTAGACCCACATATACACTACATTGCAAAGGAAAACCGGAGGGGAGGTAATCCAGCTCAATGGACACCAGAGTTTAAATAACAGGCAGGAAAACACAACAGCGCTTCATCAGAGGCTGCACTGATGATGTTACCCAGCATAGTAATGAAACATCTGCGGAACAACGAACCAGCTTGGTGAGCCAACCAACCACAACAGTTAACTACATTGTTGTGGGTCTCAAGTCACATGTAAGCCAGACCACAAAAGGATGGCAGTTTCCTTCCCTAAAAGGCATTAGTGAACCTGATGGGTTTTTCCCGACAACCGACAATGGATTCCTAGGTCATTGTTATACTCTTAATTCCACCATCTGCTGCGGCACGATTCAAACTCGGGTCCTCAGAACATTTGCTGGGTCTCTGGATTAACAATCCAGTGATGATACCACTAGGCCATTGCCTCTTGTGGTTAGAAGTGGGAATGCTTCACTGATGATTGCACCGTATTCAGCACCATTTGCAACTCCTCAGATTTTGAAGCAGTCAATATTTAAATGCAACAAAATCTGACAATATTCAGCTTAGACTTACAAGTGGCAAGTAATATTCATGCTACACAAATGCCATTTCAGTGGTGTTATCATCACTGAATCCCCCAAGATCCTTGGGGTTACCATTGACCAGAAACTCAACCGAACCTACCACAAACACAGTGGCTACAAGAGCAGGTCAGAGGCTAGGAATCCTGGGGCAAATAACTTACCTCCTGACTCCCCAAAGCCTATCCATCATCTACAAGGCACAAGGCAGGAGTGAGATGGAATACTTCCCACTTGCATGGATGGATGGATGGAACTCCAATGAACAATCAAGCAGCCTGACACCATTCAGGACAAAGCAGTCGACAAGTATCCACTCCTTCCCCCACTGGCGTTCAGCACACACTGCTGCTACTACTATCTACACAATGCACTGCGGAAATTCACCAACAACCTTACACAGAATCTTCCAAACCTATGACCACTTACATCTGGAAGGTCAAGGGCAGCAGATACATGGGAACACCACCAACTGCAAGTTCCCCTCCAAGCCACTCATCATTTGGACTTGGAAATATAGAACATAGAACAGTACAGCACAGTACGGGCCCTTCGGCCCACAATGTTGTGCCGAACTTTTACCCGAAACCCAAGGTCTATCTAACCTCCACCGCTACCTTATACTATCATCCATATGCCTATCTAATAGCCGCTTAAATGCCCCTAATGAGGCTGACTCCACTACCCTCTCCGGCAATGTATTCCACACCCCTAACCACTCTCTGAGTAAAGAGCCTACCTCTGACGTCTCCCCGATATCTACCTGCAATCACTTTAAAACTATGCCCCTCGTAATAGCTACCTCCACCCTAGGAAAAGTCTCTGGCTGTCTATTCTATCTATACCTCTGATCATTTTGTACACCTCTATCAAGTCACTTTTCTCTTTCGAACGACGAAGGATGAGAAGCCCTAGCTTCCTCAACCTGACCTCAAGACCTTCCCTCCATTCCAGGCAACATCCTGGTAAATCTCCTCTGCACCTTTTCCAACGCTTCCACATCTTTCCTATAATGAGGTGACCTGAACTGGACACAATACTCCAGATGTGGCCGAACCAGGCTTTTGTATAGCTGCAGCATAACTTCACGGCTCTTGAACTTAATCCCTCTATTAATGAAAGCTAACATACCATACGCCTTCTTAACAGCTCTATCCACCTGGGTGGCAGCTTTCAGGGAACTGTGCACATGAACCCCAAGATCCCTCCGCTCCTCCACACTGCCAAGAATCTTTTCATTAACCCTGTATTCTGCTTTCAAGTTTGTCCTTCCAAAATGAATCACCTCGCACTTTTCAGGGTTAAACTCCATCTGCCACTTCTCAGCCCAGCTCTGCATTCTATCAATGTCACTTTGTAACCTAGAACAGTCCTCCGCACTGTCCACGTGACCCACCTTCGTATCGTCCGCGAACTTGCTAATCCACCCTTCCACTCCTTCATCCTAATCATTTACAAAAATCACAAATAGAAGAGGACCCAGAACAGATCCTTGTGGTACACCACTCGTAACTGAACACCATGTTGAATATTTTCCGTCCACTACCACCCTTTGTCTTCTAAGGGTCAGCCAATTCTGAATCCAATCTGCCACATTTCCCCCATCCCATGCCTCCTTACCTTCTGCATGAGCCGACCATGGGGAACCTTATCAAACGCCTTACTTAAATTCATGTATACCACATCCACTGCTCCAACTTCATCCACGTATTTGGTCACCTCTTCAAAGAATTCAATAAGGTTTGTGAGGCATGATCTACCCCTCATAAATCCATGCTGACTATCACAAATCAAATGGTGCCTTTCCAAGTGATCATAAATCCTGTCTCTCAGAGCCCTTTCCAATAATTTGCCCACCACTGACGTAAGACTAACTGGTCTGTAATTTACAGGGTTATCGCTGTTCCCTTTTTTGAACAAGGAAATGACGTTTGCCTTTTTCCAATCTTCCGGCACTATACCCGTGGACAGTGAGGACGAAAAGATCATCGCCAAAGGCCCTGCGATCTCGTCCCTCGCTTCCCACAGAATCCTTCGATAAATCCTATCAGGCCTGGGGGACTTATCTATCTTCAACTTCCTCAGAATTCCTAGCACATCATCTTTACTAACATCAACCTCCTCTAGCCTACCTGCCTGTTTCACAATGACCTCCTCTACAACTAGGTCCCTCTCAGTTGTGGATACTGAAGAAAAGTATTCATTAAGGACCTCTCCTATCTCTTTAGGCTCTGTGCACAAATTCCCTTTACAATCCTTGATCGGCCCTACCCTTTCTCTGGTCATTCTCTTGTTCTGCACATACGTGTAAAAAGCCTTGGAGTTTTCCTTGATCCTATCAGCCAAGGTTTTCTCATGCTCCCTTATAGCTCTCCTAAGCCCTTTCTTCAGCTCCTTCCTGGCTAACTTATATCCCTCTACAGCCTTTTCCGTTCCTCTTTTCCTTAACCTTACATAAGCCTCCTTCTTCCTCTTAACCAGTTGTTCGACCTCTCTCGAGAACCATGGCTCCCTCACTCAACTGCATCTTCCCTGCCTGCTAGGGACAAACATATCGAGCACACGCAGTATGCATTCCTTAAACAATCTCCACATTTCTGTGGTGCTCTTACTTGACAGCATCTGTTCCCAATTTACGTTACCCAGTTCTTGCCTAACTGAATTGTAATTACCCGTCCCCCAAATATAAACTTTACCCTGCCATATGTACCTATCTTTATCCATTACTATCGTGAAAGAAACAGAGTTATGATTACTACCGCCAAAATGCTCTCCTACCAACAGGTCTAACACTTGGCCCGGTTCGTTGCCAAGCACCAAATCCAAAGTGGCCTCTCCTCCTGTTCGTCTATCTACATACTGTGTCAGGAATCCTTCCTGAACGCACTGGACAAAATCTGCTCCATCTAAACTATTACAACTAAAATGTTTCCAATCAATATTTGGAAAGTTGAAGTCACCCATGACTACAACCCTGTGACTTCTGCACCTTTCCAGTATCCGCCTCCCAATCCGCTCTTCTACTTCTGTGCAACTATTAGGGAGTCTGTAAAAAACCCCCAACAAACTGACTGCTCCTTTCTTGTCCCTGATCTCAACCCAAACTGACTTTATAGACATATCATTCTCGAACTGCCTTTCAGTAGCTGCTATACTCGCCCTGACTAGCAATGCCACTCCCCCACCTCTTTTTCCACCCTCCCTATTTCTTTTAAAGCATCTAAATCCCGGAACTTCCAACTTCCGTTCCTCTCCGAGTTACCCAAGTTTCTGTAATGGCCACAACATCGTAGTTCCAAGTACCGACTCATGCTCTAAGTTCATCCGCTTTATTTCTGATACTTCTTGCATTGAAGTATACACACCTCAAACCATCTTGGTGTCCGCAATTACGCTCCATCGACCGCATTTCTTTATAAACCACCTCACTCCCTGTTGTCTGTTGGAAGGCCAAATACCTCATCCTCTGAATTATAAATCCAGTTCCCCACCCCCTGCCAAACTAGTTTAAACCATCCCGTACAGCTCTAGCAAACCTCCCTCCCAGGACATTTGTGCCCTTCCGGTTCAGGTGCAACCCGTCCTTACTGTCCAGGTCCCACCTTCCTCAGAATGTGCTCCAATTATCCACACAATGGAAGCCCTCTCTGCTACACCAGCCCTGTAGCCACGTGTTTAGCTGCACTCTCTCCCTTTTTCTTACTTTGTTATCACGTGGCATTGGTAGTAATCCAGAGATAACTACCCTGTTTGTCCTGGACTTCAGCTTCCAACCTAACTCCCTGTACTCATTTTTCACTTTCTCAGTCCTTTTTCTACTGAGCTATGTCATTGGTACCGATGTGTACCATGACTGATGGTTGCTTACCCTCCCCCTTAAGGATCTTGAAGACACTATCCGAGACATCACAGACCCTGGCACCCGGGAGGCAACATACCATCCTTTCATCTTGTTCGCGTCCACAGAACCGCCTGTCTGTGCCTCTTACTATTGAATCCCCCACTACAATTGCTCTCCTATTCTCTCCCCTTCCCTTCTTTGCCACAGGGTCAGGCTCAGTGCCAGAGACCTGTCCGCTATGGCCTTCCCCTGGTAGGTTGTCCACTCCAACAGTATCCAAAACGGTATACTTATTATTGAGGGGAACGGCCACAGGGGATCCCTGCACTGTCTGCCTATTCCCTTTCCCTTTCCTGACAGTCACCCAGCTACCTTTTTCCTGTACCTTGGGTGTGACCACCTCCTTATAACTCCTCTCTATCACCCCCTCAACCTCCTGAATGATCCGAGTTCATCCAGCTCCAGCTCCAGTTCCCTAACACAGTTTTTGAGGAGCCGGAGTTGGGTGCACTTCTCGCAGGTGAAGTCAGAGGGGACACCAGCAGTGACCCTTACCTCCCACATCCCGCAAGAGGAGCATGCAACTCCCCTAGCTTCCATTCCCTCTACTCTAGATTTCCAGAAGATTTAAAAAAGCCTTACCTTACCGACCCTCCACAGTCTTTTTTGGTTAGAGGAGGAGGATGGGTGGGAGACACTACACGTGTAGTGTTTCGGGTTTAGCCAATGCCCGAATTTATCTGTTTCTTCCTGGCTCGTGTTCCCTCCACACACCCGCCGCTGAAAACAAGAAGGCCACTTGCTGCACGAGGTAAGTTTTTATACAGGGAGAATACAAAAACCGCTTTACCTTCCCGTCGGCACTCTGGCTCGCGCTGCTGCCGCTGAAAACAAGAGTTATAATCACCGTTCTTTCACTGTCACGGAGTCAAAATCCTGGAATTCTCTTCCTACGGGCATTATATGGGTCAACCTACAGCATAAAGACTGCAGGAGCTCAAGAAAGCAGCTCACCACCACCTTCTCAGGGGCAAGTAGAGATGGGCAATAAAACTGCTGGCCAGCCAGCAATGTCCACGTCCCACAGTAAATGAAAACGCTTGTGTATCAGATGCAATAATGATCAAGATTAGCTCCCATGTTGTCTGTCAAATAACTTACCATGATCCACTATTCAGGTGCATGGATATTCAGAACAGGAATCTGGGCAACTGGTTCCCTGGAGCTGTTGCCAACCATAGTACAGTGCTCCAACACAGTATATGTTCTCAAGATGAGATGGAAGTTTGAGGGGGCAGGGGAGAAAATGAAAGATAGCCAGAGCACTTCGCAAATACACCAAGCTCCCTGGTCTCCAGCACGCTGCAGGGATGGTGGTGTGGAAGGTGGGGGGCGGTGCCAGTTACATGCACCTGCTGGTTAAGGCCAAGACCACCTATATACCATCTGCAAGAATGGATCAAAAAAGGAGACAGAGGCGACCAAATGATCAGTTCCCTGTTTGAGGAAACCTACTCTGAT
>NC_063338.1:81561990-81572028 GCF_021869965.1 Rhincodon typus
GCTGAAGCCCTCTTGGAACCCTCATTACTCATCAAATTAATTTAAGGTTCTTAAAGCTCAGGACAAATAGACTTCTTTTCTTTCAGTCTGACTTCTCTGTAAAATCAGGTCACAGGAATATCAATATAGAATTCTAATGAATCTTTGTCAACACATTAAATTGCCAGTTGTATTTTTACCTCCTAAAGCTCGCTGTTAATATTTTATGCAATAATTCCATTGCAAAGAGCTCTGACTGCAATACATTGTTTAATATTTTAACTATATAAATTTAGAATGCTGCCATTTTTTACCAGATTCTTTATGACACTTATTGAAACAACAGAATGCAGAGGAGTACAATGAGTATAATATTTGAAATGGGAACTCTTGATTACCAATGTTAATGCTCATGTTGTTCACTTTAATAAAGCATAATTCTGAGGACATGAGATTAATGTTATCAATTATTTTTAAATGATTTAATGTATTAGAATTTGATGTGATATTTGAAATTGCGTGTGTGGTAGGACATAAGACCCTATCCATAAAATATTAAGGGAACATACAGATTAAACTTTGTGAACTTTTGTTTTGTTAAGATTAGTTGTTATGTGGAGCAGGTTGTTTGTGTGATAAGAATGGATGTCTAGTTACTTTTATCCTCAACGTAATAGGCATGTTTCTGACCAATGTTTTGCCCACTGATATCTTGCAGTGTTACTGTCACCTTGTCTTGTACTGCAGATTTGTAAAGGAATTTCCTGCTGATTTTCCTGAAATTGGCCGCTTTTTTCCCCTTACAAGTCCTGTTCTCGTGATCGTAATAGTGGTGAATATTGAAGATCACTACTGTTTAGGATTACAATGGAACAATAACTTAAGGGGACCCAACTTGTGTCCAAACCCTGAACAACCTGTAGGGTTTCCACTGAGATGTGTGAGCGTGTAAACTAGTCACACTGTTATTTAGTGATTTATCGAGGGTTGTTCTTCCAAGGCCTGAGTGCAGTTTATTATATCCATTATACCAGAGGGAAGTTGAATTTCTCTTGCACCCCTGGCTCTGTTGATACTGCAAGCTGGAAGGAAAAAGCAGATTAAGTTGGAGGAAATGTTGCGCCAGGTGTTTAGAAGTGGAAGGAGGTGGATGGGAAAGTATTGGTGAACAGTGGCTATATAATTTGAATAAAAAGGTGAATTAATAAAGCACTTAAAATGATTAGAAAAACCCAGTTTAAAAAAATCTTAAAAATGCTGATGCTTCATTGAGATGAAGACAGCCCTTGACAGTGTGCCTTTAACTTGCAATGCTGAAGAGCGAGTGGCTTCACTGGAATTGCAGCTTTACTACTGCTTTTTGTTCCTGGGTCGTGGGCTTCTCTAGCTAGGATGGTATTTATCATCCTTGAGAAGGTGCTAGTGAGCTACCTTCTTGAACTGCTGCCAGCTATTTAGTACAGGTAATTCAGTGTTGTTAGGGAGAGTGTGGTTCCATGATTTTGATCCAGCAACACAAAGAACAGTAAATGTATTTCCAAGTTGGGATAGTGAGTGGCTTGGAAGGGGAATTTACAAGTAGTGATGTTCCTAAGAATATATTGCCCTTTTCCTTGTCCTTTGAGGTAGTAGTGGTTGTGGATTTACAAGGTGCTGTCTGAGGGGCCTTTGTGAAATGATACAACATGGCACCTGGGTGAGCAAGTTCTTGCTGCAGCCTATGATAACATTCTGAAAGTAATGTAAAATGCAGTCAATGGCATACGCCTCCCTTTCATCACTGACCGCAAATCTGGTCCATTGCTCCATCTAGTGGAGAAGACTATTGATGGACTTGTCCAGTCTTTTCTCATGCATTTGTGTCGTTAGCAGCAATGAAAGCATATATATTTTGTCAGTGAAGTTTCAATTACTTCTGAATTACTGAATCAAAATATTTTGTGGAAACGTAATTCTTATTTCATGGCTGAGTAAGAAATAATGTAATTCAAGAAAATCAGAACAAATGAAATCAATTCCAATCCAAATGATTTAAAATTATTGCAGTTGTTTTACTTTGGCTTCAGTGTGGTATGTATCCACAGTATGATGCATAAAATAGTTATGTACTTAAGTAGAGGTAGTACATGGTCCAAGTTCCTATCATTTTTGTAATGTTATCATTTTAAATTTAGCAATTTAGGAATAAATTTCATTCTGCTTAACTCTATTTTATTGGCAACAGGCATGACATTGGCTAATGGAATAATTTATTGTATTCAAAAACTAAAACATTGAATTTTTGTTCAAATTTGTAATGCTGCACTTTTCTACAGGTGTATTGTTGTCTTTTTTACATAGTGTATTTGTATTGATTTGAATTGCTTTGGAAGTTTGATGTACCTATATTTATAGTAAATGATTCCAGCTGTGCAGACATATTCACTTCAATTGTGGTGCAAAACTGCACATTTCACACTGGCAAAATAGCAATTTACACCAACCATTTTCTGTTACCTCCTTGAGTTTAGCTGTATTGATATTCTCTGACAATATAAAGACGTGGGTAACCAAATGTGTTTCTTAATTTTGGTAATCAGATACTTATTTTTAAAAGGGGATTCTAAAATTGCTTAAAATTCAATTTATCTCATGCCATCAGTAGTACTATGAACTAATTTCAATTTGTTGAAGTGAGTAAGGGATATTAAGTTAACTGGTAATTATTGGCTGTTTTTAAGTTTCTGGTTTTGACTGACTATGCTTGTGTACGTGTACAGGTCGAGTGCGCTCTAGACGTCAGAGTGCTGGGAGTACCACCAGCGTAGCCAGTACACCCTCTGATACCAGAGGCCGAAGCCGAGCTAAAGTAGTGTCTCAGTCCCAACGTAAGTGAAACAAATGCTTCCTAGTAAATTTTACGGATTGTAATATTTGGACACTAGGAACTTTAAACTGTTGTTTTTGTCTATAAAATTCTATAAAATTAAGTTCCATTTTGTTATATTCTTGCCAACCTATTGTACATTGTGATTTCTCTTTTTAATATGCATCTATTTTAACATTAACTCCTATGCAGTGGTAATTGATTTTACAAAAAAATTATTCCTTGCGTTTAAGTGCACTTTTGGTCGCATAGAGGTAGCCTGATTGTTATGCCTTCTTTATGAGTAGTCTGAATCTATATGCAGGGTCCTATATGCTGATTTTTGTTCTATTTGAGAAACTGTTTATTTTTCTTTGATTCCTCTCTCTTTAATGTGCACAAATTAGCAGTTTAATAGTTTAAGCGGTGCAATCTTGCCTCTTTACTACTGTGCGTCAGTATGCATATAAACTTGACAGAAGTATTTAATTCTGCAGTTAGCACTGGAACAAGGCTAAAATATATATCTCTGACCTATATGATGTTTGGAAAATCTTGACTAAAGTGATGGTGATGACAATTCTCGTAGTCATGCATTTCGTTAATCTTTCCATTGAACTTCTTGCACCTATCCCTTTTACCTGCTTCCATGCTCAGGATCCAGATCAGCTAATCCTGCAGGCGGTAAGGTTCCTCTTCACCTACAAGAGTAAATTTAACCTGCTGAAAAATGAATACTTTCATTTGTCATTGTAATTAGGTCATATTAACGTACAATATTTCCTTGCTTAGAAACTGAGTTTTTTTTTGCTCCTGTAAACCACTTAACCTCTTGAGTTGTACTTCTGGGTCCTTTTTCATGAGATTTGGAACCATTAATACTTTCCTGTTGGCCTTTTAAATGTGTGCAGTAGCTGATTAAAGACTGAAGGCATTAAATTCAGAAATTGAATATTAATTATGAATTGATAACTTTTTAAAGCTTATACTCAAAAAAAAAAATCGTTATCCTGACCTTGGTTAACCCACAGAGATTTCATTCTTGAGGTTTGTGCTGAGATAATTTAATGTAGTGTTTTACAGGTTTCAAAGTGCAAGTTTTGCTCATAATTATTTTTAAAAGCTTGTTCTATTTAAGTTTCACTATAAGATAATAAATTTGGTGACTTCTAGCAGCTATTAATTTTTACCACCAATAATTTTCTCCAGCACCGCTGCCACTGCCAACTTAATTTTACTTTTCGAGATGTCTCATTTAAACTAGCTTTTTGTTGCTTATTTTTACAGCCGGAAGCAGATCCAGTTCGCCTGGAAAACTTCTTAGTAGCACGTACTCCGGCATGAGTAGTGGACCACAGAGAGTATCTGTTGTACCTCAAACATCTGAAAAACGCAGCAAAATCCCTCGCAGCCAGGGGTGCAGTAGGGAAGCCAGCCCCAACAGATTGGGCTTGGGTAAGACTTAATTATCCAGATCACAGTTGTTTACTAATGTGCCTTCTAAACTGAATTTGTCTCTTAATTATGAATGGAAGATGGATTTACATTGGCACATGAATGAATATTACTGCTGTAATTACACTGTTGTCATCCTGCTTCTCGTCATAAACAGGAAGGTGTTATTACTGCATAGCAAGTTTACACAGGCAATTTTCATTATTAGGACTGACATAGGAAGTCATAATAAAAGCTTAAAAATACAGCTGAATGCATGATTTTAAAATAGGTGCTGAATTGCATCTGTGCATCTAGTTCTAAATACTTCCCACCCCATATCCCTGCTCCATCAGAAGATTCGACTGGTTCTTGACTCCTCTTCATATGAAGCACCACAAATTAACTACTGTTGGTTGGCGGGTATCTAATGTGTACGTGCAAATAAAATTGTTCATGAGGAAAAATGACAAAAATATATAATTTTATTTTTGGACTCTATTGACAAGATTAGTTCTGTACAGTTGACCTTGTCTTCTTTACTTTGTAATGATTGGGCTTAATTTATATATTGCACAACACTGTGCTTTTTATGACTCTTGAAGCACCTTTGTATAGTAATAAAATATGTTTCTACCTTGTTTTCTCCAGTGTGAGTTATAAAGTCTATCTGATTTAATGTTGAGATATATTGGAGCTCGTGGAATCCAATATTTCAGCTCATTTTGCAGTATTGAAATATGTGCAAAACTTACAATGCCAGTATCTGATTTAAAATGACTAAAATGTAATGCAACGTTATGATAAAACTTTCTTTGGTGAGAGCTAATCCTTTTTATTGATTTAACCTTCAAGAAAAATCATCCCTTCCCTCCTTTTGTCCTCATCAGCGCAAAACAAAGGTTCCTATGGTATATGTGCTGTCACTTATCAGTTTATTAGGCATCAGTAATTGCAATTTGACCCTATCATCAATCATCAGTCTCTTAAAAGAGTAAGAGGAGGTGCTTGGTCTGTAAATTGGCATTAAAGCATGATTTGAAATAGTTCGCACAAAGTTCATGTATTTCCATAATCTTATTTGATTTGTTGTGTAAAAGTCAGCATGTTTGGAAATGTGAAACAATTTCTAATCCTCAGCTATAACAAATAACTTAAAAATCAAATTTTTTAACATCTAAGTGTACTCCAACTCATGGAAGAGCATTGATTTCAAGAAAAGAAATAGAATTATTCATGCTGAGTCCAAATTTGAGTAATTTTGATTCGTTAAAAATTATTCATTTTGAACCTAAAAGCCCTCTTTTCCCCCCTACCTTCTATCTTAAAACGAAGGGGAATCCAAAACAGAATTTGCTCCTCTGGCATTAGCAGCTCTCCTGCACCTTGCCAAAGCAGCCATTGGTGATATACAATCTTGTATATAAGATTCTAGAATTGGAATCAATTAATTTGTGTACACTTCTCACCTATTTCTGAAGGATAATGGTAAGGAAATTTCTTTTATTCTTTTATCCGTCGTTGCTGAAACTGATTGGCGCAGCACAAATATTGATCATTTGATATTGGCTAACCTAGTAGAGTATGGGATTCGAATTTTGGACCTGGTTTATGCTTCAGTGTGTCTCATTGTGAAATACTGAGTAATGTATAAATAAGCAGACTGTATCCAAATTAGTACTAACAATAGATCACTCCTGGAAGAACTATTTCATTTTGAGAAGTTGTTTAGTTTCTTTTCAGTGGTGGTATGTTGGACAACTTCCTTTTGAATGGGAATGGCCAGTGCTACTTTGAATTTCCCTATTCCTTATTGGTTACTTAGTTTCCTAAAAAAAAAAAAGACCAATTTGCCATCTACTGAAATAAACAAGCTCAAATTTTCTCACTTTGTTCATTTTCCTCCTGCCTCTAAAGTGCTACAGGATCAAGTGCCTTGCAGCTGAGAAGATGCAAGTTACCTTGTCAGCAGTCTATTTGTTACATGTTTGGCCATCCACCACTTGCTGTATGTTTGGTCTGAAGCCACTGACAGCTACCACCACCTTTCCCATCTACTCTTCACAAAACTATGCTTGGATTTATTTTGTTGTTTCTCTTTTCCTTGCCTGCATGAAAACAGCTGATCTGTTCATTTCCCATTGTGCAGTGCAGTGCAGTGCAGTCCTTGTGTTCCATTGCCACATGGTGCTGCTTTTGAAGTTTTGTCACTGAACTGGCTTACCAATATTAGTTTATTATGAAATGTTAAGATGACATTATAAGTAATGGGGTATATTAGTTTTAAAAAAAAGCATGATTACATTTCTTAGATCTCCTACCAAAATGAGGGGAAAGGGAATGCTTCTCATTAAATTGAAGCCAAACTATCAATATTTCGTCATTCTTTTCTTCTACCTGATCCTTTTATAGTGTTTTAAAGAAGTGGTTATTGGCAGTATGACGACTCTTGCTCGTGTTTAAAATAGTCAGACGTTGGATGTTAACAATATGAATATTGTGGAACCTTTCACTTAAAATGCTGTTGTAATGAACTTCACATTTTTACCACTCTTCTCAACCCATGCTAGCACGGAGCAGCCGTATCCCTCGACCAAGTATGAGTCAGGGATGCAGCCGCGATACGAGCCGTGAGAGCAGTCGAGATACAAGCCCTGTTAGAGGCTTTGCTTCACTTGGTGAGTACTAAGAGGCATAAGAGCCATTATGGCTAGCCCTGCCTTGCCTTTTGACCTCTTGAGGTTACAGCTGGGAGGCAGTTGTCTTGCTGTCTCTTTTTGGGGCTTTTAGTATTTCTCTTTTTGGTTTCCTTTTTCTTTGCCCCTTTCCTCTGTTGCCTCGCATGCTACTCCCACTGCTGGTATGCAAGCCTGAAAAAGTTTGCTTCCGCACAGTGTTTTGACACAATTGGACTTCATTGCTGCATAGTTGAGTTAATATTTTCTGCTGTTTTCAATTCTTGATGCTCCAATAATTCCACTTAATGATTATTATACTTTGTTGTAAGTCTTTAATATTTAATAGAAATGTAACTTCTACTTGTATGAAAGTGAGCCTGTGCTTACATGATGCTTCAGATATTAATTTCCAAAGAATAGCAAGTTTACTTGCACATTTATCTGCTACAATTGAATTGTAATTTGGTTTTCCACTGATCACATTAAACTATTTGTAAATAATCATTGAATAAATCAGGTGGTGTAACATACTTGAAAGGTACAAATGGCCATTTTTTTCAGTACGTACAAAGGTTATCCCAATTTCATTGTGGGGAGAAAATAAGGTCATTTTGCTTTACTGATTAGGTTCTGATTGAGAAGCCCTGAGTTTAGTACTGACCTGACAGGCATTGATTGTATTCGAGCAACAATTGAGAGTGGAATGTAGCTTAATAAAAAGGATGTGGTAACATCAGAACTATTGTAGTCTATCATACTGTTCATAGGTAGCAAAAATTAGATAGTTCTTATGTTCTTTGTGCTTTTTGTAGATCTGTGCTTTTTTTTGGGCTGGGGGAAATTGCATGCTTAAACGTGGTTTCTCCAAATATATTGAAAATACCCAATTTTGTTATAAATTAAAAATTACAGGGGAAAGTAAAGAAGCAAAGTAAAACATCATGTTAGAAAGGAGAGAACTCCCTACCAAGTTCAAGGTATTGAGCACAGTTAATGATTAAAACGGTGCTGGTGTAATTTTAAATAGAACATATTTATTTACAACTCAACTTTAAATAGGAAAGCTAATTTAAAGGGAAAAATTGAGTTGTACTTGGTGAATTATATTAGAATAACCAGGAAAGAGACTGAGAGAGATCTTGGAGTGTCAGAGCTTTTACAAACTCATTGTGACCCATCCTGTCCACACTAGTCATCAAATATCTATCTATCCTAATCCCATTTCCCAGTGCTTGGCCTGTGGTGGGAGTCTTCGTAATTGTAATGTCTTGATACTGCACTTGGTCCATGTCATTGAGACACAAGGAAAATATTCTAAGTCCTTGAAGCTGTGCAGAGTAGCACCATGATGTCAATCCTTCATGATTGTAGAGTCCATTATGAAAGACTAGAAAAGATCAGATTTTTCAGTCTGAATGTGGTGAAATCAGAGACACTGCTTTACAAAGGTATCCAAGTTAGAACACAAAACCTAACTCGAACTCTGCAGAAAATTACACCATGACCAAATTTAACCAACTGGTGTCATGGACACAGAAGTGGAATTTGGTCCATTTTTTTAAAAAAAAACTCATGAATGTTAAATAATACAAAGCAAATTTGGCAATAACTTTAATCGTATTCTGGATGAATAAACACTTGATCAGGAGTTGGTGAGCTGACAGTCGTGTGTTTAGACTAGTAATTCAGAAGGGGAAGGCAATGACCTAGTGGTATTATCGCTGGACTATTATTCCAGAGACCCAGATAATGTTCTGGGGACCTGAGTTCGAATTCCATCATGGCAGATGGCGGAATTTGAATTCACTAAATATCTGGAATTAAGAATCTAGTGATGACCATGAATCCATTATCGATGATCCGGAAAAATCCATCTGGTTCACTAATGTCCGTTAGGGAAGGAAACTGCCATCCTTGCCTCGTCTGGCCTACATGTGACTCCAGACCCACAGCAATGTGATTGTCTCTTAACTGACCTCTGGGCTATTGGGGATGGGTAATAAATGCTGCCTAGCCAGCAATGCCCTCATCCCATGAATGAATAAAGAAAAAAAAACTCAAGTTAATGCTGTATGGAACAAAGGTTATAATCCCATTATGATGGATGGTGAAATTTGAAAGCAATAAATTAATAAATCTGGAATTAAAAGCTAGTTTGAATTGATTGTCATAAGTTACTAAGATGTGGAGTAAGAGCTAGAGTACAGCCCTTGGTTCTTTTGAGACAAACATGGCTGATCTGATTACCCTGCATTTCTACCCATCCATGATAACTTCATAAGACAACTAACCCATTCCAGACATTAGTCTAGTGAATCTAAGCCTTGTAAACCCACCAATATTTGTCAGGTTAACTAATATCCTTAAAGCAAGCAAATCTGCCTTATCTGGTCTTGTCTACCCATGCCTCCAGACTCTCAGCAGTATTTCTTAAATGTCCTTTATACAAATGCCAAATAAACCACACAGTTTAACAGTAGCTGGGGAATGGCAACTAGTCTTGACTGTTCTAGCAATAACCACATGCCTTAAAAGAATAAATAAAACCCATAACAATTTTCTGAATGGAGTCATGAAAGCCCATTTGAGAGGCATTTATCTTTGGAAATGCTACAGATCTCTGTGAAGGGATGTGATAAATAAAGAAAAAGACCTGCATTTAAGTATTACCGTATTGTCACTAAGTCATCCAAAAATATTTCTGAATTGCTCTAAGTTTTTATGTTGATGGATGTGGAAAACAGTCTCCCTTACTTGCCTTTGTAATCATTGTTACAACATGGATATAGAGAGCCAGATCACATCAACCTTTACAGCTCTGTATATGCGATACAAAAATTCAAAGATCCCCAAAATTGACCCAATGTTTCTTCACCAGAATTCTTGAAAAACCAACCCCAGACTCTTAAATAATCAAATCTAGTTACTGGGTCTGTAGTTTAAACACAAAGCTCTGCAACTTAATGAGGATACTTTGTCACAGTGAAATTGAACAACAGAGTAACCTAGTGTCTGTTCTAAACCCAATAACCTTTGTTTTCAGAGATAGTGGAAACTGCTGATGCTGGAGAATCTGAGATAACAAGGTATAGAGCTGGATGA
>NC_063338.1:81582028-81696361 GCF_021869965.1 Rhincodon typus
GAAACGTCAGCTTTCCTGCTCCTCTGATGCTGCTTGGCCTGCTGTGTTCATCCAGCTCTGCACCTTGTTATCTCTAAAACATAACTGAAGAGTCCTTTTGTCTTCATAATATAAACCAAAACTATGTTAATTGGAGAGTTCACTCTATTTTACAACAAAAGAGTTGCTGTAATACTGTTAATTCTAATAGGGTCACAGTTCTAATATTGATGTATACATTTAACTGTGATCTTTGTGTTGGCCTCCTCAGCAAACCTGACTTTTTAAAATATCTTCAATGTGTCCTGAATTTGCACATCCAGTGGGGGGCTAATGTCAGTGGCCAATAAGTACTGCCTTTTCTGCTCCATTTCTTCTGCTCCGTGTCCCCACCCCACACTCATGTGCGCGCACGTGCACACGCACCTTTTCTTTCCTCCCTCCCTCCCTCCCTCCACTGCCCAGGCCCTAACTTGCAATATAATAGCACACATTTCCACCCGTCCTATGTATAGGAGTTGTATAACTCAACTTGATCTTGCCTATTCCAGTAAAGAGGAATAGCTATGCCTTCTTCCAAGGGCTGTTACATTTAAATGGTTTCCATTGTTCATATTTCTGAACAAGGATTTGTTTGTCATTACCGTTAGAACTCCCAGAGCATCTGTTTTCAACTATTACATTAAATATGTAGACTGGGAACAGCAGGCACTGCAGTGTGTGTGTCTGCAGATAATCTAGAAATCACTGGTGATGCTACTTCTGGTCATGGCTACTGGATTTGATACCTGTACTGCACTCTGGTCTAGAGCTTTCCTGCCCACCTCCCTACATGGAAGGATTGGGCTTTCGGTAATACAAGTTCTGACGGGATGACTGTTCAAAAAATATCAGTTGAACCTGGGCCAGGTACAGCTCAAATTTAACAATTCAAGTCGAATGATTCTCTAACAGCCCATTTTTCCTGAAGCTCAAATAATCTTATTACCTTGTAAAGATTTATTTGAGAGTTTTAGCTTCTTCAAGCAGTAATATTTAAAATGTTGAGAAAGGTCCAAATATCCTGAGTGGTGTTGCACAGGTGCATGCTGTGAATATAGATGTCAACTTAAATTTCTGCTGCACTTTCAACTTGTGTCTTTTTTAAAATTGGAAGTTGTTGCCCAGTTTCTAATCATTTGAAATATTCAATATTTTGTATGAATAAAGGCATGTATTTGCTTAAAGAGTCAACAATATAAACACGTGTTCAGTCTCACAAACTGAATTAAGCTAATCTGTTATGAGGTTCTCGTTGAATATGCAATTAGCAACTATTGAAACAAAATTTATTTTATACTGGTGTTTTATCTTTGCTATTTATTGACCCACAGTACAGCACTAACTTAAGGGTGCTTGTAGCACAGTGGTAGTGTCCCTACCTTTGAGCTGGAAGGCCCACGTTCAAGTTCGACCTGCTCTGGAGGTACACTGTACACTGGTGAAAATAGACTCTTGCACTGACCTAAATTTATTCGGAACTAGCTTGCCCATGTACACCCTGGTGAACCCAGCAATTGATCCTCCTTTTGCATTCGCAAATTGAAATTAAAAATCTGAATAGTAACACTCTTCACTGTATCTCAATGCATGTGACAATAATGAATCAAATTGATTGTTAAAGTGGAAATCATTTTATGTCAAGTACTTTTGAACCAAAAATCTGTATTCTGTCTTTGAAAATAGTTTGAATATATTACAAACAATATTTTAATGTTATAGCACAAGTAATAAGAACAGTAGTAGATTGTTCAGCCCCTCAACTCTGCTCCGTCAATCAATAGGATCGTGACTGATCCGACACCCTTCACATCCACTTTCCTGCCCTGTTCCCATTTAATCTGGATTCCTTCACTGTATAACACTCTTTGTCTGTAAGGTCTTTGGCCAAATGTCTTTAGTTGCACTATTGAGGTTGACTTGGTTGAGGGAGAACAGGTTCAACGGACGAAATAGCATATTCCTGATCCTATATTTGCTTGACTAGGAGTAGCATGAGAAATAATTTCTTACTTAAAGTTGCATGTGTTGTGTTGCAACTTTAATTACAGCAGTCAAATCTATTTGTCACTATATGTGCTTTTGGTAGCCTAAGTTAGTGTAATTTGAGGAACGGAGCCTCATTTTAAGAACTCATTTTAACTTCACATTTTCACTTTTATTAGATCGATATGGACTTGGACAAGCTGGTCGATTGCCTCCTACAGTAAATGCCATGAGGGTTCTCAACACAAGCACAGAGGTGGAGGCTGCTGTTGCAGATGCCTTGGTAATGAATAATTGAAGTTATCTGCAAAACTGAAAAATAGTTCAGCCTTAAAATACTTTTTTTAAGTGCAATTGTTTACATTTTTTTAAAAACAAAGTGGACCTTAGCTGTTTCCCATTCCGATACTTTTACATTAGATTATGATGCATAGTTTTAAGTTCCAGAGTTGTGGAATTTTGAGACTGAGCTGTATTGATGTTCCGTCTTCATGACCTCACCCCCCCCCCCCACAAAAAAATGTTACCACCACAATTAATGTTTTCTAAGGTTGTTAACTTATTTGCAGTACTATAAATTCGCATAAAAGAACCACATCTAGTAGGGTGCTCACATTTACCTACATTCGTGTGAGTTTAATGAATGCAGGTGGGCAGTTGAACCATGGAACACATTATCACCGCATAAATGTACATAATTTATGCATCCTTTCTTCTGAAAATTACAATTCCATCATTATTTGCTCATTCTTATAGTTTGTTTTGCAACTCTGGTGTTAGATGTCTTTCAAACAGTGATACTGCTTCCTTTCCTTGAGTCAGTTGTTGATTTTCTGTGGATTTGCCTTGCTGTAAGAGCAGTTAGATTCTTGTTCTCTTCTGGGCTGTATTTTCTTTCTGTCTTTGCTTCCTGATACGCTTCATTGATCCCATCTAGCTGTCTTGCTATCTTTTCTACTTATCTCATGAATCACCCTTGCTCTGTCTCCACATCCTAGAACCTAAGGGGAGTTTCAGAACATCAATGATGTTGGCAGGTCCTGCCCCTCCATTTAAACAAAATTTAAATTTTCTTTTTGCCTTGCATTAACTTCTTCTTTGAATGGTGCCCGGCAGAGATACAGTCAGCTCATTGCTGTGGAATGAGTTTTGATTTTCCAGGTCTCATTTTGAGTACATTCTTGAAGTACGGTTACTATGTTAGAATAATTACTTTTGTTTCTTGGCTGTCAGTGACCTGTACAAAGGCATGATTAAGTCTTGGTCACCTTCTGCCATATTCATGTCATTTGTATTACAGTAGCAGGATTTTGTTATATTCCTTACTCCCAATTGTTTAAACTTTTCTGAAAGTAAACATCTCAAAATCATCTTTCAAGTGCCTTATCAGTTCTGTGTTTAACTTGCTTTAATAAATTCATCATTCTATTGTGAAAATATTCAATTATTCTTCTTTTGACATGATTCTTTGTACTTTCTCCCCATAAAATTGTTTAACAGCTATTAGGAGACTCCAGGACTAAGGTAGTGCTGCTTTTTGATCCTGTTTTCTTCCAATCATTCTGTTGTTACTTTGCTATTTTACTCTTTTTTTTTCAGACTCTTAGAATACATACATACAAATGACAGATCAAAGGTACATTTCATTATAAAGTTGTGGATGTCTTCGACTGCACTACTATGTTGCTTGTCATGTTACAGAACTTTGAAACCTCAATCAATGGGGTATTTGAATCTTATTTTGACGCATCGTAACAGTTAATTAAGTCATGAGCTAATTAGACACTTAATGATGTGAGCAAACAAGCTGAAAATGAGTGATTGCAAAACGGAAATTGGATCATCAACGCACACTATTTCTTCACCTCTTAGGTTTGTGCTTAAATTCAACCCAGTTTGGGTTGAGAGAAATTTCTTTTGTTGTCTCTTTGAATCCAATTGGAATTTAGGTTGTATGATATTGGCCCAGTTTACCTGTTCCCTTCATTGATCCTCTCCACTGTTTATTTCCAGAATTTTGCTTTTTCATAAGTGCAGATGCTGGAAATCTGAATTTATTTTCCTTTTTGTTGGTCCTCTGTGCACCTGGATCCAAAGCAGACAATGGTCTCTGAATTGATAATCTGTTTATTCTTCAGCATAAATATTCATAGCCTTAATGTAAATCCAAGAAATATTAATGCAAGAAGAGACATTCCACACTTTATTTTCCATATCTAAAGATCTGTTGTTTTATGTATTACCGCATGCTTTTTTAAAAATGTATGAAGTATGGCATTAACTAAATTCAATAATTCTAATTCAGTAGGCAAAAGAATGGAGTTAATTTTAATCTAACTTGCCTGGTGGGAAAGTGACGTGTTGGAACTGGGGTCTGGTTTTATGGGACAATAAAATTAGGCTGGGTGTAGGATAGTCTGTGGTTTCATTTCCGCTGGGTGCATTAAATTAAAATGGCTCCAAAAAGGTTTTGGCAATATAATGTTCATTTTTGTAAAATTCTTGTCTGAAAACAAAATGTGAAGCTATGCATTCATACAGTCAACTGAAGATTTGCTTTACACAATAGTATAAAGAATGCTAGAAGTAATGATGAGGTTTTGACTTCCACACATGATGAACATCACAGAACTACAGCTGCTGAAAGGTTGTATTCTGGGCTAAATGTGCTCCTGGATGCTGATGTTTTAATTATTTTGAAAGTGTTTTCAGAGTTTATTTTTTTTTAAACTAAGGTGTTGGTTTTGTTTGCACAGTACTCTTTATTTCACATTTGACTGATGTTATGACTTTTGCTAGATCTGAGGGGGAGAGTGCACGTGATTGTTTTTGAGATGGGAAATGCCTTTTTCTAAATTGAGGGAGTAAACAGAACTTCTGTGGAATCATCTGACTGGGTCAGAAAGTGTTTCACAGTTGCAGGCGTGCTCGTAGAGAAATTTACCACTTGGGTGTTTCTACCTAATCAAAAGATGTGGTGTGCAAGAATGTCAAGAAAGCCTTTGACAAAGTATCAAATAGGAGATTGGTAGAGAATATCAGGAATATGGTCCAGATAATGACATCATAGGTAAGAGACTGCATAGGTGGATTGCAGTAAATAGTAATGAAGTCATTACTGGAGATTCCTTATAATGGGATTGGCTGAAATTTCTATAGAAATGTCAGAGTAAAGAAGACCATAAGGTGGGTGCAAAATAGTTTGCTGGGTGAAGGGGAGTGAGCTAGACCTTACGGGGCATGTCAATGTCATAGGGCCTAAATACTAACCCCTCTGGTCAGATTTTTAAGAGCTAGAGAAAGGAGTTTAAATTTGAAGGAAGTAATCTCTGGATTGCTCCTAGTCCCAAGTGACGGTGTGAGTAGAAACAGGAAGATGGATAGGATCAATGTGTGGCTTCTAATATGGCTCAGGAAGGGAAGCTTCGGATTCTTTGGGCTTCAGGACCAGCTCAAGGTCATGGTATCTATTTAAAAAGGATGGGTTGTCGCTCATTATGACTGGGACTGAAGTTCCTGTGTGGAGGTTCACAAGTGAGGCCAAGTCGTGTTCAAACTAAATCACCATGAGATTGTATATTGTATATAAAAACAGAAAAGATGAATAAGATGTCTAAAGTGAGATTTGGATAAAACTTCAGAAGAAAGAAGTACGACCATACCCAATAAGAACAGACTAAGACGGACTGAGAGGAAACAAATGCAGTTTTAAAATTTATGCATATAAATGCACAGTTTAGTGAATAAGATTGGTAAACTGCAACACAAAAAGCCTTGTGGGAATGTAAAATGATAGCAACAACAGAAATGTAGCTTTAACATAGTGAGAACTGGTGCTTATTATTCAATGGTACAAAGCATGCAGAAGGATACAAAAGGGGAAAAACAGAGAATGATATTGTATAGGAAAGAGAGAATGTCCTTGATAAATGCATGTACGTGAATAAAACAAATTTATCAAGGACATAATCTATTTGGTTAAAATTGAGAAATAAGAAAGGCATTATCATGCTGCAGGATGATTCTATAACTTCCAAATAATGTGAGGGGGGAAGGAAATAGAAAAGCAGATCTTCAAGGAAATCACAGACATGCAAGGACTTTAGAATAATGATGTTGAGCAATATCAATTGCCTGAATGTTGATTTGGATAACATTGGAGTGAACGGTAAAAAGAGAGGAAGAAATGCTGAAATATGTTCAGGAGAATTTCTTTGAGCAGGTTCTTTATTCAACCAAAAAGGCAGCTTTGCATGATCTGTGTAGGGGAAGGAAAGACTTTGTGAACAAATTGTCGGTGTAGAACACCTGGGTAAGAAAGTGATCATAGTATCAGAAAACTTGCGTGATAATGGAGAAAAGCATGGAACAAATTCAAGTAGAACTTCTAAATTCTAAATTGGGAGAAAATAACAGAACAGGAGGTCTGTAATAGGACAAAAATCAGATGAGTTTAAATGATAAAGGAACGATTGGGCAAGGCAAAAAAGAGTGGTGATGTGACAAGGAAATAAGCAAAAAAGAGGCCCGAATGTAGTAGCAACAATAATTGTTATTAATGGTTGCTGTCTGAAACATTTAAGAACAGTGGTTGTGATCTGAACTAGTTGAACTTCATGTTAGGTGAAAGATGAGATGTGTTTCTTTGAGCTTCAGTTGATCTTCATTCGGAAAATGGAGGCAGAAGTCTCCATTGTGAGTGATGCGAGTCATTAAAATACTGATAACAACTGGCTGGGCTGAATAGACTGTTTTCATTATGTAACACCTGCATTTGTTTACAGTATTTATTTTGTCAATTCATAACATGAGCTAATCAATGGGGAGCGGTTCATTTTATTAAAACTTTGGCTTTCTGGAGAAAATATGTTAGAGGAATACTTTACATCTGTCAAAATATATTTTGTTGCAACTGAAGCTAAGGCATTATCTCCTTTTAAATAGTGCACTTAAGAATAAATCTTTATTCCTTTTTCCTGAATGCTATTTAACTAAAATATCAAACTTCAAGCAGGGTTTTAATTTTTTTTTATTGAAAGCATGAAACAATTTTTGCCTGAGTTGTTTTATTCACTTGTATGCATTTGTAAAGGAAGAAAAGCAAAAGAATTAAAGTAAAGTACTGATTGTAATACTTTCACAATCACCTGCGTTTGGTATACAAGTGTAAAATCTGTAGGGATGGTAGTAATTCTTATTTTCATTATGAAATAATCCCAATGAGACAAGTTTTTGCTTTTGTATGTCACATGATTGTGCTTTTCTAATTGTTTGAACTATTTTCCTCAAGTGGTGTTAGGCTTAGCTTTTCTTTTGAACAAACAAGATTTTTTTTGAATGCATTTTAAAAATCTACATATTCACAACATGTATGAATATGCATTTTGATTTCGTTTGCAATTAATAAAACAATGCTTCGTTTTCACTTTTAGAAAAAACCTGTGAGAAGGCGATATGAACCATACGGGATGTACTCTGATGATGATGCAAACAGTGATGCATCTAGCGCTTGTTCAGAGCGGTCATATGGCTCCAGAAATGGAGGCATTCCACACTACCTGCGCCAAACAGAGGATGTGGCTGAGGTCTTAAACCACTGTGCTAGTTCAAATTGGTCTGAGAGAAAAGAAGGACTTGTCGGCCTTCAAAATCTTTTGAAAAGTCAGAGAACATTAAGGTGAGGTCCTGTAAAACCATGTTGCAGGATCTTTTCAACTCTACTTCTCAAACTATTCAGTTATTCTGATGGCTTGCTGTCGAATCCAATCACTTTAATAAATTAATTCCTTTTATTTTGGCAGTATCAATATGTATCTGGAAGTTGAGGTAACGTAGCAAGTTAAAACTGATTGAAATTTGTGGTTTTCCAGTCAGCAGTCTTAATGTTCGCCTTCACTAATTTAAAAGGTGTTGGTATTCTTAATTGAATCAGAAAATGTAGGTGCAGGTGTTTGAATCCATCAATGTGAAGTTTTAGAACTGAATTGTTAAGTAAAATTAGATCAATTGAGTTGTACATCATCAAAAACTTCTTCATCTTTAAGTTTTGAAATATAAATTAGGCAATTGTAATTTTACTCTTAAGCGTACAAAATTTCCTAAAATACATTATACATGTGTACCTTCATGCACTAAATGCTGATGAAGATCATATAAAATGGCAACCAAGAATTAAAATTATCCTGTTCCAATATGTTAAAGCGTTTTAATAACGGGCACAAATTTATTTTTCCATTGCCATAATTTGCATCTTTAGGAAGAAAGCAAATTACCAAGCATCGACTTGGCCTAATGTGACAATACTGTGCTTTTAATCAATACATTTTGCATTCACTTATAGCCGAGTTGAACTGAAGCGGTTATGTGAGATCTTCACTCGGATGTTTGCAGATCCTCATAGCAAGGTAACTTATAGTAGAATGGAGTTTAAGAAAGCCACTTCCTGCATGTACATGTAAACAGCTATGTTTGGTGTGAATGCATGCAGCGTTTTTCAAGTATTTGTTTACATTGGACCATATGTGGAAGATTGTGTCTCAAAACTGCAGTGTTTTTAGTTCCTTGATTAAAGCAATGCAGGGTATTTGGACCTATATAAGAGTTAGTCATCAGAAAAGATAAAATTTTTAAAAGATTGCTTGTGTTATATAAAAACAACTTGCATATTTTCTAATAAGGATTTGATTTTTAAAAATTTTTTAGCCAGTAATCCCTATACAATTGTAACCTACCACTTCTACTGCAGCAGTAGAAAAGAACTTTTAAATTTTAAAATATAACTTCCTGAAATGGTTTCGTGTAAACCCAAGTCCAAATGACAACTGCTTAATGAATGTTGGTGAAGTAAACAATTGTTTAATTGTTCTTAAAAGTTAAATTATAAGAAATTATTAAAAAGGTATACTGTAATTTCTACTTTGGCTTGTAGAGAGCACGGGTGTTTGTCTGTAATTTGTTTGTAATTTGCCTAGCTTTATCCGAAAGCCTGTGTATTATGAAGTGATTACTGAACATCAATAACCATTACAAAGCACTGTTGCTTTTAAACCTACTGCATTAATCACTGGTTTGTTTTCTTGCATGTCCTGTCCTTTGTTGGAACTCACAACAGAGAGTAAGTGTTGCTTTTACTGTTTATCACAAACTAACAAATAATGAGGCCATTGAAAAGTGCCTTCCTATTGCTGAGGGAAAGTTTGTTTCAAACTTTAGTGAAAAATAATAAATCTCAATTGCTGGAAATAACTGCTGCAAGTTTAAGATGTGGTGACTTTTATATTTAAGGAGAAATACAAATACCTTGTTTTAACCACTAGAACTGTGTCACAAGATATTACAATAAAAGTTTTTGTTAAAATAAAGTGTGCAAAAGAATGAAGTAAATTGAGCACTGTTAACTTAATCTAGTTTACAGTAATGTTTGGTATAGAGTCAGGTTTGCTTCATTCCACTGAGAATTCTCATAAAACTCAAAATCTAGTTATTTATTTCTGAAGGGACTACCCATAGCATGCCACTGTCCTTTGGAAACTTATCTTTAATCCCTCTTAGTTCCATCCCTTCTTGGAGGTAAAACTCGAAATCACCAAGTCTAGATTGTAGGTGTCTCAACCCTTTTACTCTGGTTACTTATCTAATACTTCCACATTATTACAGCTAATTACTTCCTATTGCAAAAGGACAATGTGTTTTCCCCTGTAAATTCTTCTACCAGCTTCAAATCAAGCATCTTTTCAATAAGATTCAAGCTGTGATTAGGCTGTGCCCATCTCAGCACATGCTCAATATTGAAGTCAGTGTTTTTCCTCTCCACCTACAGTGCATGTCTAGCTGTCATTTTACTTGCACTGTGTTTTCTTAGTGTGATGCACATACATAAGGTTTAAGTTGAAACTAGCCTTTACAGCAGACACCCAGACAGGTTGAAAGGAGAAGCCCTTCTCAAATGCCACCCATCATCCATGATGATATAGCCTGCTGTGGACTTTGTTCAAACTGACCTTTTCAGTTCATTATCCCTCATTTACTATTTCTTTGATGTGATGAGGTAACTGGATTTAACACCCTTTGGAAGTTTTCAGGGTATGTTAAACGTTTTTAAACAAAATAAATTCTACCTGCAAAACAAAAACATCTCTGTGGACTGCACCTCTTTGCAAGCATTGCAGGCATCATGTCTCTAATTTTTCAGCTAGCTAGGCCTATCTGCTATTTTACAGCTCTGTCTCTGACCCTTTTTAACATATAACTGCGAAGTTAGATTCTAAAGCATGTGAACTATGAGCTAGTTATTTGCAACTGCAGGATGCATGTCTTCTGCCATTAAATTTTAGTTCACTGAAAATGCTGAAGGCTATTTTTCAGAATGTTACAAGTGGGATTTAGGAAGTATTGCGTGTTTTTTTTGTGGAATTGGCTTTTAAGTGCAAAATTATACTGCGTCAGTTTTGAAATAGTTTGAGCTCAGCTATAGAAACTGTACAATTTGAAGTCTTATTGCTGTTTAATTTCACCAGGTGAGAGCAACATAAGTTATATTACTAACTTTTTGGAAGCCTCGATTTTATTTTTAAACAAACTGATTCTTTACAAATCTGGAAGCTTAAGTAATTTCAAAGGAGAAGATCTATGCTTATATCAGGGTAGTGGTGGTGTGGTGTTGATGTTATTGGATTCGTAATTCAGAGCCCCAAGCTAATGTTCTTGGGACCTGAGTTTGAACCCCTCTGCAGCTGAGAGTGTAATTTGAAATCAGTAAAAAGCTACCTTAATGATGACTATGTAACCACCCGTAAATTGTTGTAATAATTGATCTCGTTTACTATTGTAATTCAGGAAAGGAAATCTGCCAGCCTTACCTGGTCTGGCCTGCATGTGACTCCAGATTGACAGCAATGCAGTTGACTCTTAGCTGCCCTCTGGACATTTACGAGTGGGCTATAAATGCTGGCCTAGCCAGCAAGATTCCCTTCCAGTGGACAAATTGTTTTTAAAAATGCTGTCCCATCTCCTTAAATAGCATTTTAATGGTGTGAACTGCCACTATACTACATGACATTAAAGTTTTTATTTAAAATTCATGTGGCTAAGGAATAATGTAATAAAAATTAAAGAACAGTTTTTCAATTGAATAGCCAGTCATCTGTCTAGGTAAACTTTGTACCAATGGATATTGTTATTTCTTTACTTCATCCACCTCCAATCACAAATTAATTGTGTAAAAGAAAAGAGAATGGTATTTGCAAGATTGTTTCTACAGATTACTTGTTTATTTGCAGTATTGAGCTATTTTCTTGATGGGTGGTATTCCATTCTTGGTAACCACCAACAGAAATTATAAATACGTGTTCCTTTTTTCAGGTATTCAGCATGTTTTTGGAAACTTTAGTCGATTTTATCATCATCCACAAGGAGGACCTCCAGGATTGGCTGTTTGTGCTCCTGACTCAGCTTCTAAAGAAGATGGGGGCTGATTTATTAGGTTCTGTACAGGCCAAGGTTCAGAAGGCACTGGATGTCACCAGGTAAGACCAGGGACAAGCAGTTTCCTGTAATATATACTCAGTAGTATACTTTTTGTATGTAATATTTTGTTGATATACTCTCTCATAATGGAGTTTGACTAGGTAGTGATCCGAACTGGAACAATTGAAGTCTTTGACCTGTCAAGCCTGCTCCACATTCATTTAGATCTTCTACCTCAACTCCATTTTTTCACACTTACCTAATATCCATAAATTCCTTTGTCATTCAAAAACATCTCAGTCTCAATCTTGAATGTACTCCATGACTGAGCATTCATAGCTTTCTAGATGGAAAAATGCAAAGGTTCACTATGCTTTGATTGAAGTAATTTCTGCCATTGTCACATTCCTTCCTGATCTTTGAGGCAGTCTGCTTCTCTTAAATGTTTAATAACAATGTATTCATTGAGCAAATATCCTGGCTGAGCGTCTCCACTAATTGTAGGTGTCAACAGATGGCTAATATCCAAAGGTGAATTGTAGTTGTAATGTAGTCTGGTGCTATCTGAGATGGGTCAACTGCACTCCTTGTGCCGAGGGTGCACTATCAAAGTAAAATAATCTTTAGATTATTTTGAATGTTTTTAGTCAAATATTTATTTATTCGTTCATTTATTTTGTCTGACAAATAAATGTGTTAGACAAATGTATCCTGTGCATTCAAATTTCGATCATTTGTGTATAATCAAGAGCAACAATGGCCCGAGCATTGAAATAAAGCAATGCAGTTATCTGTTCTGAAACAAATTCCTGGAAAAGCTCAGCAACTGTGAAGAGAAATCACAGTTAATGTTCGGGTCCAGTGACCCTTCCTCAGTACAACATCCACACTTCTTTCGGTTTTTATTAAGTTATCTGTTCTGTCCTGGGCACAGCATATGTTTCATTTTAAAAAAGGAAGTAGACAAAAAGCACGTAACTATAGGCCAGTTAGCTTAACTTCAGTAGTGGGGAAAATGCTTGAATCTATCATTTAAGGAAGTAATAGCAAGACATCTGGATACAAATTGTCCCATTGGGAACACCCAGCATGGGTTCATGAAAGGTAGGTCATGTTTAGCTAATTTGGTGGAATTCTTTGAGGACATTACTTGCATGGTGGACAGTGGGGAACCTGTGGATGTAGTGTATCTGGATTTCCTGAAGGCATTTGACAAGCTGCCACACCAAAGGCTGCTACATAAGATAAAGTTGCACGGTATTACAAGTAATGTATTGGCATGGATAGAGGATTGGTTGACCAGTAGAAAGCAAAGAGTCAAGGTAAATGGGTGTTTTTCTGATTGGCAGTCAGTGGCTAGTGGTGTGCCTCGGGGATCAGTGTTGGGACCTCAATTGTTTACAATTTACACAGATGATTTGGAGTTGGGGACTAAGTGTGGTGTGTCAAAATTTGCCGATGACACTAAGAGGAGTGGTAGAGCGAAGTGTGCAGAAGACACAAAGTCTACAGAGGGATATAGATGGTCTAAGTGAGTGGACAAAGGTCTGGCAGATGGAGTACAATGTTGATAAGTGTGAGGTCACCCATTTTGGTAGGAATAACAGCAAAATGGACTATGTTTTAAATAGTAAAAAAAATTGCAGCACACTGCTGTGCAGAGGGACTTGGGTGTCCTTGTGCATGAATCGCTGAAGGTGGGATTGCAGGTGCAGCAGGTAATTAAAAAGGCAAATGGAAATTTGTCTGCCATTGCTCGAGGGATGGAGTTTAAAAACAGAGAGGCTATGCTGCAGCTGTATAGTGTCCTGGTGAGGCCACACCTGGAGTACTGTGTGCAGTTTTGGTCTCCTTACTTGAGAAGGGATATACTAGCACTGGAGGGGATGCAGAGGAGATTCACTCCGTTGATTCCAGAGTTGAGAGGGTTGGATTATGAGGAGACACTGAGTAGACTGGGATTATACGCATTGGAATTCAGAAGAATGAGGGGAGATCTTATAGAAACATATAAGATTATGAAGGGCATAGATAAGGTGGAGGCAGGGAGGTTGTTTCCACTAACAGGTAAAACTAGGACTAGAGGGCATCACCTCAAAATAAAGGGAAGCAGATGTAGGACTGAGGTCAGGAGGAACTTCTTCATCCAAAGGGTTGTGAATCTGTGGAATTCCCTGCCCAGTGAAGCGGTTGAAGCTACCTCGCTGAATGTTTTTAAAGCAAGGCTAGATAAATTTTTGAACAGTAAAGGAATTTAGGGTAATGGTGTGCGGGCGGGTAAGTGGAGCTGAGTCTCAGAGATCAGCCGTGATCTTATTGAATGGCAGGGCAGACTCGAGGGGCCAGATGGCCTACTCCTGCTCCTAGTTCTTATGTTCTTATTATATCCCTTAAATAATATTACTACTAATAGACATCTAGTCATTATCGAATTGTTATTTTTGGGAACTTGTTCACTATGAAAGCAACTTCTTGCTATGAAGCCTCACCGAAGAAACAAAACTGGACGGACTCATGTTATTGACTTGGGCACTCGAAAAGACAGAAACAAAAACAGCTCTATCGACTCTGCAAAGACCTTTTTTCTAACATTTGGGGGCTAGTGCCAAAATTGGGAGATGTTTCTTATAGACTAGTCAAGCAACAGCCTAACGTAGTCACATTCACGGAATCATACCTTACAATCTCCCAGATGCACTGTTACCATTCCCGGATATGTCCTGTGCCATCGTCAGTACAGGCCCAGTAGAAGCAGCAGCACAGTGATATGCTGTCGGAGGGAAGTCGGAGGGAATTGCCCTGGGAGTCCTCAACATTGACGCTTAATCCCATGAAATCACGTGGGCAAGGAAATCTCTTGCTGATTACCATGTACCATCCTCCCTTGGCTGATGAATCAGTACACCTCAATATTGGACAAAGCTTAGAGGAAACAGCTGAGAGTAGCAAGGGCGCAACATGTACTCTGAGTGGGGTATTTCAACGTCCACCACCAAGACTGGCTCGGCAGCAGCAGTATTGATCAAGCTGGTTTGGTCCTGAATGGATAGCTGCCGGATGTGTCTACAGCAAGTGGTGAGGGAACCAACAAGAGGGAAAAACACAGTTGACTTCATCCTTACTAATTTCCTGGCTGCAGATGCATCTGTCTACGACAGTATCGGTAGGACTGTCCACCGCACAGTCCTACCTTCACATTAAGAATACACTCCATGATGTTGTGTGGGACTATCAGCATGTTAAATGGGACAGACTCAAACAGATCTAGCAACCCAACTGAGCACCCATGAGGTGCTGTGGGCCATCAATAGCAGCAGAATTGTATTCCAGCACAATCTGCAATCTCACGGCCAAGCATATCTCCCACTCAACCATCACCGTCAAGCCAGGGGATCAACTCTGGTTCAATGGCGAGTGTGGGAGGGCATGCAGGAGCAGCATCAGACATACCTAAAAATGAGTTGTTAACCTGGTGAAGTGACAAAATAGGACTGCTTGCATGTCAACAGCAAGTAATGGACAGAGCAAAGTGCTCCCACAGCCAACTGATTAGATCTAAGATCTGCAGTCCTGCCACATTCCAGTCGTGAATGGTGGTGGACAATTAAACAACTCTCTAGCAGAGGAAGCTCCACAAATATCCCCATCCTCAGTGATGGAAGTGTCCAGTGCATTGGTGCAAATGCTAAGACTGAAACATTTGCAGCAATCTTCAGCTAAGTGGCTGATCTATCTTGGCCTTCTCCAGTGGTCCCCAGCATCACAGATAACAGTCTACAGCCAACTCCACTAACTTCACATTTCAAGAAATAGTTGGAGACACTCAACATTGCAAAGGCTAAGAGACCTGACAACATTTCCAGCAAGAAGACTGAAGACTTGTGCTCTGGAACTTGCTGCACTCCTAGCAAAGCTCTTTCAGTACAGTTAAAACACTAGTATCTACCTGACAGTGTGGAAAATTGCCCAAGAATGTCCTGTACACAAAAAGCAGGAAATATCCAACTCAGCAAATTACCATCCCATCATTCAAGAGATGGAAGGTATTCCTTAGTGTTCCTTCACTGTCACTGACTCCAAATCCTAAATCCCTCCTTAATGGCACTGTGGGTCAAGCTACAGCATGTGGACTGCAGTGGTTCAAGAGTCAGCTCACTATCGCATTCTCAAGGGCAACTAGGGATGGGTAATGCTGGCCCAGCCAGTGATGCCCACAATTGCCTTTTTTTTAGAAAGGCAAAGTAGATGCTGTACTGTGTTCCAACAAAGACTGAGGGCAGGGTTTTCCCTTTCGATGTGGGAATTGAGTTAGAGGATTTCATATCATCCTGATCCTGCCCCCAGTTTGACAGCGGCCGGTCCTGCTTTTTCAGCCTCCTGAGGCAAGCAAGTTAGAAGGCTTGCTTCTGTCTGCTGGACGATTGTTCCAGTTCTGTAAAGGAACATTAGGCACTGTACTACTTGTCCTCACCCCAAAAGTGGATGTGCGGTGAGAGGGAAAAAGCAAAATGAGAGGGTTTTTGAATTGGAAAACGAGTGATTAAGTGCCAAAAGGGATGAGAGTGAAAGGCAAAACAATGGTAAAAGTTGTGTTTCAGCGTATTTTTGATTTGTTGATATTTTAAATTTTATGTAGGAGTGTTTTCATATATAAATGCTAACCAGTCACACAATATAAAATTGTGAATTCAGAAATTCTAATGCCTTTTCTTTGCTTGCAGAGAGTCCTTCCCATTTGACCAGCAATTCAATATTCTTATGCGTTTTATTGTGGATCAAACACAAACGCCTAACCTCAAGGTTGGTTTAAAAACATCCAGTGCTTCGCTAGATAAATACTGGAAAATGCCTTGAACTAGTGAATTAATTTGAAGCCATACTTGAAAGAATGGCTATATGCTAGGAGCAACTAAAACTTTTGAACTAACTCAAAAGAAAAGATTCAGAAGATCCAATTCAGATTTATACATTATACTGCATTGCGTTTTAGTTCCTACTTAATATACAGTTGCAGCATTTCTTTGATATCTGCTAAATTCCTTCATAGAATCCCCACTGTGTGGAACCAGGCCATTTGGGCCATTGAGTCCACACCAACCCTTTGAAGAGGGTTCCACCCAGACCCACCCTAACCCTATAACCCTGCATTTCCCATGGCTAATCCACCTAGCCTGCACTTCCCTGGACGTTATGGGAAATTTGGTATGGCCAATCCATTTAATGTAATTTAACCTGCATGTTTTGAACTGTGGGAGGAAACTGGAGTACCCGGATGACACCCGTGCTGGCAAAGGGAGAATATGCAAACAGTTGCCTGAAGCTGGAATCAAACCTGAGTTCCTAGCACAGTGAGGCAGCAGTGCTAACCACTGAGCCACATTTGGCAGAAAGTAACAGATATTTGGATGGCCAGTCTTTTAAATTAGAAAAGAAAACTGCTGTCTTGATTTTCTTCTTCTTTGTGATGTAAAATATTCTCCATTCAATTTGTATCCTTGTGCCAGCTTCTTTCTCTCGATATTTGTGGAGGTCTGGGAGCAGATGTCCGACACCCTCTAAGTTGAGAAACGTACAGCTTGCAGAGGAGAATTAATAATAATTAATGTACTTTTATAATATTTACAGTTCAATGCAGAATAAATTATATACTGTTGGAGTGTAATATGTGGAGTGAAGAATTAAAAATTCCATCTTCCTTGATTTTGTTTATCTATTCCATCTAATCAATTGCGTTTCATACTTGCTTGAGATTTTGTTTATTTTTGTTGAATTGAAAGGTTAAAGTTGCAATCTTGAAGTACATTGAGAGGCTAGCAAGGCAGATGGACCCAGCCGATTTTGTTAATTCCAGTGAGACCCGTCTTGCTGTTTCCCGAATCATAACCTGGACAACTGAACCAAAGAGCTCTGATGTGAGAAAGGTGAGTAGTTTAAGATAGCTTAGAAAGTTTTGATGAGATCAAGTATAGTGGGGTGAATGACCTCCTTCTGTGCTGTGATTCTATGAATTAAACTTGCAGTTAGTTTCCCCACTCTCAATTCCCATTGTTATTGAAAGGCTATGTGCCTCAACCTCATGACAATGGCATAATACACTACAAAGTATTTTTCTTTTTAACATCACCTTACTGTTTTAATTGTACTATTCTGTCTCTCAAAGATTATCCAGATACAGACTGGCCAGAGCCTAATAATTAAATGTAAAACATTATCGTTAAACCATTAAAAAGTACATTTGTTATAAAATGAAGCCATAGTTATTTTAATTGATTTGACCTTTTAGTTACTCAGAAGCCAGGTTTCTCGGTAGGAGTTCCTTATTAATTACATACTTGAGCTTTGTACACTGGTTGGTGCAGTTGGTTACTCCGGAATGTGATGTGAAATGTCTTCAGTTATCATTCAACCCTAAAGATTATTTTGGAAAATAATTAATATGTGCTTTGTGAAAAGAAAAGGATTACTTATTTGCTTTGCTGTAATTTTGAATATATTTTCTCCTCTTGAGGCCTTCTCTGTTCCTTCCCGCTGTAGAATGCATATAATGTGGGGTTTACCAGCAAATTAACTGAAGTTCTTTGTAGAAAATGGCAGACCGCAATGCTGATCAAATGTGGGATATGATGTGTTTAGATTTCAGCAAGGGTTTAAATACGATATTAGATGAGCAATTAATCTTCAAGGTAAGAAGGCATGTAATGAAAAAGAAGCTCCCAAGGTAAATTATTAAAGAAGGTAAAGGATGATGATAAATGGAACTGAGTTGAAATGGCAAGGTCCCTGTCGAGCTGTCGTGGATCAGGTATAGGACTGTGTCTGATTACAGTTCATATAAATGATATGAAGCTGGGCCGGAAAGGAAGCGCTTTCATTTTGCAGGTGAAAACAAATTAAGGTGAGGGTAGGGGGAAAGAGATGAATTAAATAAATTGGGAAAGTGGACAGAAGTCTGAAAACTTGCATGATTATAAGACCGAGGATGGGGAATAAATGTCAGAATAAATAAATGTTCATGGCTGCAGGATACAAAACTATAGGGATCTGGAAGCATTGTTGAACAGCACAGCGAAACAAACACCACAGTCCGGAACGACAGTAAACAAAACAAATGAATAGAACATAAATTTCAGGTCTTGTAATGAGCTTGTACAATAATTGATATCCACACCAGTGGATTACTGTGTAATATTCTGGTCACGATACTACTTCAAGGATATGCCGTCTTGGAACAAATGTCAAAGAGGAAAACCAAGTTGATAACTTAGCGGAATTGATGTACAAAGAGAGGTTGAAGAGTTTAGGATTGTCTCTTGTGTTGAAGAAACCGCTTGGACGTGTGATTTTTGAACTACATAACAACCATAGGATAAAAGATTTTCAGCATCAATTTTTCTGTCCTCAAACCAGGCACTGCAGGCTCAAATGTGGAAGGAGGGGAGGTTAGCTTAGATTCAGCTAACTTAAACAAAGAATGGTCATTGCATGGAATGGACTGCCCAGAATGGCAAATATTGTTAACATTAAAAGATAAAATATTTGTGCTACTGGACAGTTAAGACGTTAATTTTTGAATGCATCATTTGGCTTCACACATTTTTCTGGCCCTCTGACGACCTCTGTGCTTATTTGGTAGGGAGAAGTGTCACCTTATTTTCCTCAGCTTGTTTTCAAACCAACAACTCTGATATGCTTGGTGGGTGCTACTTAAAATGACTTTGTTGTTAAGTTGAGTAATGGTTTGTGTTGAGCTAATAATTGAGATGACATTCAATGAATGCTTTGAATAAGGTGCCTGCAGAAGACTTGCTAATGAAATTGCAACACAGTGTCAATTGGAGTGTGGAAAGTTGGTTAAAGGACAGAAAATAGTGCTTAATGGATGTATTTTGTATCCGAGGGAAGGGCAGAGTGGTGTTCATTCCAGTTTGGTGTTTAAACAAGTGCTATTAAATGTTTGTATACCACCCACAAGTTTGGTTAATTGAAAATGACTTTTAAGTGATTTTGAGTGTATGTAGACAAGTTAGTAGCTTGATCAGATCATACCAGCTGAAATGTTAATGTGTCTTAGGAAAAGAAAAGGAAGTTGCATTAAAAAATAGAATAAATAGAGCAGAGAGTCTTAGGAGTTCGGGTGCGAGGAGTAAATAAGCAGTAATTATGAAATATATTTGTAGAATAAGAGGTAAATTTGGTGAAGCTGTAGAATTTTGTGGATCTTGAAACTTTGCCCATGCAAGGCAGAAGCAAAGACTTAAGTTGTTAGCTCAGTTTGGTATTGCTGAACAAAGACATTTTACAAAAGCTTTTCATCTCGCTTCACTCACTTTATTTTTAACAATTGTTTGCTGTTGCTGATCTGAGTGTATTGAGCCCAGTCTTCATTTTGCTGTCTAAAATTTGCAACAAACTAGAGCTTCTTGCTTTGCTGTGTTCAGTTTTACCTTGGAATGGGTGTCAGAGCTATGCCATATTGTGTATAACCAATAAATTTTCAAAATTTTAAGGTAAAAGCTTAAACTTCCTAATTAAAACAATTTGTTATAGCAAAGAAGATTAAGAGGTAACCAATAAATAGAGGGATAAATTTAAGATCATGAAAAGAACAAATTAATAAGTGGGAGTTTTTTATACAGATGGTTGTTGAGACACGGCGTTTGTGCCAATAGGTAGGAATCAAATGCAGAATGCTACATTTTTTTAAAAAAAATGTAATTCCTTCTTCAAAAGAATATGTGAGCATGTAGAAACTTGGGCCTGAAGCATTGAGTCCTGAATGACTGATTACCTCTGAAATTGTACTTCCCTTCTTTAGTGATATCTAGGAAGGGCAAGTCCAGGAAAATTGTAGCTTGTCTGCAGATGCATGAGGGTCGTTAGTTTATACCCCATTTGCAGTAAGGAGCTTTTAAGCATTTGTACAAATGAGAGGATCTTCATATAGTCGTCATGTACTGAAAGGGTGACACTTCGCTTTAGTTATAAGATTTCCACTAAAATAAAAAAAGAGCATTGTTTAGTAAGAGATTTTACATGTATTCCATACAAGATTCATTCATCCGACATGATCGAACAAACTAATAAAAACAATATACTGTGGATGCTGGAAATTGGAAGCAAGCATAGAGAATGCTGGAGAAACTGAGGTCTGGCTGCATCTGTGGAGAGAGAGAGAGATATGACTTCTCCTCAGGACTGGCTCTGAAGAAGAGTCATACTAGACTCAAAATGTTAACTGTGTTTCTGTAGATTGATCGTACAGTTTAAGCTTTTTCAACTGTGCCTACTTGCTGGAGGAACATTAGCCTGGATTTTCCACTAGCCAGACAGTCATTATGCCAGCATAGATGGCCTTGTATAACCTTGCTTACTATGATCTGCCTGTATTGCTCATAAACAAAGCTTTTCACTGTACTTAGGTACATGTGACAACAAATCAATCAAATCAAATCAAAGATGGGAATTGTGCATGGGGATTCCTGTGGAATTCCTGTTGTGTCACATTCCAAAGGCATTGCCTGGGAAATTGAATTTTCTGGTGTGCAATTTCTCTACATCTGGAACCTTCTGAAATTCTTAAATATATTGCCTAACTCCTGAGTAACTATTAAACTGACCCTATCCTTACCTAACTAGTCCCAACTATACCTCCTCCTACCCCCCCGACCCTTATTTGACCCAACCCAACTCTGACCCTCAATGTCCCTCACAAAAACCCAACCTGGCCACCCTTGCCACTGAGTTAGATCTGAGCCATTCTCCCCTCCTGCTGAACTTAACCTGACACCCACACTGACACTGGACCTGTTCATTTGGTATCCTATCCCTGGCATTCTAATAACTTGACACCCTATTCCCCATACCCATCTAGCACCCTGCCCTTCCAGCACCCTAACCTCAAACTCGCCTCATGTACTTAATAGTTTCACACTAGCTCTCAGTGGCTGCTGAGGCCTTTAAATTTCAGAATATAGCAGCTGACTGCTGTGGAAAGGAGAGTGTAAGTTGCCTTTCTCTGACACTTTTGTACTGTCAAAGAACTGTCAGTGGAAAAGGACTCTGCACCTCTGAGGGTGCCCTGAGTGGACTGTCCTCTCAAAAGTGCAGAGCGCCCTTCTTCCATTTAAAAAAAAAGGGCTAGAGAAATCCGACCTATTAAATCCTGTGAAACCACACTGAAGGGTAGCTCCTGCTTCTTACCAAAAAAGGCTGAACTATATTCTGACTTTCCTGACATAAATTGCTTAATTATTTTTCCAAAACAGCACCTACTATGTCATTTCTTCTGAGACACTACAAGTAAATTAAGCACCATCCTGGTGAAGCTGCTTGCTTGGGTCTGCTTGCAATAGACTGGGTTAAGTGATCTCTGATCTGATGGATTAGATCTATGCTCTACAGACCTGCAACATCTAGCCATTAATCATGGCAGACAATTAAACAACCAACAGGAGACTGAGGCTTCCCAAGTATTCTTGCCCACTATGATGGGGAAGCCCAGCACATCAGTGCAAAAGGAAAGTCTGAAGTATATGCATCAATCTTTAGCAAGAAATACTGAATGGGTAATCTCTGTCAGCCGTCTCCCACAGTCGCTAGCAGCATAGGTGCCAGTCTTTCGTCAATTTGATGCGCTTCACATGAAATAAAGAAATGGCTTAAAGCACAGGACCACTGCAAAATGTGAAGGCCTTTGTCAACATTCTAGCATAATACTGAGGACTTGTGCTTCAGATCTTGGTGTGCACCGAGCCATGCTATTTCAGTACTGGTGAAACACTGGTATGCACTTGACAATGTGGAAAATTTCACAGGTGTATTCTGTCCTCAAAAATATGACGACTCCAACCTAGCCAAATATTGCCCTAGCGGTCTACTGATCATCAGCAAATTGTTGGAAGGGGAGCTTGACAGTACTATCAAGTGGTATATCCTCAGCAGTAACTTGGTCATTGATGCTTATTTGTGTTTCACAAGGGACACTCGCTGCTGTCATCAATATGTAAAATGCTGAACTCAAAAGATGAGGGTGACTGTGTTTGACAATGTACCATCAAGGAGCTCTTGCAAAACTAGGTCAGTGAGAATTGGAGTGGAAACCCTGCTGGTTGGAATCATACTTGGCACAAAGGAAGATGCTTGTGGTGGTTGGAGATAAATGTGTCACAAGATGTATCTGCATGGTAGTGTCCTTGCCCAGTGATCGTGAACTGCTTCATCATTGACTGCTCCTCCATCATGAGGTCTGAATATTTGCTGATGTTTGTAAAGTGTTCAGCATCATTTGCAACACCTCAAACTGAAGCAGCTCCTGTCCATATACAGCAAGACCTAGTCATCATCTAGGTAGGGCATAATAAGTGGCAGGTAACATTTGCGCCACATGGGTGACAGGCATTGACTGACTCCAGTGGGGAGAAGCTAACAGTGCTGCTCGATATTCGGAGGCATTGCTAGCACTGAATTCTTCACTATCAATATCCTGGTGTTAACATTCCCCAAAAACTGAACTTGACTAGCCATATAAATACTGTGGCTACACAGCAGATCAGAAGGTAGGATTTCTGCGATGAATAATTCATTCCCAGGCTCTCAAATACCTGTCCACCATCTACAACCACAAATCAGGTGTGTGGTGGAATACTCTTCGCTTGACTGGACGGGTACAGCTTCAGCAACATTTTAAATAAGACTCAACCATCCAGGATGAAACAGCCAACTTAATTAACTCACCATCCATTTCTTCCAACAGACACTCCCTTCATCATTAACTCACCAAGGTTTCTTTGACAGCACTTTCCAAACCCATGACCTCAAGGAGGATGAGGACAGTAAACTTATGAGGCCACCACAATCTACAAGTTGCTGTTCCTTTGTTGATTTTTTTTTTTGGTCAAAATCCTGGAACAACTCCTCTGTCTTGACCCACTGCCTGGCGTTACGCCAAGGAAAATCTGACCACCCTGTAAATTATCAGATGAAAATCTAAATATCATAAAACCTGTAATAAATGAATTTTGGGCTTGTCAATCATTTTCGATGTCCAAAGTTATGAATTTCATGATAGAATATCCCTGTTTGTTAATGCCATAGGAGATGCATCTGTTTTGCAAGCATTGCTCTTTGAAGTGAAATACTTGTATTTTGGTGATAGTGATTAAGTTTCATAAGAGTATGTACATGCCAAATAATACTGTTCATTTTAAAGACCTTTAAGTATTTGTATCACATGGGTGCTATAATTTAAAAGAGAAATGTTAGACTTTGTGGTGATTTTAATGGTTTACAGGTGCATGCTGTGAGAATCAATTTGGTGTTTACGCTGCTTTCTGCAGTTGACTTTACTATTGTATTTACAGACATTCCTTGACACTTGAATATCATGACCTTGTTGAACTGTACCTTTTCCTGTAACTCACTTTTCACATTTCGTATTTGCCACTTTACTATTGGCAAGTTGTACTTGTATGGTTTCTTTCACGCAAATAATATTGCGAGGCCCTTCACAAATAAGGAAAGATAGAAAAACTTTTTTTAAAAAAATCTGCACCATGGAGATAAAGGTGAAAGGAATGATCAAGTGGTTTGGTCAAGCAGGTGGCAGTTACAGACGTCATTTTGAAAAGGAGACGGTGAAAGTTTTGGAAAGGGAGTTTCAGATTCAAAGTTTATGCTAATGGAACTTTTTTTTATAAAACGCATAATTATGAAAATAGCATGAAGTCATGTACAAAAAGGCAAGGAATTAAATTTAATGGCCCAAGTTTTTGCAGTCCACATAAGGACTTTGTCTTGCTGTTCATTTGCTGACAAGTGCCCGTAAAAGTTGGCTTTAGAGTGTGACCTTGCTGTATTTTCTGTCTGTTTGCCTGGCTCCATCTATAGGGATTCTGTAGCTTCTGTGAGCAGGGCGTGAAAAGTTGACACTCTTTGATCAATTGCAACAAAAAAATGAGCCGTACTAAATTTTGACCCAAGAACAACCAGAAGGTTTGTGCTGGATGAGAGAGGTTAAAGTTTCAAAGCTCTTTTGCTGTTCCTTCAATATCACTGGATCAAAATCCTGGAAATTCCTCCCTAACAGCACTGAGGACACCTACAACAAATGGCCTACAGCAGTTCATGAAGGCAGCCCACCGCCCCTTTCTTGCAGGCAGCTAGGGTTGGGCAATATATTCAACAAATGTGCAACTTCACTAAATTTAACTAATTCAGTAAATGTAAATCAAACAATTTTATTTATATTGTGTACTTATTGCAGAATAAATGTGGATTTGTTTCGCAAAAATTCAGGACTTGCAAAATATTTGAGATAGGAACGTTAGTCATATATGTGCAGAAGTCTGTTATTCTGTTTATTTGGGATCAAATTTGAACTCCTGTTTCCCAAAATTGCTACTGTACATTTCAATTAAGAGCAGCTAATTGGACAATAAGCTCTTTTGAGTGAGAAGAAAAGACTTCCTGTCTTTTTATTAAATGAGAATTGTTTATAATTCCACAGATTAACCCAATGCAAGACCATAACATTTGCTAAAGTCAAGCATGTAGTGCAGTGCTTCTGAGGCAGGAACGCTAGAACTCACATCTCATGCTATAGTTGGTTTGGATTTATGCTTTGTACTACACCTTCTCCCTGTTCCATTCTGCATAAATACAAAGAACTGTGTTTGAATTTTAGATGTTGTCTAATTCATAGAATGATGCAGCACAGAAGGATTTGAACTGTCATGTCTGAGTTGTTCATATTATTCAAAATGGATGAGCCAACTTTTAAGTCTTTTGTCACCATCCACTTGATTATTTTCTTGAATTGTATGATTCCATAATTTGCATTGAACATTCTAAAATATTTTATAATAGTTTATAATAATATTGCAAGGCTCTTCACAAAAGAGGAAAGATAGAAAAGCTTAAAAAATACACACCAAGAAGATGAAGATAAAGGGAAATGATCTAACGGTTTAGTCAAGCAATTGGCAATTACGAACTTCTGTTTTAATGTTTTTTAAATTCGTTATAGAGTCAACAAGTATCATTTGCTTTATTATATTCTGGGTTTATTTGCCTGTAACATAACTGTTTGTTCATTTTATATGTGGGACTGAAGCTTTACTAAATAATCATTCTGAGAAGAGCATTTCAAAAATGCAGCATTTTAAATACTGAATGATCTCAACCATGTCTGGGTGTTACTACTGAGTCATAAAATATGTTTGTAATAGTTTTTCATGCTCACATTAGGCTGTTCTACACTGATGAGCAAAAGATTGTGGCATTGTTTTGTCTTTTGAAATGCAACAGGAACTTCATTTTGGGGGAGAAAAATTAAACACAACTTAATGTAGGCAAAAAGGGAGCAAATTGGCAGCTCCCAAAAGTGACAGCTTAAATAATTTAAATATCAGCATCTCTCCGATGCAAACACGACTAGTCACTTTTTCTGTTGTGCTTGTCAGCTCTATATAATTTTGTTAATCATGCAACTGCTGTTTATTGTATACTGCAATTTTTCTAATACCTTCCCACCTGTCAAACCCAGACTGTGCATAGTTGGTTGAGTGATGAGGTGTTGGCCAGGTCCTGTTCGAGTACCTCTGGGCCTGGTGAAATTGGCCTGGAAGAAAAGTGTAAACAGGTAGAAAAATGTTGCACCTACTAATCTCAAGTTGCTTTTCCCCTGTATCATTAGCTATTTTTTTTTTAACTTGGCTGCACAAGGGTCTTGGCCTGACTGACTTCTGTTTCTGTGTAACAACCATGTGTTCACTCTCCTCTATTGCCAAAAGCAGTTGACTTCTGATAACTGTACAGCACATAGGTGGTGGTCTCTGGGAATAAAGTTTGCCTTTTCTTTGCAGTCTTAATAAGTAAAGTAGAGCATTGGCCCTGAAATTGAGAATTGCTGCCTGTGATGTTGGAATGCATGCTCATCTGTTAACTAATGGATCTGCAACTGCATTAACATGTTCTTTTAATACGTGTTTATTTAGAACTTGAAAATTTATTTTGTAACCTTTTGTGCAAATTGGATTTGTACTAGCAAGCTTGCAGTAAAATTAATTGTTAAATTTTATCTCCAATGTATGAAAGAGAAAACAAGTAGCGTTTTGTGGATAATATGAATGTAATACATCTTGTGTGTTACCCACCTTGTTTGGAAGCACCACTTTGTCTATTTATCTGATAGAATATTAGCTTTTTATTCCAGCACATTGCTAGCAGATTTATACATTTACCGTATATATTATCCAGTAATTTGAAACCTGTTCCTATCCCATTTCATGAGTTAAAGGTTAAAAGTTATTGCTATCTTGAATGAAGATTCATTCAGCATTTGATGAAGTACCACATAATAAACCTATTAACAAATTGTAAGGCATTAGATTAAAGGAGAATTGGCTAAGTGGATATGAATTAGATTAGGAGCAGACAGTGGAACATATTGATCTTTATAAATTACTTGGATGAGGATTTGGAAGGGTAAGTTAGTAAGTTTGCCAATGACACGAAGGTTGGTGGAGTTGTGGATAGTGCGGAGGGCTGTTGTGGGTTGCAACGGGACATTGGCAGAATGCAAAGCTGGGCAAAGGAGTGGCAGATGGAATGCAACCCAGAAAAGTATGAAGTGATTCATTTTGGAAGGTAGAATTTGAATGCAGAATACAGGGTTAATAGCAGGATTCTTGGCAGTGAGGAGAAACAGAGGGATATTGGGGTCCACCTCTGTAGATCCCTCAAAGTTGCCACCCAAGTTGATAGGGTTGTTAAGAAGGAGTATGGTGTGTTGGTTTTCATTGGCAGGGGAATTGAGTTTAAGAGCCACGAGGTTATGCTGCAGCTTTATAAAACTCTGGTTAGACCACACTTGGGATATGAGAATATATTGTGTTCAGTTCTGGTTGCCTCATTATAGAAAGGTTGTGGAAGTTTTAGAGAGGGTGCAGAGGAGATTTACCAGGATGCTGCCTGGACTGGAGGGCAGGTCTTATGAGGAAAGGTTGAGGGAGCTAGGGCTTTTTTCATTGGAGCAAAGAAGGATGAGAGGTGACTTGCCAGAGGTGTACAAGATGATGAGAGGCATAGATACAGTGGATAGCCAGAGAGTTTTTCCCAGGGCGGAAATAATTTTAAGGTGATTGGAGGAAGGTCTAGGGGAGATGTCACAGGTAGGTTTTTTACACAGAGTGGTGGGCGCGTGGAATGCACTGCCAGCGGTGGCAGTAGAGTCAGATACTTTAGGGACATTTAAGCGACTCTTGGATAGGCACATGGATGATAGTAAAATGAAGGGTATGCAGGTTAGTTTTTGATCTTCGAGTGGGATAATAGGTCAGCACAACGTTGTGGGCCAAAGGGCCTGTACTTTGCTGTACTGTTCTATGTTCAGTGTTCTATGATCAGTTGTTTTCAGGTGGATGGAAGTGTGCAATGGTGTCCCCAGTGGCAGATGTTGTAACCACTGCTCTTTTCTTTAAAATTATGCCCTAAATCCTGGTTATTAATGAATAATACCAAAACTTAGGGATGATACAAAATAGGGATGATACTAAACTTTAGGAGGGTAGACCGGCTAATTAAATGAACAAAAACAGAAGTTGCGGGAAAAGCTCAGCAGGTCTGGCAGCGTCTGTAAAGAGAAATCAGAGTTAACATTTCGGATCTGGTGACCTTCCTTAGAACACCATTAAATGAACAGTTGGATGTGGCTAATGGTGTTTAACACAACGAAATCTGAGATGATTCATTTTCATGGGAAAAATTAAGTAAGTCGGAACTAATGGTATAATTTTAAATGGGGTGTAGGAACAAATCATTCGAAGATAAGGCAAAACAAGAAGGCTATATAAAAATCCATATAGGGTCCTTGGATTCATTAATATGGCATAAAAGCAAGTTCTGTTGAATCTTAATGAAACACTGATTGTAAGAAGGATATGGAAACATCGAAGAGAGTTTAGAAGAGAATTACTCCGTTGATACCAGGTATTTAAATTTTTCAGTTACTTAGAGAAACTGAGGCAACTGAGCTTGTTCTGCTTAAAGCAGAATTGGGAGATTTGATTGAGGTGATCTACATCTTGTCTGGTCTGAATTAGAATAAATAAAATGGACTTGCTTCCAATGCAGTACAGTCGGAAGTGGAAAATAATTATGCAGTGAATTATGATCAGGGATGGACAGACTGAAAATGTGCAGATTTTAATTTTACATAGAATAGCTTAAATGCTTAAAAGAAAAAATTGCAAGACTATGGTGAAGGAGCACAATGGGCTAATTAGATACGTTCCAACGAGTGAGCACAGACATGATGGGCTAAGTGACCTCGTTTTCTGTTTCAATTCTATGTAGAATGTACTGCCAGGTTTAATCACGCACCTAAACTGAAAACACCAAGTGAAAGTTATAGACAGGTGTTTCCTTTGAAATACTGGCAATGTGCAGTTCATTTGTTTCACAGTTTTTATCATTGCCTGCCCTCTCCAACACCATGCACCCCTTTTTCAAAAAAAACACACTCAAGAAAATACCAATCATTGACAGTTTAGTTGCAAACATAAAGTATAAATAGTATGTTGTTTACCAGGGTTATTGCCTGATCGAAGGGTGACTGTTGCTCTGCTGGGAATTTGTTTTAAATGTTAATAGCTTGGAAAATTCTTTCTTTGTATCAAGTGTATGACTGTCTGTATGCAAGTTGATTTCAGTAATGCTATTTGAGTGGTGGGATGATCGTGGTGCAGTGATAATATCAGCAGCGACTAATCCTGAGGCCTAGGTTAATGCACAGAGGGCATGGGTTTAAATTCTACTTTGGTAACTGATGTACGTTAAATTTAAAAAATTCTGGTTGCCACATTACAGGGAGGATGTGGAGGCTTTGGAAATGATGCAGAAGAGGTTTTCCAGAATGCTGCCCTCGTTCATGGGTCATGAACTATAAGGAGAGGCTAGAAAAACTAGGGTTGTTTTCTTTGCAGCAGTGGAGACTGAGGGGAGACTTGCTAGAACTCTATAAAATTATGAGATGCATAGATAGGGTTGATGGTCAGAATCTTTTTCCCAGAATTAAAATATCTAATACTAGAGGGCATGCATTTAAGGTGAGAGGGGGAAAGCTCAAAGCTCTGTGGGGACAAGTTTTTTTTTGCATCAAGATTGATAGGTGTCTGGAACAGGCTGCCAGGGCTGGTGGTGGAGACAGATATGATAGGGGTGTTTAAGAGACTTTTAGATAAGCATATGAATATGCAAGGGATGAAGGGATATGGACCAAGGGCAGGCAGAAGGGCTTTGGGGATTAGTTTAATTTTTGTCATGTTCGGCACAACATCATGGGCTGAAGGGTCTGTTCCTGTGCTGTACTGTTCTATGTTCTGTGTGCACAATGCAAATGTACGTGAGTACTGAACTTGGTGAGTGCCTTTTAAAAGAAATGCTATTGGGAAAATGGCAGTCTTGCAGTCGGCTGCACAGACTTTTAATGAAAAGCCAATGACCTTCAAATAGCGTAGGAAATGTTAGTTATAGTGTATTCAAGGTTTCCATTTAGTGATTGGTTTCTTAAGGGCTGTTTGCTCTTGGGTTAATGGGAGTACCCGAATTTTTAATGAGTGACTTTTGGTTTTGCTTTGTTTGTAATCGCTTTCTTTTTGTTTTCTACAGGCTGCGCAGGTTGTGCTGATTTCCCTGTTTGAGCTGAACACTCCTGAGTTCACTATGTTACTTGGTGCCTTGCCAAAAACATTCCAAGATGGTGCCACCAAGCTCCTTCACAATCACTTGAAGAACTCTAGCAACACTAGTGTGGTACTTGGCTCCTGCCACTTTTTTTGGTGCAATATTTCAATGACAGTGGAAAGCTAATGTGCATTAATGAAAATAACAACATAGGCTTGTATAGTAGTAACGCCACTGTCTTAGCAAATATGAAGTTGAGAGTTAAAATCCCAATAATGCAAGTTGAATTCAGTAAATCTGAACTTGTGGGCTAATGCAAGAAATCTGCTATATTGTTGCAAAAACCAATATAGTTCACTAACGTCCTGTAGAAAAGAGTACCCAACCAGGCCTACATATGACACCAATCCTATTCTACGTGGTTGAACCCTTCAATAGGAATCCTTTTTGGACACTCAGGGCTGGGTAATAAATACAGCCTGCCTGTGTCCATACAACCAAGAGCTTTTTTTAAAGAATGGAGCACTTAAAATTAACTTTCAGTAAATGCCTTCATACTTGTGAATTATGATGCTTATTTATTTTGGAATAGAGCCCAACATGCAGTAGCACATTAAGAACTTGAAGGGAGAAAGAAATTTGAAATTGTAAACCCTTTTTAAATGTCGTCATCTCTCATATTTAGATATATTTAAGGTATATGTACCAGTAATCTGTGCACTGTTTTTCTTCTAATCACATTGTGCACAATAGAAGTAAGAGTGAACTTTAAGCCACAGCTGCATAAGTTAGACTCTACCTGATACAGTGCACAGTTCTGTGCATCACGTGTTAGGAAAGATGTATTGGTCTTGGAGGTAGTGCAACATAGATTTGCTGGAGTGATAAATACCTGAACTCCAATGGCTCAGTTATAAAGAGTGATAAGAGTGATCAAACTTAATTGAGTTAAGATAGTAAATAGTTATTAAGTGGGACCGATGGAGTAGAATGTTTGGGAAATTTAAGACCGAGGGCAAAGGAAAATAAAATGCCAGTGAATATGAGGGTTCTTGTGGCACAGCGGTACCTTTCAGCCATGATGCCTAGGTTCAAGTCCCAACTGCTCCAGAGGGTGTCATAATGTTTCTGAACAGGTTGATTAGAAATTTTTTTTCAAAAGACCACTGGGGATATAGCTAGGCCTGTGAGGAGTGAATTTGGCAAATATTTCTATACTCTAACCGTGGTAGAAGTTGTGAACTCTCTTGAGCCAATAGCTGTTTTGGTTATTAGTTTTAAGTTTGTAATTGCTAGATAATAGGGGATATTGGCTAAGGAGTCAGAATTAGGTTATCAATCAACCATAACCTGTCTGAGTGTTGAAACAGGTTGAGGGGCTAAGTGGCCAACTGCTGCTTTTATGTCGTGAAGGCTGCATTTCTGGAATCAGATCATTTCATGATCATCTTCTGAAGCCAATCTTCAACTTAGTGCCTGACACACATCTGAATTTCCTGTCCCACGTTGTGTAGTTCAGATATTTTAACCTGAAGACTTGTGATTGTGTATGTGTAACTCAGTAGTTGCCCATGTTCTCTTTAGTGGAAGTATATAATGATGCATATTTCATTATCTTTTCTATTCTTGCTACAGAGTTCACCCAGCAACACAATGGGACGCACACCTTCACGACACTCCAGCAGCCGAACAAGCCCTCTTACATCTCCAACAAATTGTTCACATGGTGGTCTTTCCCCAAGGTAATGATAAATTTTAATTTTAATTATTCATATCACATTTGTGATGTATTTTTAGCTCCTAGGTAAAATATGTTATCAAAATAATAATTTAAATCCCATTAGTTTCCTGGTGATTCCCTGTCCTCGTAATCTTCAAAATAAGAATCATAAATGCTTTGATCAAACATATTTCTTTTCTGCATTTCATTTGATTCCATTGTTGCTCTCTCACCTTGAATTTTGAACAGTAAATAATGTGATTTCCTTCAACAATTTATAAGATCTGGCCTGAGATGTCAACTTTTATAACAGTAAGTTTGTATCCAAGTCCTGACATTTCTTTACTTCCCAGTTCCTACTCTCACAATGTGGAACATGTGTCCAGTAGTCATATATAAAAAATCTATGCAAACTTATACCTTCACCTGGTTCAGTTGAAATATTTTATAATACACGATCCTATGATGTTAGAGCATTGCTGTACCTGAAGTAATTTCTGCAGTAAATAATGTAAATTACACTCCTTTTAATCCAATAATTGTTGTTTAAAAATGAACAAATTTTAGCAATGAGAAGAATTGAGACTACTCGACAAACATTACTTGCACTGGAAAGGAACCGTTTTCCTATAGTCAGTGTGGTTGCTTTGAATAGTGTTTGTGGAGCTGTGTTTCCAGGAACTTTTCAAACCAAAAATCCTGAAAAATCATAAAGCAAATGCATATGCCAGAATTATACAGTGTATATCTTTCATTTCTCTTAATCAAACCTTTTCCCTTTGTAACTCATCGTGTGCATGAAACTTTTCACTACCACTCCATCATCATGCCATTTTCAACTGCTCTCCAAAAAATAACATTTTTAAATCCATGTTTTATTGTTCCAGCATGAGCTTTTTAAAGATTTGTATTATATGTTTGTTTCTGGGAAGACATAAACAGATATGCTGATACATATTGTTGTCTTGATGTTATTAACATTAGTACTTCTGGCTTATTTCATGTTTTAAAAGAATGGTTCTTAGATAAATTAGCATTATTGACTTTTGGTTGCAATGTAATACTGCTAGTTTGAGGAACCTGTGCGTTAATAGAAACTCAATAACAAAATGGAACACTTCATCTGGAAATAAGTAGTATTGGTCACGGGGAAAAAAAGTACTGTAGGTCACAGAAATATGTTTGTGTTGATCCTGTGTAAATAGTAGCAAACAAATGGAAAGAGCATGTGCGGGTAACTGTTGCGGTTTACATTCATGGCGAAAGCAGTATCTTCTTTTTTGATATTGCGAGTGTGTGTTTTTTTGCACTTAAAAGGGATTTACTTAAGTTGGTAAATTTGTCTTCTTTTGAGTACATAAAAGTCAGGCAGTTTACAATGGTACATATGCATTAGAATTTGTACAATAAAAGCACTTGATCACATTTTTCTGAAGTGTTTTCAAGCTCTTCACCACATCTAATGTCTAGTACTAGATAGTTGATCCTAGTAAATGCAGGCAGGGAAGTGGGGGGAGGTAGGGGCAAACTTAGTATGGGATTAGATGAGACCTAAGGCATTTGAAACCTGGATATAGTACAGCTTGGGAAACCACCCAGTAAAGTAATGGAGGACCAAAACCTGAAGGTGATAATGGTGTGAACAAGGCTTTCACAACCAGTGATGGTGAAGTAAAGGTGAAAGTTAATGACTGTGATAATGAGTTGGTTGTGAGATATGAAACTTTGTTCACGATTGAATGATTCTTGGCAAGAAGTCAGTAGAAAAGAGAAATTGGCAGGTTCACTAACAGTGCCAACCCAAATTAATATGCAGATTTACACTTATGATTATTCATAGAATGTAACTTGAGAGCGATTCTCAAGCTTGAACTTGGAGTTTCTTGCGCATGAGCATGTAATTATTTTGATACTGTAAGTGTATATTAGCCAAAGGGTTATAAGTTCAACATCTGTTCCAGCTGAATTTAATGAAGTTTTTTTTAAAAATAGAGATGGTAGTATTGGACTTGATTTGAACTCCAGTCAGGCAGTTCAAGGAAGAATGAATCGCTTGTATGTTATGGACATATTACAAGTACAGCTGCAAATGTTAAAAGGAACAAGTTTAAATACAGGAAGCCTTCTTAAGACATGGTCATGTCATGGCCCAATTTTCTAAAAGTAATTGGATAAGTGAAAAATGCTCAGTTCAGGATTTTATTATGGCTGAATTTTTTTATGCGAATTTTGCCGTACTAGCAGCCTATTTGTTTATATTTCATTTGCTGTGAATTTGTCTAGATTTTACATTTAACTAGCTTATTGTAGTCATCTGCATTTATTTCTGCCCATGAGATCTAGAACTATGTTTATTTCTGTTGCCATACAGATCCATGAGACTTGAATAGATGAGTACCCACCAAGTGGGCATCATTTTATTCTAAATGAGTGGATTGAAGAGGGCACTAACTTGGACTTTGACACTTTGAAATAGTGCAACTAAATTTGTTAATTTTTCAAGGTTGAGCACTTGTGCCATCTTTTTGTGATAGACCAACAGTGGACACGTTGCAATAAATGCTGATATTTGTAGTGGTTGGTATTAAAACAAATGTGCTGAAGGCATTATATAATTAGGGCAGTGATTTGTGATCCTTGAAATTGCTTTGTGTACTGAAGTCAAATGGACCTGGCAGAACTTAAATAGTTCACTGAATATTTTAATAATGGACTGAGATTTGAAATGGCATAAATCAAGATACAATAACTTACATGTGCCAACATACAAGTTCAGAGCATAAATAGGACCTTGGCCCCTTGAGAATGCTCAGCCATTCAGTGATATCATGACTGATGTGTCTGTAACCTTACCCACTGCCAACAACCTTTTACCCCTTGGACACCAAGATTCTATCGGACTGTTTCCACTGCCTTTTACAAAAGGGAGCTCCAAGATCAAAAATCCTCTGGGAGGAAACAAATGCCTCAATGGGTGACTCTTTATTTTTATATAGTTACCCCCTAGGGCTGTATTTCCCCACAAGAGGAAACATCCTCTTGGTATCCATCTTTTCAAGCCCTCTCAGTATCTTGAATGTTTCAATCAAGTTGTCCCTCTCTCTTCAAACTCTTAACAGAAATATGCCTAGCTTGTCCAACCTTTCTTCATACAACAGCCTACGCAGTCCTCTTATTGATTGAGTAAATCACATCTGCACTGCTTCCATCTGCTTTCCCTTCCTGAAATAAGGAATCTGAACACAGTACACCAGATATAGCCTCCCAATGCTTCGTACAACTGAGGCATAATCTCCCTACCACCCTGTTCAATCCTTCCAAGAAGTATCATTTTATTAGTTTTTCTAATTACATGCTGCACCTGCATGCTAAACAGATTATTAAACAGAGTCAAAATGTCAAAGCTTATCATTTTGTTTTCATCAATCTACAAGAAACAGACCTGAAAAGAGGGACACCAATTTATACAGCTTGGGAAAAGGATGCTGGTTGGTTGGGCCTTCATTGTCATGGAGATGCAGCGAGAACGGATATGATCTGTCCGTTATTCAGATGAACAAATGAAAAAGTACATCACAGGAACAGGCCCTTTGGCCCTCCAAGCCTGTGCCAACCATCATGCCCTAAATAATCTAAAAACAAACCTGCCATTTTTCGATCCTTGCCTCTTTATTCCCTCCCTAGTCATGTACCCATCTAGGTGCCTCTTAAATGTCTTCAATGTGCCCACTTCCACCACCTCTTCTGGTAGTGCATTCCAGGCTGCTACCATTCTCTATATGAAAAATATTCTATTCTATGAAAAACATCCTTGCACATCTCCCTTAAAGTTTCCCCCTCTGAACTTGAACCTGTGCCCCCTTGAAACTTCAACCCTGGGGGAAAGCCTCTGACTATCCACCCTGTCTATGTCTTTCATAATTTTCAGGACCTCTATCAGGTCTCCTCTCAGCCGCCATCTTTCCAGTGAAAACAATCCTAGTCTTTTTAACCTTTCCTCCTAGCCAGTGCCCTGGAGACCAGGCAACATCCTGGTGAACCTTCTGTACTCTCTGCAAAGCTTCCACATCCTTCTGGTAGTGTGGTGACCTAAACTGCACACAATACTCCAAATGCGGCCTAACAAGGGTTGTCTGTAGCTGCAACATGTTTTGCCAATTGTTGGACTCCGCACCCCGGATGATGAAGGCAAGCATGCCATATGCCGCCTTAATCACCTTGGCTACTTGTGTTGGCACTTTCAGTTAACTGTGGACCTGCACCCAATTCCATCTGAATGTTAGTGTTCCTAAGGGTTCTGCCATTTACAATATAATTCACACCTAAATTTGATCTTCCAAAATGCATTACCTCGCATTTATCTGGATGAAACTCCATCTGCCATTTCTGTGCCCAAGTCGCCAATCTATCTATATCCTGTTGTATCCTTTCACAATCATTGGCACTATCGGCAACTCCACCAATCTTCGTGTCCTCAGCAAAGTTATCAGACCACCCAAATTTTCCTCCAGATCATATATATACTACAAACAACAAAGTACCGAAGACTGACCCCCGTGGAACACCACTAGTTACTGGTCTCCATTCTTGAAAATCATCCTTTCACCACTACTGTCTGTCTTCTATGACCAAGCCAGTTTTCTATCCATCTAGCCAGGCCACCCCAAATCCCTTGTGATTTTAGATTTTGTACCAATCTGCCATGTAGGATTTTATCAAATGCCTTACTAAAGTCCATATAAACTACATCCACAGCCCTTCCCTCATTAATTATCTTCTTTACCTCTTCAAAAAATTCAATCAGGTTTTTGAGACATGACCTTCCCTGGACAAAACCATCCTGCCTGTCACTATCTAGTCCATTTTCCTCCAAATGTGTATATATCGTGTCCCTCAGTATCTTCTCCAAGAGCTTCCCCGTCACAGACGTCAAGCTCACTGGTCTAGAGTTTCCCAAATTATCCCTGCATCCTTTCTTAAATAAGGAAAACAGCATTTGCTAATCTCCAGTCCTCTGGAACTTCACCAGTGGTCAACGAGGATGTGAAGATATCTGCCAATGCTCCAGCTATTTCCTCCCTTGCCTCTCGGAGTAACCTGGAGTAACCATCTGGTCCTGGGAGCATGTCTATCTTGATGCAAAATTGATTCCCAAAACTTCCTTTCTCAATATGTTGACATTCTTTAGAGTATTCTCACACTCGTCCCTGACCCCAACATTAGCCGTGTCCTTCTCCTTGGTGAAAACCAATACAAAGTACTCATTCAGGATCTCCCCCACTTCCTGTGGCTCTACGTATTACTTCCCTCCTCCGTCCTCGAGTGGACCTACTCTTTACCTTGTTACACTCTTTTTCTCCTAACATATGCATAAAAAGCCTTGGGATTCTCCTTGACCCAATTTGCTAAAGACATTTCATGGCCCCTTTTTGCCTTCCTAATTGGGCATTTAAGTTTCTTAAGGCTTAAGTAGATGTAAGATGCAAGGCTTAAGTAGCTGGCAGCACAATGATACTGAAAAGTGTATGTTATATGACTGATTTGTGTAGCAGGCAAACTGTTTCTTTGGCATGATGGGAGCCTCCTGTTAGTGGAGAAAAAAAAACTTGATTTAGTTACTGCTAAGTAGCAACATGAGACAGCTAGCTTCCCCTGTTGCTCAAATTTTTTGAGACACCTTCCCCTTCCAGTGTAATGTGAGGTAGACTGGGTGCTGTTCAAGGCCAGAGGTGATAGATATAATCCTTTTCATGAGTTTTCATTGCATACAGCGAGACGGATTAATCAGGTTGGACACTTTCTCAGGGAGTTTTGGTATACCCTGTCTTAGCATCAAGCTTACACACAGAGCTAATATCTCAGCCCAATTCATGAGGTCACCAACAAAATTAATCTTGTCAATTTGATTCTCTGATTTCTTTCAACTTCAAAACAATTTTTGTGCATCAAGATGCACAATAAATGCAAGGTTACCCAAGGTATTTCACTGCTGGTGAATATTTATTTGTACTTTAGTCACTTTTGTACTTGCGGCAAGCAAAGCAGCTATTTTGCATACAGTAGATGGCATGATAGAAGTTAATTTTATTTGGTTGAGTAATGAATATTGGCCAAGATCTTCGAGAGCTACTTACCATGGAACTTTCACAACAGTCTTAGCAGACAAATAGGACCTAAGGGTAATATCAGGGCCTCTAACAGCGCAGCACTTTCTCAGTAATATATCGGAGTGAGAGCTCAGGTCAAGTATTGAAATCCTGCAGTGGGACCGAACCTGCAAGTTGCAGGCTCGGCTGGAGTTAGGCTGACACTGTAAAACTTTAAATGTCTGAACCGTTAAAAGGATCAGAAAACTGTTTTATACTTTATAAAGTGAATTCTGCACATACCATTCTTCCAAATGAACGCACATTATGTTAGATTTTCCAAAGATTTGCAATATTTAAAGTCTAATGATGTTCTATTACATTAAGAACAAAGTGATATTTTCTCATCGTTAATTATTTGTCCGTCATCCAAGTGCATTATTAGCGATGTGAAAATTTCACTTTGTGTTCACTAAATGTAAATGTGTCTCTATCCAGCAACAATTTAATAATATTCTCCTTCAGATTGTTGCTTTCATAAGACTGTGTTTCTCTTTATAATATTGTGTGGGCTCCACTTCTTTGATACGATTGAGATGGTGAAAGTTGTGTCTTCCATTTTATCCCCATTGTTAATTCTGAAGGCAGTGAGCCATGCTCCTGGAGTCTACTGAGGAAGGGTCACCGGACCCGATATGTTAACTCTGTTTTCTCCTTCACAGATGCTGCCAGACCTGCTGAGCTTTTTCAGCAACTTTGTTTTTGCTCCTGGGGTCTGTTAGCTAGTTGGCTGATTTGCAATGCAGAGTGATGCAAACAGCATAGGTTCAGTTCACTGAACAGCTGAGGTATCATGAAGGACTCCCATCCTCAACCTTGCCCCTTGACTGAGGCGTGGTGACTATCAGGTCACTAGTCATCTCTGTCTAATGAGGGAGAAGCCCTATGGTCTGGTAGGACTATGACGACTTTACCTTTATAAAAGTCAATGTTTTTCTTCAGAAGGGATTTGACTGTCAGGACCTCATACTTAGTTTCACCATTTGGCCATGGGTATCTCAGCAAGTTGGTGATATGTTCAGGTCTAGAAATGGCTGCAAACTGCGTGAACCAGTCATGAGGAAACTGTGATGTATTGTCTGACAAAGGAGCATACTGTCACAGTAATGCCCCACCCACCCCTTCCCATGACCACCTCCTGCTCCAAGTATAACAGAGCCTGTGGTAGCCGCATTGGTCTGTATGGCCACCTATGGACTAACCCTGAGAGTGGAAAAGAGTCATCCTCATCTGTGAGGGACCACTGATGATGGTTGTCTGACACAACCACAACAGGGATCCAATGTGTAATGAATATTTCATGCAAGACCTGACGACAACAGCTACTGTGGTTGACTCTTGATATCTGCTGCTTGGTCTACTCTTCTTGATGGATTGTTACATGTGTCTGTAGAGTGTGTATATCATGCAAAATGTACTCCTTACTTTTAAACTCTATCTTTCCCAGCTTGGTCCTCAGCTGTGTCAATTTAAAGTTAATCCACTTTCCTTATAGGCATTTTTAACTTTACTCTCAATCCCTGAAATGGTGGCTTTTTAGCCATAGCTTGAATTGGAACTGTCTCTATCAGATCTTTCTAAGGATTTTGTGACTGCCGAGTGTGACTACTGTTTTTGTTTAAGCTTTTATACCAGTTCTCCTGTGTACCTTACTAGGTCTGAATTTGATGTTTTCATCTGGAATGCTGTTTCTGCCTTTTCCTTGCATGAATTCTACTGATTGTTCAAGTCCTTGCAGCTGACTGATTTCTTTCTTTTTCCCGTAAATGTGATGTGGACGTCATGGCAAGACCAGTATTTACTGCCCATCCTAATCACCATGGCAAAGCTGGTGGTTGTCTTGGATCATTGCCTGTATCCAAGTGGTTCTTTTCAGATTCGGGTCAATATAATTAATAGAAGGCTCAACCACAGCAATTTGCTTAAATATGAATGTTTATTAAATAATAATAAATGAGTAAAGTGATAATAAATGAAAGAGAAAAGGAGAAAAAGCAACAAATCTCACACCCTTTTGCCTGTTGGGGGCCTTCTCGATCAATGGCTGGTCTGGAGGCATAGGTTCATTCCTGGTACTGTTCACGATTCCAAGCAGAGGCAAAGTCCTGCGAATTGGAACGAAACTCTCTCGCTTTCTTATACAGTGTGACAAACAGCCAGCACAAAGAAAGCAGACACAAAGACAAAACTGCTGGCTGGTACAGAAAACACAGGATGGGGAAACAAGTGCAGGTGCCACCTTTGGCTCGTAAAGGAATGTTCACAAGACTCATTCAAGGTCATGCAGCTTGTTAAGTATTATTTTAAACTTTCCCAGTCTATTTTCCCATCCTGTACAGTCTATTTTCTCATGCAGTTGTCGAATATCATCATCATTAACTTCTAGCCCTTCGGCCCATTCTATACAATGGTACAAGCTGTCTTCTTGATCCACTGCAGTTCTTGGGACGTTTATGCGTCCACAATGTCATTATGGATGGAGTTCCAAGGTTGTTTTTACCCAGCAACAGTGAAAGGACAATTTCATAATCCCAAATCAGGATAGTGTGTTGCTTGAAGGGGGACTTCATGTTGAGCAGTTGATGCTCCCTTGCAATTGTTGCCTTTATCCTGCTAGATGCTAGATGTTGCAGGTTTGGAAGGTGCTATCAGAGAAGCCTTGGAGAGTTACTGCAGTGCACCTTGTAGATGGTACCCACTGTTGCCACTGTACGTTTCTAGGAAATGGAGTGAATGTTGAAGATAGCAGATGTGGTGTCGATCACACAGAATGCTTTACCCTGGATGATGCTCAACTTTGAGTGTTGTTAGAGCTACATTCGTTCAGGCAATTACAAAGAGTTCCACCACACTGCTGACTTGTGTCTAATAGAAAGCAAATAGAGAGTTGCTTGGCCACTGAATGCATAGTCTTTGACATGCTCTTGTGTTTTCAGGGTTTACTGAGGTATTCAATGATGGTAATACCATTGGAAGTCAAGGAGTGATGGTTAGTTTCTCTCTTGTTGAAGGTGGCCATTCACTGGTGCTGTGTGACACTAATGTTACTTGTAACTTGTCCCGATCTTGCTGCATACAAATATGCATTGCTTCAGTATCTAAGGAGCTGTGAATGGTGCCAGATATTATGCAGTTATTAGTGACCAACCTCAGTGTTGACCTTTGTGATGGAAGGAAGGACGTTATTGAGGCAACTGAAGATGATATGGTCTAGTACACTGTCTTGAAGAACTCTTACAGTTATTTCATGTGTTGAGATGATTGACCTTCCAAAACTATGACTGTCTTCCTTTGTAGTAGGCACAGCCCTAACCAGTGGAAAGTTTGCCCTCTTATTTCCATTGGCTCCACTTTCGCCGTTTTATGCTGTACTCTGTAAAATGCAATCCTCACCCCTGGAATGCACCTCTTGTGTCAGTGTTTGGATCAAAGCTGTAATGAGATCAGGTGCCAAGTGGCCCTGCGAGAACATGAACTGAATGTGAGTAAGCAGGTTATACTTTTGCAACTATTGTTTGATGACACTCTTGATTACCCCTTCCATCACTTGCTGCTGATCAAGGGTAGACTGACTGGGCAGTAATTGGCTGGGTTGGACTTCTCCTGATTCTGTGCACAGGTCATAACAGGGCAACTTTCCACATCGATGCATAGATACCAGTATTGAACTGCACTGGAGCAGCTTGGGTAGGGTGTGGTCAAGTTAGTTGATGCTGGGAACCTCAGTAAGAGGCGGAGATGGATCATCCACTCCACACTGAAATTATCTGCATGCCTGAGTATTCTTAAAACAGTATTAAATGTGTGAAATTCACTCGTTACCTGAAAATTTCTCCTCAGTTGAATAGATATTTTTCCACCATTGCTCCTTTTCACTTAAGCACATTCACCGCCCACCATAGATCACTGTGTTGTTTGCAGAATTAATCACTCCTGGCTAATGGTTAAAGTACTGTGCTTTTCTCTTTCCTTTATTGGGTCTAAAGGCACATTTGTTTAACAGTGGTAAAGAATGACTATTAGTGAATCTTAAAGAGGAGGCAATTCCTAACAAGATGTAGTTTAATGCATGATAGGAATAGGTATAAGTTACATTGCCTAGTTGGCCGTAATAATGATCAGGAGGAAATGATGACGCATTTGTCTCCATTGCAATCTACATCTGGACTCTCTTTTTTGACCCAATATTATGTAATGACATATTGGATGGAGCTCAATACAGAATCCGAGATTACCATTTCAGAACGATTACCTTGTTCAGAATATTTCTATAACAAAGAATTGACAAAAAGGCAGTGGGCTGAATCAGTTCCGTCTCTGCTAAAAATGGTCATAGTAATGCTGCGTTTAGCAGCTTTCTGACAAATGTTTGTATTTCTGAAAATAGTGCACGTATTCAGTCTTGTGGATGCCTTGTCATGCAATAGTCTGCAGAATATCAAAGCACTGTTTTGAGAGAAGGTATCCCTTTACCAAATGTCAGTTTTGCATTGAAGATATGTCATGGATGGTTTGTGAATTGTGCAGCTGAACTAACCAATAATTATAATCCAGAGATGATTCTTGAATACAGGCATTGTGATATGTCCCACTCAACTAAGAAACTTCTGGTTTTACTTAACTTTGGGTAGTCTTTTTAGTCTTGTGAAGACCTTGGCATTGGATGGCTGTTCAGAGTGGTGGTTCTGAGAAAGGAATACAGATTCAGTGAATTAGTAAAAAGCCCAACAAGCTAAAAAGGAGAGTTAGCTACATTTGAGAAATGTTGTAAAAGTCAAACACTCAATAAAGCATTCGCTAAAAATTGTCAAATATAGTACAGACTGGAAGGATGATTTATATCAATGACTGCTGGTATTTAAACACATATTGCTAGTTGGTTTCTTGGAATATTGAAGGGCACGATGTACAGTAATAAACACAGGATGAATTAGTGGGAGAGATATTGTGTGGCGAGCCTCAGGCCTTGGCTGAGGCAACTAAGATCTTGAGCAAAAAGTAAAGGCATGTAAATAAATTTGATTAAAGTACTTTGAAACAAAACAAAGGGAAAAAGAGTACAATTCTAGAGTTTTCACTTGTATGTTTAGGAGCAAACTTTGGAATTATTTGTTTTACTCAGACATGGTCAATATTTTCCATCTGTTGCTACGATTTGTGAGTGTTGATGTGACACTGAACCAAATCTGAGAAACGAGAAGAAGTGGTGGTGGGAACACTGTTTAGTATCCTGGAAAGATAAAATCCTGTGTTCTGCATGCCTACCTTGTGTTCTGACTGATTCTGCTTTCAAGGTTGCAGTTAGTTAAACAGTCAAACTAAAGTAGCAGTGGTGTTTGGGATTTAGTTGAAGTTCAGAATGTTATTGAGTGTGGCTCAGTCATCTAAAGAGTGGGATTAGGATTCTGGTCTCCAGCGGTGTGTGTTTGAATCTCGGCAATACTTCAGATCCCGTTCAGTGGACAATTGGCAGCTGAAATATAAGATGGAGCAGGGCATGATTTTTCATTTTTCAATAGAAAGGGCAAATTTGTGTGCCAAGGGGAAGAAACGAGGGAATTTCAGAAGCTAAATTATGCTTTCAGAAAGACAGCACACATATGATAAGCCAAATATCCTCCTCTTGTTCTGTAACCATTCTGTGATTGAAGAACTTGTATTATCTGGTTCTGCCATCTGAGTTAAGTAAAATTCTGGCACACAACGCTGCATTTATTAAGGTAGAAAGTTGGCTGACATACACTAAAATATGCAGATATGCTGGTTTGCACTGCTAAATATATTTTAGCAAATATAACCTAGGTCCCTTATTCCTTACTACCATTTAAGGTGATGGTTGTAATTTGCAAAAAAAAAAGAGGAAATTATGAAAATTATTCGATCCTGAAATCCAGTTCTGTGAGTGAACAGGGGAGGTGATGGCCTGGTGGTATTATCGGTGGATTGTTAATCCAGAGACCCAGATAATGTTCTGGGGACCCAGGTTCAAATCCCGCCACGGCAGATGGTGGAATTTGAATTCAATAAAATATCTAGAATTAAGAATCCAATGATGACCATGAATCCATTGTCAATTATTAGAAAAAAACCCATTTGGTTCAATAATGTCCTTTATGGAGGGAAGCTGCCACCCTTACCTGGTCTGGCCCACGTGTGACTCCAGACTCTCAGCAATATGGTTGACTCTGAACTGCCCTCTGGGCAATTAGGGATGAGCAATAAATGCTGCCTAGCCAGCGACGCCCTCATCCCATAAATGAATAAAAAACAATTGTGTGAAGCCCACCTACGCTTTTCGTAATTAAAAGTCTGAAATATTTGTGTTGCACAGTCTCTTGCTGCCCTTTTATTTTTGTATGGTATTGCTAGAGTGAATCAACACTGCTGCTCTTTGCTTGGATGAGGTGTTCTCTGTTTGCTATTCTGCTTCTATTAATGTTCTGAAATTTTTCTTCCGTAAAGCATGATCAAAAGCCACTCGGAATATAGTTTTCTTTCTCTTTTTTGCCTTTCTCGTTCTTTCTCTTTCTCTGACCACACTGTGACTGCAGTCGATACTGGGGTTGGAGTGCAGATGGGCTGTCAAAGCATCCCCCCACCCCTTCTCAGCCTCACTCCATCCCCACAGTTCCTACCCACAAGACCTTCCGGCGTTCTTACTCGCCCAGGTAACGAAGCCCCATCCACATCTATTCAAAATGCCTTGTCTCATCAGGGGACTCTTATTTTGGGCTTTAGCGTGGTTTGTCATTATGTTTTGAGTGGCTATAACATTTGTTTGCTTTAATTCATTGCCAATTTTGTATTAATTTTCATCCTTCTTTCAAATAATGACAACATTACTTATTTATGAATGTGAACCATCACAATTTTGAATGTATCATCACAGCTGAATATTTTTAGTAGCAGTGGGATAATTGATCAGCAGTGATCCATAAATTTAGTGTAATTGAATAATTATTGCCTATTCTGAATAATTGAAAGCAATATTAAATGCTGGCACAAGCACAATGGGCTGAATAGTCCCTTTCTGTGCTGTACCATTCAATGACCATGTTACCATGTTTTGAAGTATTTCAGTCATATTTTCGAAATGTATTTTCTGCTTTAGATTTTACTCACTGGCTGTTTTATCTATAGCATGTTGGACTATGACACAGAAAACCTTAACTCCGATGAAATTTATAGTTCTCTTCGTGGGGTCACACAAGCCATCCAGAACTTCAGTTTCCGTAGTCAAGAGGATTTAAATGAACCAATTAAACGCGATGGGAAGAAAGACTGCGATGGTGTAAGTACCCTCGTACAAACTCGACACAAACCCTTCTTTGACTATCCGTGCAGTTGCCTTGATGAGGGAGCCAGGGAGAGAATAATGACAATTGCTGTATATTTTTGCCACAACACAATAACACTAGGCTTGAAGTCCTATTACCTTGGGGGCTGTGGAATTTCAGTATCCATATCAACTCAATGTCCCCTTGGCATACTGTAAAGTTTTTTGGTGAAGAATAGATAATAGTTCCTTTTGATATAATTTTGCTCTTACTGTTGCTTATCTTGCCCTACTGGCGGAATGTGTCTTTCTGTTCTGTGTGACCGTTAATATAACAATTTGCTTCAAAGTTTTCATTAGCCTGGAGGACCTAAGATCAATTCAATCAGAACAAACCTGAGACTTCCAGTTTTATGACCTCCTAAAACACACATAACGTATTTGTGTATATTGCCCTTTTTGGAGAGATCTGTACATTGAGGCACAACGTCTGTTAAAGCATATTTGTAGCACAATGTACACACAATTTGGTAGGATTTCATACTTCTTTGCTGGAATGGTAGTGAATTTCCAACTGTGCCAATGATTTTGCAACTGCTGTCCTTGTCCCACCTAGAAGTTGATGGGCAACAGTTGCATAAAAATACCATTACCTGAGTTCTGAGGAAGAGTCACCGGACCTGAAATGTTAGCTCTGTTTTTTCCTTCACAGATGCTGCCAGACCTGCTGAGCTTTTCCAGCAACTTTGTTTTTGTTCCATTACCTGCAAGTTCCCCTTCAACTTACACACTATCCTGGCTTGAAACTGTATAGCTGCCCCTTTGCTGTCAGGTACCAGGTCACCATCCTGGAATTCCCTTCCTAACAGCACTGCGAATGTACCTTTTCCCCCAGTCCAAAACCGCTTTTTGCACACCATCTTTTCTCCTTCTCAAATTTTACAAATAACACATTTAAAACATATGGTGTTGTGGCCGCTATCAATGCCCACATATGATATTATCGCAACATTATTAATGCAACATAATGCAATGAGTTGTCTATGTTTCTGTTCCTCTATTGCCCCCTATCTGGAGACCTTTGATATATTCCCAGCAGTGTGACTGGTCCCGATACTCTTCTGACAAAGCCTCATTTGAAGACCCTCCCAAGAATTCATCCCTCCTTACTTCAGTAACTAATTCCATAATTAATTAAGAGTGTGAGCTAACCTGGTTTTCTTGCTACTCTGAAAACTGTATTTTTTTATGTAACGTTAAATCATTTTGAATATTCAAAAATGCCTTGTATATCACTTTTTTTGTTAAAGGTATCAAGGGATGGAGGAATTGCATCTCCATCCTCTGACATCCGTGGAGGTGGTGAGCCTGTAGAAGGAGGAAGAACTGCGCTTGACAACAAAACATCTTTACTTAACACTCCAGCACCCCGCTCTTTCTCTGGACCTCGCACTAGAGAATACAACCCATATAATTATTCAGATACGATCAATGTGTTTGACAAGACAGCACTCAAAGAAGCTATGTTTGATGATGATATGGAACAATTCCGTGATGGTAAGACTCTTTTGTATGAAGTACCTTAAATAATTTGGCTTCACATAGTATAACTTTACTGGATTATGGTGCAGATCAGTAAATTAATGTTAAAATAGTGACTTGACGCAAAGGAATTCCTGAAGCCAATATGAAACAAAGATCTGCAGATGGGGTAAATCTGAAACAAAAGCAGAAAGTGCTGGTGAAACGTGGCATGTCTGACACGATCAGTGGAGAGAAAGTAGAGTTAGCTTTGAGTCCAGTGTGACCCTTCCTTAGAACTGTTCTGAAGCGTTTCTGGGCTCAAAGTCAACTCTGTTTATCTCTCTATACATGTTGCTAGATTTGCCGAGTTTCTCCAGAAGTTTCTGTTTTTGTTCCTGTGAACCAGGAGCAGAAATAGGCTATTTGGCATCTTGAGCCTGTTCGACCATTCACTAAGATGATTGTCCACCGTTGTGTTTTGAATTCCACATTCTCATCTACCCCTGATACCCTCTAATTCTATTGCCTAACAATTATCTATATCTACAGTACAAATATTCAGTGTCCCCACCTTCTCCACTTTCTGAGACAGAAAGTTTCAAAGTCACGCAATCTAGAAAACAGTTCTCCTCATTTCTGTCCCAAAAGGGCGACCCCTTATTTTTAAACTATGCTCCCTCATTAGGATGCATCCTTTCCATGTCCATTTTGTCAAGACCTTTCAGGATCTTATGTACTTCAATCGAGTCACTCCTCAAGTGGAAACAAGCCCAGTCTGTCTAGTCTTTCCTCATAAGACATCCTATACATTTCAGGTATCGCATTAACATCCTTCCTTAAACAAGAAGATCAAAACTGTACAGAGACCTCCAGATGTAGTCTCATGATTGTATAAATGGACCATAATACTCTTGCTTTGTTCATTCCCCTTGTAATAAAGGATAGCATTTCATTAGCCTTCCCGATTACCCTTAGTACTTCTGACTTTTACTGACATATGCACTAGAACACCTGAAAATGCGCCAAGGAAGGCATCTGATAAATGAATGGGTCGGATGGTAGATGGCAGGTTGAATGGGTTTCCGGATGGCAGCCACAACTTTTCGCTTTATACGTTTAATGATCTAGATGAAGGAATGGAGGGCATTTTGGTTAAGTTTGCAGACAATCCAAAGATAGGTAGAGGAACAAGTAGTATTGAGGAGGTAGGGAAGCTGCAGAAGGATTTGGACAGGTTAAGAGAGTGGGCAAAGAAGTGGCAGATGGAGTACAACACTAGGAAAGTGTGAGGTTATGCACTTTGGTAAGAAGAATAGAGGCATGGACTATTTCCTAAATGGGGAGAAAATTCATAAATATGAAGTGCAAAGACACTTGGGAGTTCTAGTCCAGGATTCTCTCAAGGTAAACTTGCAGGTTGTCAGTAGTTAAAGCAAACGCAATGTTGGCGTTTAGTTTGAGAGGACTTGAATGTAAAAGCAGGGATGTACTTCTGGGGCTATATAAGGCTCTAGTCAGGCCACATTTGGAGTATTGTGTGTAGTTTTGGGCCCCGTATCTCAGGGAGGATGTTACTGGCCCTGGAGCTGGTTCAGAGAAGGTTCACGAGAATGGTGCCAGAAATGAAAAGCTTAATATATAAGGAATGTTTGAGGACTCTGGCTCTGTACGCGATGGAGTTCAGAAGGATGGGGGGGTATCCGATTGAAACTTACAGAATACTGACAGATTGGATGTTAGGAAGATGTTTCCCTTGGTCCGAAAGACTAGGACCTGAGGGCACAGCCTTAGAGTAAAGAGAAGACCTTTTAGAATGGAGATAAGGAGAAACTTCTTCAGCCAGACTTACTGCCTCAGAAGACTGTGGAGGCCAGGTCATTGAGTATATTTACGACAGAGATAGATAGGTTCTTGATTGTCAAGGGGATTAAGGGTTACGGGAAGAAAGCAGGAGAATGGGGTTGAGAAACTTATCAGCCATGATTGAATGGCAGAGCAGACTCGATGGGCTGAATGGCCTAATTTTTGCTCCTATGTCTTACAGTCTTATGAATGGTATTCACAAGAAAACAAGTTGAACAGGATCTGTGGAACAAATAGGTTTGATGGATTACAGATCTGTCTTCACTTCAGAATTTTGTTGTTTTCTTTTTAAGTAATACTGTGCTCTTTTGTTTCTCTTGACAAAGTGAACAACTTGACATTTTCTCTCTTTATGCTCCATCTGTCAGATTTGTGCCTGTTCACATAACTTATCAATATCCTTATGCAACCTCCTTATGTCCTCTTCACACATAGTAGCAGCAGCAAAAGCCCATTCAGCTCTTCCAGATTGCTCCATCATTCAGTGAGATCATAGCTGATCATATACCTCAATCCAATTTTCTGGAACTGTCTGTACCCCATGGTTTTGGTATATTAAAATCCATCAAACTTTAATCTTAAACATGGCCAAAGACTAAGCCAAAGCTCTGTGGGACAGAGTTCCAAAGGTTCACCATCCTCTGAGTGAAAGAATACCTGATCTCAGTTCTAAAATGGCCTACCCAGCCAGGAGGTCCATCCTTCCTCCATCTACTTTGTCAAGCCCTCTGGGAATTCTGAGATCACCTCTCGTTCTTCCAACAGAAAATAAAGGACTGGTTTACTTAATCCATTGTCTTAGGGTGATCTCTACAGTCAAGACCAAATTTGCACACAATAGTCCAGGTGTGGTCTCACCAAGTCCTCTATATAATTTCTGCAAGATTTCTTCTCTCCTTATACCAAATCCATTGTCCCTAGCTGGTGTGACCTACATGTGATTCCAGAACCGCAACAATATGGTTGACTTTTAATTGCCCTCCGATATGACATTGCAAGTTCAAAGACCATTGGAGATGAAAGACAAATGCTGGCCTTGCCAGGAACACCTACGTCCTGTGAAAATAAAAATCTGATGGGAATTCTGGGCACATTTATTTCTTTACTGGTGATGTTCAATGCATGGATAAATACTGTTATGTACTTAGCGCTTTAGTGACTTCTTAGCAAGTGCACTATGTACTAATAAATGCTCGCGAATAACTTTTAACATTTCTTAGATCAGGTAATGATGCAATTAATTGCTATTTAAGCCTTTTGCATGCTTAATTTCTTTTATCACTTTCAAATAATATGCCCAGAGCAAGACTAGAGATTACAATATTGTTTTCCCACAGAAAATTGTGTACATTACTCATAGCTGAAAGCTGTGTTGATCAAATCTTTAAAATATTTGGTTACAGAATACTGATTCTGAAATTATGCATTGTTAGTTGATTTAAATGTGTGTGGAATACAACAGTTCCTGAGCTGTGACACCATGAAAATGTGCCAAGGAAGGCATCTGATCAATGAATGGGTTAGATTATATTTACAAGAGAACAAGTTGTACATGATCTGTAGAATAAATAGGTTTAATGGAGTCAATTATTTGATTCACAATTTCTTCATGTTCTTGTGTGCAAAAGAACATGAAATCTACACTGAGGTGATAACTGACTCAAAGCTGTAGTGAGGATCAGTGAATCAATTGAAAAACCAGTGAAATGTGTCGATAAGAAGCCCTGATGAATCACTTTCCTGGGAGGACTCTCCACAATGCATTGTGATGATTATAAGCAATTTAGTGTTGAATTCTCTCAAACTGTGGGATGTATTTAAGAATTGTGCTAGAAACTGACAGTTGTTTTGGAGACTAGGAATGAAATATTATTTTAAATATGCTGTAAGTCTTCCTGGGTACAGTTGTGGTTTCCGGCTAAGAACGCAGATTCTCGATCTGAAAAATACTAAAAAGTATTCTGAATGATCATCGTGACTGTCTCTTGATTTAAAATTGACATCCACTCAGGAATAAGAGTTTCTGCAATGGGTCTTCATGCAACTCAACATAGCAATTGTCACCCTGCAGATCTTTGGACCCATGCAGCAGAATACCCTAAGATCCAGAGTGTAGGATTTGATTTGTTTTAATATTTGTTAAACCGATTGCAAAATTACAGTGTTTCTTTAACCATGAACATGATAACTCTGCAGGGTATAGTTCCCCAGCAGGAGAAAGTGAGTGTGCTTATTTTCAAGGTGCTTATTCTAGCCCTTTTCCTATTTGTGGTCTGGAGGGTATCCTGCAGAGGACTACTCAGTCACGGATGCTGCTGCCCTAAGATACACGTGTCCCACTGTTGGTATCCATTGACCTTCGTGCCTCTGTCAGCTGGGTGCCAGTTCTAGGCTTGAGGCTCCCAGGATTGCAGCCAAAAGCCTCCAATTCTCCATTGACACTCGACTTAGTAAATGGACCCTGTTCGAAGCCTGACATTCGTTTAACATGAAATGTGGACAGTGTCATTGCCCACATGACCCTGACAGGCTGTCTCCTGATTACATTGATGTGTTTAAATCATAATGAGTCGGACCGCCTTGTTCCTACAGCCTTCTTCCATCTTATTGTCAGTGATCAGAGTTCTCCTTTGTCTATGCTGCTATTGACAATTTTTGCACTGCATTTTATCTGGCATCCCTGCCACTCTTGCTGCCAAGTAGTCCTACCAGGAGAAAACACCTGGTAACATCACTCGAGGGATTGTATGTGCACAAGCCTCTCCACTACATCAACATTTCCATTATGTCTGTCTTCAACAATCCTTCAAAATAGGTAATTATTTGAAATAGCTCAACTTGGAATGTGAACTGCCTGTGCACTTTATATTAGAAGAGAAAAAGATTTAACTTCTTAAGAAGAATACTTGGGAAATGTTGTGGCCATGACTGAGAATACAGAAGCTGAATTTACTAGAATTTTTTTTAATGTGATGCTTCATAGCCTTCATGACAGAAAAAAACTGAAGCCATAAGATAATTGCATCAAGGATTTTATCCAGGTTAATCCAGCCTTGTTTCAAGTAAATGTCATTTAGGTTAACTGTTGAGCTGATCTTTTGCAGATTAATGAGCTATGGAGTGAAAGCCCAGGTTCATTTAAAAAAAATAGCCCAGCTATTTGGATACACAACTACCAAAATGAATATCCTGATCAGAAGGTGGATCACTTAGAATTCTTTGAAATGATTTTATTCGTAAAATGAATGTTATGTGTACATATGTAAGTAATTGTTCAGGGCAACTGATTCCAAGGGATACTATATCATCCTGTTTGATATAAACTTTGCAGTGTTTGGGCAGGTGAAGACCCCAAAGCACTACTCTGAGGTGCTGTACCCATGACAACGAAGAAACAAAAACATAATTGTCACGACCACACGATATCTCAAAGTACTTCACAGAAAATTAGAAGATTTACGTGTTGCACTGTTGTAAAATGAGGAATACTGCAGTCCATTTACACATTTTGTGCCAGTACAATACTAATCATGTCTTTCCTGTTAAGTGGCAAAACTGTACACATTACTCCAGCTGGGATCTAGCAAGTATTTTATTGCAAGTTCAACATCATCACCTCTTTTGTATTCAGTGCCCCTATTAATAAAGCAGAGGACACAATGCTTTAGTAACTTCTCTCTCCACCTATCCTGCCATCACAATGATCTGTGCAAATATGCCAGGTCTCTCTGTTTCTGCACTTCCTTTAACATTGTACCCCCATGTTATATTGTCTTTCAATGTTCTTCCTATCAAAGTGTATCATCTCACACATTTCTGCTTTGAACTTCATATACCGCCTATCCGTCCAACCCACCGATTTGTCAATTTCGTTTTTGAGTTCCGCACTATTTTTCTCACAGCCTTTAATTTTACCAGGTTTAGAGTCATTTGCAAGCTTTGAAATTGTCCCCTGTACACTGAGAGCCAGATCATTAATATATATTGGAAAAAGCAAGGGTTGCAATATTGACTCCTGTGGAATTTCACTAAAACCTTCCTCCAGCATGAAAAATGTCAGTTGACTATTACTGTGTTTCCTATTACTCAGTCAGTTTTGTATTCATGTTGCTGCTGTCCTTTTTTAAATCATCACCTGTAACGTTCCATTTAGTTTTCAAAAGACATGGATTTATTTAAGGCAGCAAAAAATTAAGAAACTGGAGAAATTCATGCAAGTGAAAGTTGAAAAATCCCAAACCCCTGAGGATCTTCACCTTGTTGGAAGAGTCAGTTGTAGACATGATGGACACATTAGTGACCATGTTTCAAAATTCTACTAATTGAGAAGTGGTGCCTGTAGGTTGGAAGGTTGCAAATCTAATCCCACTGTTTAAGAGGACAGAGAAAACTTGGAAGTACAGACTTGTTTAGCCTAACAGCAGCACTAAGAAGCATATATTACTTATGATAAACACACTAGATTACTGTATGTTAAAATAATTGAATTATCTACAGTAAACTAATTTCTTCACTGCTCTCCTAATCTCTTGGCGAAAAATATTCAATTTCTTGACAGTGTAATTCTACTTGATATTTAGCACATTTCATGTGCTTAAATGCATTTCACATTCTCATGTAAAAATAGTACTGTCTGTGTGTTTTATATTTCGGTAGATAGATAATATGCGCACCTAAATATGTTTTTTGCAAACTTGAAATATCACATGTTAAATTTGGTGAGTGAGTTATTTCAAGATTAAAATTGGCATGTGAGACTTTTAAGTAATACCAGAAGTCTTTCAAACATCGATATTTAGGCCAAATGGCCACCTTCTGTTCATAATAATTCAGTGATTTACTTTACCATGGATTAATTAACACAACTGTCACCAACTGCTCTACTTCATCTGAATTGTCAATGCTGCTTGGCCTGCATCCGTTATTGGATAAACACTAAAACTGAAACCACGTTACATTCACTAGCTTCTGGTTCCGTTGCCCTCCCTGAACACTGAGGATGAGCCATACTGTTTGCAATCTGAGTTCTTTCTGACTCTAAACTGAGCTTCCATCCCCCACCACCACCAAAAACATTGTCTTCATGCTTTTCTTACCTGCAGACTCAGCTATTCCAGTGCTGTTCTGTTGTCCTTCCAACTCCCATCCTCTGTCCTCCATAAAGAAATTCGTATAAAGCTTTGCTGCCTGAATTCTATCAAGCCAACACTTGCTGATCTACAATGGCTCCCTCGGACCAGCGTTACCTCAGCTTTAAAATTCTAATTTTTGTGTTCAAATCTTTTTGTAGCTTTGTATTTCCCTATATTTGTAACTTACTACAGTTCAACAAACCTCCCTGAGCTCAACTTCTCTCATTCTGAACCTTAATTATTACTGATTTCCTTAATTCCTCTATTGTCAGTCAGCCTTTCATTTGTCTAGAGCCTTGACTCTGAATTCTTGCCTCAGTCACTCCCTGCCTCTACCCCTCCTTTCTTTTGAGATACTCCTTAAAGCATACATCATTACCTGAGCTTTTGGTTACCTGTCCTAATTTTTCCTTGTGGAGCTCAATGTCAAATATTGCCTGATAACACTTCACTTCTCTGAATCACCTCCCTGTGCTTTACACGATAAATCTGCTATATAAATGCAAAATTTGACAAACTTGTTCAAGAGTCATTTTTAACTCTGGATTTCCAAATGTTGCACAAGTATTTTAGGTCGCATCTGTCCATTTAATCCATATTTATTGTGAAATCATTAGTGTTTGTTCGATTGAGTATGATTGCATGGGAATAGGATTGATTCCAATCAATATTCTTGATTGCTGAATTCTGAAGTGAAATTAAGAAGAATTGATTTATGATTTCTTGCCATCCTCTCTTCTGAAATAAAAAAATTAATTACTGGAGTTTTTTTTGGGAAGGAAAGAGAACTAATCTGCATTTTAATAGAATGTCATTTCTGTGGCTAGAGGAAGTAATACTAAATCTCCATACTGAGAGTTTGTGTTTTTCTTTGTGTGTAATTACTCCCTCTAACAGGCTAAATCCTTTCACTGACTATTTTTTTGTAGATGAAGCTTATATGACAGAGCAAAAGAATAGGAAGGGAAATAGTAAAATTCAAGGAGTACATTACAACACTGAAAGAGGAGCTATCAAAACATTATCAACTACTTAATTTAAATGAAATTCTGAACAGATGCTTTGAAACCATTGTTTAATATCCAACTGGTGAGCTTTCCGATATATTTGCGCTCATAGGAGTAGGATAAACGGTAAACGGACGGTCAGGAATTGTGGAGTCAATTGGGGAATAAAAAGGAAACCCTCTTGTGGAGGCAGAGGACATGGGTGAGATATCAAATAGAGTCATAGAGATGCACAGCCCAGAAACAGACCCTTCGGTCCAACTCGTCTATGCTGACCAGATATCCTAAATAAATCTGGTCCTGATTGCCAGCATTTGGCCCATATCCCTCTGAACCCTTCCTATTCATATACCCATCCAGATGATGTTCTAAAATGTGATGCAGTTGCGACACTCGAGTAGTAAAGTTTATGATAGATATCCTATACTAAATCCTGTGTTTGGTGTTCAGCAGTATGTATTGTATCCTGAACATCTGAGTCAAGGAAATGTGTTGCAGTATTCATTCTCATAGGCTGCAGCCTTTTTGGCCAAATGTAATGGATATTTTGAAAGACCTCAATTTTTATTTTCCCCCTCTTTCATTTGCTGTCAGTTCCCATTGATCATTCAGATTTGGTTGCTGACCTTTTGAAAGAACTTTCCAACCACAATGAGCGAGTTGAAGAACGGAAGGCAGCACTACTGGAACTTCTAAAAATAACCAGAGAGGATACTCTGGGGGTGTGGGATGAGCACTTCAAGACTATTCTGCTTTTGCTTCTGGAAACCCTAGGTGACAAAGATGTAAGTATATCTTCAGAGCTCCGAAGGTGGGAATCCTTTATTTACCCGAAGCATAACGTGGTATTTTGCAACAGTGGAAAGTGTTGTTTATACTCTTAATAAAACAGCTATATAGCTTTCTCAAAATAAGCAAATTAATTCCAATTTATTAGGATCAGACTCATTCAGGATTCTGCTATATTTAATGTGGAATCTCCTGAGGTATTCAGTAAAATGTTTCTTCAGTTCATTGAAATTTCCAAACTGTTGCCCTACCTCGGAAGTAAACTAGTTCACCCTTGCGGCAGTTCAAAGTAAAGATCAAACCGATTTTTAAAAAATTGGAAAGAAGTGAAATATGATGCTAGAAATTAAAAGTAGAGAATATTGGAAATACTTGGGAAATCTGTGGAGGGAGAAAACATTAATGTTCTTAGTAATGACCTGTTATCAGCATTGGGAACAGATCTGTAATAACAGTGGGAGCAAGCTGGTAGACGACCAGAAGCTCTGAGCCAACCTGGAGTCGTAGGGACATAACAGCACGGAAACAGACCCTTCGGTCCAACTTGTCCATGCCAACTAATTTCCTGAACTAAACTAGTCTCACTTGCCATCATTTAGCCCATATCCCTCTAAATGTTTCCTATTCATGTACCTGTCCAAATGTATTTTAAATATTGTAGCTGTACTTGTGTCTACCACTTCTTCTGGCAGTTCATTTCACATACAAGCCACCCTCTGTGTGAAAAAGTTACCCATCAGGTCCCTTCTAAGTCTTTCTCTTCTCACCTTAAATCTCTAGTTTTGAACTCCCGGACCCTAGGGTAAAGACCTTTGCTATTTACCTTATGATTTTATAAACTTCTGTCAGGTCACCCTTTATGGATTCCATAAAATAGCCACCCAATCTGCATTTGGTCTCTCCAGCATATAACTTACCACATCACGAACAGTGACTATGGTATATTGCATTGAAAATGCAAATAAATTGCCATTTGACCTGGAAAGTATGTTTTGGGCCTTGCACTGTAAGAAGAAATGAGAACTCCTTCACTTGCGTGAGAAGTTGGGGGGGGAGGAAAGGTTTGAGGAAGAGACCAGGGCATCATGGAGAGACGTTGGGATGCTAAAAAGGGAGGGAAGGAGATGTGTTAATAGCATCTTCTGATCAACATGGTAGTTGGTGGGATGGAGAATGAGGACAAGTGCAGCCCTACTGTGGTTTTGAAGGAGAATAAGAGGTGTGAGCAGAAGAAGGGACATGATAAAGGGCCCTGTCAATTGAATTTGGTGGATGGGTGACATCCCGGTTCAAACAAAAATGAAGACCTATCAGAAGCACTAGTATGAAAATTTGGAATATGTTGACATCTCCATGTGAACAACTCTACATCCAGTCAAGAAATTTGAAATATAGTGCAATCCTGTTAATGTGCAAGTCATTGAAATAAAACAAAAGTGTAGTGTAAAGGACACGAGACGTGCTGTTGACCTTTGAATTCTTTTTATAAGCTATAATTTAACGTGATTGTTAATTTTTTAAATGTCCATGCGAGCATTTGCAGTCTGGTATTAATAGAAATTTAATGTCAGGGTATCACAAAATAATTAAACAGATTAAACATGTTCTAAGTCCTTTTACTGGGACAGCATGCCAATTGTTCATGGCGTAGCAAGCTGTCAGTAATTTTGTGACTTGACTAAATGATGACTTGGGTAACGTATACAAGGAAAATTGTACTTGGGAATATTTACAGCTAGCAAACATGTAACAAATTCATAGTTGATCAGTAAAAGAGAATCTCCTAGCTTAAATGGTATTTTCAATCCACCACAATTGCAAGCTTCAGAAGATTATACTTTGACTCTCTCACTGTGATATTTTTTTCCATGCTGATTTTGATGGTGAAGTAGTCAGTGATGTGAGCTCAGGCTCTGGAAAGAATTTGTATAGATACAATAAGAGTACAATTTATAAATGTATTTACCAATTAACTTTTAATCCCTTCTCAAGCATTCCATTAGAGCATTAGCCTTAAGAGTTCTACGGGAAATTCTACGTAATCAACCGGCAAGGTTTAAAAACTATGCTGAACTAACAATAATGAAAACACTAGAAGCACACAAAGATTCCCACAAAGAGGTGAGTTGAGGTTTCCGTATCTCTGTGATTGAATCTTTTCTTATATCAGGCGCTGAACAATTTCTTTTCAGTTCATTTACTTTCCAAATTGATATTAAACATCTTTTGTGAAGTGTACCTAGGCATCTGTCAGATGTCATTGTGGAGAAAATGGTGACTGTTTGCATTGAAAAAGAGATACAGGAAATGTAATTTCTGCCTTATAAATGTTTAAGCAAAAAGTAGTGAAGGAAATTTAACAGCCTGAATAAAGGCCAAGGACATCCATACCTCCCACCTTCTGCATATTGGTTGCCGTATGTACTGTCTCAGATGCACTACAGCAGCTCTTCAGTGTCTCATTGGTAGCATTTCCTGAGACCACAACCTCCACTGAGAAGGACGGAGATAGCAAGCGCATTAGTCACCATTATCTTCAGAATGCATGCCATACGACTTGAGAATATGTTACTGTTCCTTCATTGACACTAGGTCAGAATCCTGGAATCATGACCTAACAGTACTATGGCTTTCACCCCATCAGGTAATGATTTAAGTTTTATTTAATATATTGGGCGATAATGGGTCCCATATTTAGAAAGACATTCAAATCATAGAGAGCATAGAGCAGAGAATCACTAGAATTGGTGAACTGTTGGTATCAGGAGAAGTTTAAGCTACTGAGTCTACTTCCAAGTGAAGATTTTTTTCTCAAAATTATCTTAGTTTGCCCTTATTTCTCTGATTATAATTCAGCCCCCAAAATGTCTTGGGTTGTTCAATGAAGCCAGCATTTCTTACGTAGACAAGATAAATAAAATAGCAGAAATAATGGATTAGGAAAAGATTTTTATTGCCATGATTAGTGTTATGGGGGTGGTTATTTTCTGGTTTCTGCTGGGTCATACTTTAGCCATCCTATCGAAACATGGGAACAAAAAATGGCCACAACCACTCTGACACAAAATTATATTCCTCGATTCACCTAAAATGGTGAATTGTGATGATTGAATGCATTTTAAACTTAATTTCAGTGTTGCAAAGTGATTGATAGAAAATGATCTATAGGTCACATAGAAGATTTTGTTGTGAACCTTCTTGGACATATTTCTTTAACTGACTTAAGTTTTATTTGGATATTTTGTGTTCATGTAAACTCCTCAATCCATATACACAGCCATTCTCACTCTTGTAATTTTTGTGGCCTTACTTGTCCCATTATACCAATCACAGGTAAGGTAATCTCTGTCTGTTCATGTTGTATCATTCTCCTCCCACACACCTTCTACTCCCAAACTTGCTTTGTGACCATAAAAAATCAGAACAGGAGTAGACCGTTTGATCTCTCAAGCCTGCTCTGCCATTCAGTAGGATATGACTGATCTGACATTTCTCCTATCCACTTTCCTGTCTTATCCCCATAACCCCTGATTCACCTGAGTGATCAAGAATTTAACATTCTCAGCCTTAAATATACATAAGGACTCTGGCCCCATCCCTGTCTGTGCAAGAAGTTCCAGAGACACTCAACACTCTGAGAGAAGAAATTCCTCATCTTAAATCTTAAATTGGAACCTCTTTGTTCTGAGGCTATGCCATCTTGCCCTCTATTTTCTCATGATTGCAAACATTCTGTCAACATTTACCCTGTCAAGCCCATTAAGAATCCTGTATGTTTGAATGATTCTTCTGTGCACAACCACGGTTTTAAAAATGTCATTGTTTTGGGTGACTGGAGCATTAGAGAAATATTAAAAACTTAAGTTGTGCAGGGAGGTCCCAAATTTTTACAAGCTGGTTCATGTGGACTCCAGGGTCACTGTAACCACTGGTTCACAAAATGGATGCAGCAATCTGCAAAGGAACCAGTAAGTTGTTCCATTCATCTGATAGCACTTAAAGATTCTGAATGCCCCACTTGAAAACAATGTCTGGATTTCAGACACCACTATTTTTCAGAGAGCCAGCTTTGAGATATTGTACCTGTATTGCATCCACAATAACTATGTAACTTGCATTTAGTTTGGACTTCAAAGCTTCATGTATTTTTTTTAAAGTATGAGGCCATGATTAGATCAATTACTGGAGCATACTAGTTTTAGATTATTTTCATTTTTGTGTGAAGATGAACCTGCTAAACCGGATGGTGGATCAGCCAAAACTGCTACTTTAGTCTCTCAAGCTTTGTGTATCTCAAAATCTGTTGGCTTTTCAAAAACAGAGAATGTCAAGATAACTGGTTATATCAAAGTTCAAACAAAAGCTTACAATATTCTGAGCTTGTAGTATTACTTTTTGTCATTAACAAGAAGGTGAAAATATTGCATTTTATTGACTTAAGTGAGCATAATATTTTCGTTTTGTAGTCACATTTATTAGCATTGTTGTGTAACAGATGCAATCTTGTCTGAAGGTCATGAGCAAGGTACTAGTTTTTTTTACCCCCCCCTACATTCTTTCCAACATGCAGTGGCTGTGTTTATTATCTGCAATTAATGTCTAAGTAACTTTTTATTTTCTGAAAAGCACTTTAACTTACAGCTTCTTTCAATTAAATGATATGTGTTCGTGTACTTAACTTTTACAGTGCATGCAGGTTTATCTGTTGTTTAATGTTTGAACATATTTCTGCATGATCATTTGTTTCAGGCTTGAGCTGGTATAGATCTGGTTGGTCATAGCTGTCTGCCATTCATATGACATTGTTAGATGACCAAAATCTTCCCTAAGCTGCTGTGTGCAGAATTAGTGGCACGCTGTTGTGATTATATGGCTCTTTTCAAAGAATTGCCTAACAGATTTTCAAACAAGTGTTATACCCTGGTCTAGAACTTAGAAGAGAATTATTTACGCATTTCCTGTGATTATCATAAGATATGAAACATGGGCTTCAAAGTTTATTGTGGCCCCTCTGCTACTAAAGTCCCACATTAGCTTGCCAATGGATGGAGTAAATTTACTAGAACAGTGGTTTGGATTTTCTAGTTATGTCATGGAAGCCCACTTAGACTGAATGGATTGCTGTTGTATTGAGTCGCAAACCACTGATTCTATTTCTCCACTTCTGCAAGGAGCCCAGGAGATTTGGGCTTCACTGTGTAGACCAGCACTTATTTCCTATTCTTAGTTTGCCTTGAATAGGTGGTAGTGAGGTGCCCTCTTGAACCACTGCAGACCATTTTGTGTAGGGTGAAGATCCAGGATTTTGACCGAACCATACTGAAAGAATAGCAATTGTATTTCCAAGTCAGGGTGGTGAATGGCTTGGAGCAGAATTTGCAAGTGGAGATGTTCCCATGTATCTGCTGCTCTGATCATTCCAGATGGTATTAGTCATTGGTTTGCCAAGAAAGTCTTGGGTGAAGTTTGTAGGTGGTATATTCTGCTGCTACTGTGTGTGAAAGGAATGTGTATTTGAGTATATGGTGGCAATCATGCAGACTGCTTTACCCTGGATGGTGTCAAAATTCTTGAAGATTGTCAGAATTGCACTCATCCAGGCAGGTGGTGAGTATTGAATCACAATCCTGACTTGTGCCTTGTAGATGGTGTACAAGCTTTGGGGAGTCATGAGGTGAATTATTCGCTCAGGGGTTCCTAGTCTCTGGTCTATTGTTGTAGTAACAGTTTCTTTGTGATCATACATAACTCCAGGAAGTTGACAGTGGGGAGTTCAGTGATGTTAATGCCATTGAATTTCATGGTATGGTTAGATTCTCTCTTGTGGGAAATGGTCGTTACCCGGCATTTGTATACCGCAGAGGATACTTATCACGTGTCAGCATAAACTTGGATATTGCCCAAGTCTTGTTGCATTTGGGTATGAATTGCTTCAGTATTTTGAGTCAATGTGGATGGTGCTGAACATTGTGCAATCTCCACTTCTGACCTTTTCACGGACGGAAGGTACTTGATAGAGCAGCTAAAGATGGTTAGGCCTCGGATATTATTCTGAGGAGTTCATACAGAGGCATTCAGGAGCTGAGAACACCGACTGTGAACAATCGCAGCCATCTTCCATTGCACTCAGTATAACACCCAGCAGGGAATTCCCATCCTAATTCCCAATTACTCTGCTTTCATTAGAGCCCCTCGATGCTGCACTCAGTCACATACCATCTTGAAGTCAAGGGCAGTCCCCCTTACCTCACCTTTTTGGAATTCAACTTATCTGCCCATATTTGGTCCAAGGCTGAAATTAATTTGGGAGCTGAGTGATTGGGTTCTGCTGGAGCAATGTGTGAACAGATTATTCCGAAGCAAGTGCTGCTTCAGATCACTCTTGATGACTGTTTCCATCAAATTACTCATGATTGAGAGCAGATTGATGGGTCGATAATTGATCAGGCTTGATTTGTCCTGCTTCTTGTCTACAGGACATAGCTAGGTAGTTTTCCACATTGTCAGGTAGGTGATAATGTTGTAGCTGTACTGGAACAGCTTGGGTAGGTGAGTGGTAGGTTCTTGAGCAAGTCTTCAGTACTATAGCTGGAATGCTGTCAGGACCCAGAGATCTTGGAGTATCCAGTTCACTGAGGCGGCATGTGGTAATCATTAGGAGGCTTCCTTACCATTGTTTGAAACACTGTGGGGTCTGGAGTCAATATTGAGGACTTCCATGACAATACCCTCAGAAATATCATATGCCACCACTTCTCTAGGTCTGTTTTGTTGCTAGGATGGGACCTAGCTAGGGATTTGATAGTGCTGTCTAGGACATAATATGGTATGATTCTATGAATCTGCCAAGTTGCTTGACTAGTCTGAGATTGCTCTCCCAGCTTGGGCAGTAGCCAAATATGTTATAAGGAGGACTTTTACAGGATTGACAGGATTGAGTTTGCCATTGTTGTTTCCAGTACCTTGGTCAATGTTATCTAGGGCATGTGATTTAATTCCCTTTTGGAGATTTTTCCAGGGTTAGATTGAATGGCTTGCTAGGTTTTTCAATAGTCAACCATGTTGCTATGGGTCTACAGTCATATGTAGGCCAGACCAGTTAAGCAGCTCCTTCCCAGAAGGACCTTTGTGAATCAGCTGAGATTTTGCGACCATTGACTTTGGGTTAATGGTCATAATTAGACTGTTCTTTCCAGATTTTTTTTTTTAAATTGGAATTCCACTATCTGCCTCGGTAGAATTTGGAGCTGGAGCCTCATAACATTTCCTAGATCTCTGGATTAATAGTTCAGTGAGGGTGGCAGGACAGGTGGAGAGAGCAGTTAATAAAATGTGTCGTGTTCTTGGCTTTATTAATAGGGATACAGAGTACAAGAGCAGGGAGGTGATGTTGAACTTGTATCAGATACTTGTTAGATTTCAACTGGATTATTCTACCAGTGTGTGCACCACATTGTGGAAGAGATGTGAACACTTTAGAAGTGATTGACAAGAATGAGAAGCTTCAGTTATGAGAAAAGATTAACAAGTTGGGATTGTTCTCCTTGGAGAGAAGAAGGCAGAGAGGAGATTTGATGAAGGTTTTCAAAATTATGAACATGCTAAGTAGGATTGACAGGGTTGAATACTAAATAAAAAATCATAAGAACTGTGGATGCTATAAATCAGAAACAAACAGAAGTTACTGGAAAAGCTCAGCAGGTCTGTGAAGAGAAATTAGAGTTAAGTTTCAGGTCAGTGACCCTTCCTCACAACTGTAAGGATGGCAGATTTCTTTCCCAAAAAGACATTTGTGAATTATGGAAGTTTATCTGAATCAACGTTGTAATACTGGTCATAATTAGAATTTTATTTTCAAATTCGACCAGCTGCCTTAGTTGGTCTGGGCACCGAACTGGAGCTGCACAGTCGCAGGAGGTGCTCTGACAAATGACCTCAGTTTAGGAATCGGAGTTCCAGAATAGTATTGGACAGTAAAATGCAGCATAAAATGGTATGTGTGTTTTTATTTTGCAAGTTTCTCTGCAATGTGCTCCAGTAAACTTGTCTATTCCCATTTGAAGGTGGTAAGAGCTGCTGAAGAAGCTGCTTCCACATTGGCAAGTTCCATCCATCCTGAACAGTGTATTAAAGTGCTCTGCCCCATCATCCAGACTGCTGACTATCCCATCAATTTAGCTGCCATTAAAATGCAAACAAAAGTGACAGAGCGGATCTCCAAGGAGTCTCTGCATCAGCTTCTTCCAGATATCATCCCAGGATTGCTTCAGGTACGTGCAGCTCAAATATTTATGTAAAATAGTATACCTCAGCAATTAAATTCACTGTTCAGTGAACAAACTGATAACATCGCCAAAAATAAATGAAGCTGATCTCTTTGGGCACTTGTTTCACCAGTAGACCTTATGCCTGCAGGAAGAAAACAGGAGGTTGTCCCAATTATATCTTTGGACAACTACCTTCAGGGCAGGAGTAGGTCAACTAATAAACCAAAGCTAAAGAATATTTTTCAAGGTCCACTGAAAAAACTGAAATGTTCAATGCTAGATTACTGACTCGCATCAAATAAGACATAATCCATTTTCTGTTGTTTTTGGTATCATGTACTGATCGACCAGTTTTTAAAAAATCTTTATTATATTTGTACTGTTATAAATTCACCATGGATAACAAGTGATCTGCATATGTTTCATTGTATTGATTATGAAGTGACCTTAGTAAAAAATTTATGACTTCCAAATCTGAATGCAATCCAATTGGTCTTCTCTTGTGTTAATTTCCTCTCAGCTAGTGGTGCCTTTCTGAAAGTCCTTGTTGGGTTCGTTCTGGAGTGTTTCTTTCTTCCTGAGCTTCCTGGGCGCATCCTCTAACTTGGTGTCATTTTTATTGTTTTGCCAGTAAACCTGGAGTAGTTTGAACCGTTCAAGTTCATGAAGTATACATCAGATACAAGAAATATGATGAAATTGATACTTTTAAATTATCAAATACGTAGGAATTGTAGCCCAGACTGCATCAAAATTTTAGGAAAGCTAATATTTTGTGTTGAATGTTCACAATGATGTTTTTTCTAGTTTCTTTTGTCAGTAGTAGCTCAGTTGGTAGCATTATTGTCTCTGGGTCCGAAGGTTGTGGATTCAAGGCCCCTTCAGGACTGAGTGCAAAAGTCTGACCAGAGTAGTATAGTACTGGGGCAGTGCTACACTCCGGGTTACTATTTTTTAGAAGAAACATTAGAGATCTAGTCTACCACTTCAGGTGGACTTAAAACATCCTGTGATTGTATTTCAATGTACATTAGGCAGTGCTTGTAATTTATCTTTAAGGCTCCAAATCCAGACTGATAACAATACCATTAGCTCAGCTGGCAGTTTTGTTTGACAATTTGAGTGAATTGTTCACTTTGCTGTTATGAACATCTTTGAAAGGAATATTTGTTTCTTCACCACTTCTCTTTCGTCAAGAGGTGTAACAACATGTTTGAAGCATCCTGTTATTGATGCTCTAATGGTCTGTCGAGATGATACCTTTCATATGGTTGTAGAATCAACAGTTTTTCTTCCAAACCATGACTTTTTAAAAATTTTCTGTTCCATTTTTGCCATTGGTTATGAACATAGTTCGTACTGGGTGAATGGACTCAAGTGTCTAAGGGGCTATGGTAATATTGTTGGGGGAGGCGTGTAATGAGTTGGCATGGCAGGTTTAGGAGGTCATGGATTGTGTTAACTGATGGTTGGGAGCTACAGCATGTTCTAGATTATCTGAAACAACTGGGGTGTAGTCTCAGGTAATAGAGGTAGGGGAGGCAACGGTCTAGTGGTTTTATCTCTGGACTGTTGATCCCTTCCCCCCACCTGCTCTTCCCCTTCACCTTCTTCCCTCCCAACCCAACCCCCCCACCCCCCCACCAACCCCCCACCCCTTTCCCCTTCTTTTCCCCCCGCCCTTCACCACCTTCCCCCCCCCCCCCCACTCTCTCTCTTTCCCCCCACCTGCTCTTCCCCTTCTTCCTCCCCCTCCTTCTTCCTTCCCGCCCCCCCCACCTGCTCTTCCCTTCTTTTTTAAAGGAAATCACCATGGCTACAGAAATTCTTGCAAGTCAATCCTTCAGGTACAAGGAAGAAAACCCACGTGTCACTAGCTCAAATCATTAAATATAGATTGTACACATTCCAAAGACTGTATGGGCGGTTAACTAGAGTCTTACTGGGGGAATTTAGTTATAATGAGATTAAAGAAGGTTGAGGCTGTTTCTTATAACAGAGAATATTGTGAGCCAGTTGCAATTTTCAAGACAACAAATGGTTCAGATGGAATGGAGCAAAACTGTGTATCAATAACCAGGTGTTGTACTTTAAAAATCATTGGCTGAAGATAAAAGAAAGGACAATGAGAGTTTTCAGAGTTGCGAAAAATTTAAATGCAATACTTGAAAAGTAGTTGGGAGTTGTTCTCGTAAGTGGTTGAAAAGTTTGGCAATACTGTAACCAAAAACATCGTGTATGGGATGAAGTACGTTATCTGTCATCTCTGCAAGCACAGTGGACAGAATGAAGCCTCCTGTGTCAAATGATTGTATTCTGTTGGAAGTACTTGCGCTTTCAGCAGTTTTCATTTACTGTTTTTTATAATTTTTTTTTTAAAAGGGCTATGACAACACAGAAAGCAGTGTGCGTAAAGCAAGTGTATTCTGCTTGGTGGCAATTTATTCTGTAATTGGAGAGGAGCTGAAACCTTACCTTGCACAGCTCACAGGAAGTAAGGTAGGTTTACTTGCATGAAGTCCTACATTTTAGTGTTGCCTCTTCTTTATAGCCTTTGTTTAATTGTAAATTTGGAACACTGGCTTAGAACTGTATTAGAAATTGAACTGGTTAAAGTCTTCTGTTAAAAGTAATCAAGAATAAAGTCATCAGAATATGCTAGGATTCTACTAATACTACACAGTATGCTTTCAAACCATTAGGATTTCTGATAGAATAATACTGAGTAAAACTGATCCAGTTGAAAACCTTGTATTATTTGAATACAGGTAATATTTAGTGCGAATTGGTCTTTCCTGAGTCAACTTCCTGATTCCTGAATTCATTGATCAGCTGAGCGAACCTTTACTGCACCAGCTGAAGTCAGCATCCCCCAGAATGAGTTGGTTGGGCAGATGGATGTGAGGGAGCTTCTGTTTTAGTCACTCATGTGAAGATGGGAGAAGGTGGTATAACAGTAATGTCGGTGGGCTAGTAATCCAGAATCCCAGGCTAATGATCTGGGAACGGTGGTGCACATCCCACCAAGTGGCAGATGGTGAAATTTGAATCTAGCAAAAATCTGGGATATAAAGCTCATCTAATGACACCCATGTAATCACTGTTTTAAGATCCTATCTGGTTCACTAATGTACTTTTTAAGGAAGGAAGTCTTCCATCCTTACATTGACTGGGCTACATAACTCCACGCCCACAGCTTTGTGGCTGAACCTCTGAGGCAAAAAATGCTGAAATGACCAGTGATATCCACATCCCATGAATAAATAAAAGCAAATGGCCATTTGGGTTGTCAATGGAAATTCCAGGTAGTCTGTTTGGAGGTAGATGGGAGGAAGAATAGTATTAGAGTTATTTCAGTGGATGAATAAACATAATTCCATCTATTAAAAATTGTAACCAGTTAGGAATACCTATTGCTGGCCTTGGAAGAGTCAAAGTTCTCAAACCTTAATAAACTGAATTATCCTCTGAGGGGTATAGATAGTGTTACTGGTAGTTGTCAGTTTCCTAGGATGGAGGATTTCAAAATGGGGGCACATTTTTAAGGTGAGAGGAGAGATTTAAATGAGGGGCGAATTTTTTACACAGAGCGTTCTTCGGGTGTAGTGGGAACTTCCTAAGGAAGTGGTAGATGTGTGTGTAATTCAAATGTTTAAAAGACGTTTGTATAAGTATGTGAATAGGAAAGGTTTGGAGGGATATGGGCCAGGATCAGGCAAGTGGGGCTGTTTAGTTTGGGATTACGTTCGGTATGTACTGGTTGGACCAAAGGGTCTCTTTCCATGCTCTGACTCTACGGTGACCAATGGATTTAAAAAAAAATTTACTTGTCTTCAGAAAGTACCTTGGCTGAAATGACACAGCAACTTGCATTTTTAGCGTTTGACATTAAAGTAGCACCAGAGTGATTTATCTGTGGTTCAGGGAGAACTGGATACAAAGAATGGAGGTCAGATCAATGAAAGAGTTAAGGGAAGTTCATAAAATCCCCGCAGTGTGGAAACGGACCATTCCACCCAATAAGTCCACGCCATTCCCCAAAGAGCATCCCACCCAGACCCTTCCCCCTAAACCTGCATTTCCCACAGCTAATGCACCTAACCCACACTATTGGTAATTTAGCATAGCCAATCCATCTGCACATCTTTGGACTGTGGGAGGAAACCAGAGCACCCAGCAGAAACCCACGCAGACACGGTGAGAACGTGCAACTCTACACAGTTAGTTGACCGAGGACGGAATCCAACCTGGGTGCCTGGCACTATGAGGCAATGGTGCTAACCACTGAGCCACCGTGCCACACCAGTTGCTGGAGATGCAGTCAGAGTTTGATTTTATGGAGGCTTGCGAAGATGGGTAGAATGTGTAGCAAGAAGTGAAGTTGGTAAAGACATTTGAATATGAGAACAAAGTGGGTAATGATTCTGCCACACCTGGGACTTGGAAAGTGCGGTGAAAAGCATGGTAGACCAATATAAGGACCTTGGTTCAAGTAGAAAGTGCACAGTCGTGTAAAAATAAATTGCCCTCTTCTACCTCAGTCTTTGTGTAACTCAAAATGTTTAGAGTTTGGTAGTATATGTAAATTACCACTGTTGTGTCAATTTAGCCTCTGCTGTTGACAGATTAATCAAAAGGTAAGTAACCTAAAACTGATGTGCAACACAAGACTAAGGGTGTAGCAGAAACAGGTGTGGCTTACTGAAAAATAAATCTTAAAGTGGCATTATTTTGGCCATGACATAAAAGACTGATGTTGGAGAAGTGGGTTATAATTAGTGGGGCACTTGCCCAGTACTGGGGAAAAAATGGGCTCTGTACCAATAGGATGGTCTCCACCTGATCTGAGCTGGAGCAGCGGTTCTTGCCGACCACATAAGTAGGAGTCAATAATGAGTTTAAATTAAATAGTAGGGGCAATGGATCGAATTTGGGAAGATGTGATAAATCAAAACATAGAGTCAAGGCCAAAGAGAAAGGTAGTAATGTGGATAATGATAAGCATCCTATGACAGGAAGGGATAGAGTGTTATAATTATCGTGAAGACAAACTTGGCAGCAATTTGTACTTTGCTAGACCCTACCTAAAGTGATGCAGTATGTGAGCATTGAGCTACATCAATTTGGTTTATTCATTCTTGGTTTGTCAGCATAACTGGCATAGGTGGCATTTACTTACCAGGTGTCCAAGAACTCAGTGGTTTCTTGGGCCATCTGAGAGAATGTTGAAGAGTCAACCCCAGTTGTCATTGTGGGATGTGAGTTCATCTTTCAGAGCACTAGTCCAACCCTCTAGATTAATTGTTCGCTATTTTCCCCATTTAGTTCAAGCAAGTATTAATATGAATTGTCTTTTATTAAATCTGATTGATGTCCGACTCTCTTGCAGATGAAATTACTGAACTTATACATAAAAAGAGCCCAGACAACAAACAGCAACAGTAGCTCATCGTCAGATGTGTCAAGTCATAGTTAACGGATGGCAATCATGCTTATTTAGATGGATGAAGCCGTGCCTCTTCAGAGACCTGTCCAGATTTTGAAATCCACGTGCCCTTGGAGTGAAAAATTGCTGCACATCAGTGTTTGTTCTTAAGTAATATATGCAGTTGCTTAGCTTTAATCTTACAGCTGTTACTTGATCATAATGTGATGCCTGTTTAATATGTGACCTAGAATAAAAGAAGGCCTATAGTGAGTCTTTAACAGTCCAGTGCTGACATCAAGTTAAGCAGCAAGTGAAGGTTAGGTTACTGTCATCTTTAAACCTGGAGTATGTGAAGTACATACGAGTATTATTCCACGTGGTGTAATTTTAAGTATTATACATAAAATATTTGCTGTTAAATTACACTAGAAATGACATTGCTAAACTTTTTCTTAGCAGCTAATAGTTTAGACATGTCAAGTTCATGCTAAGCCAAATGATATCTCACTGGACTGGACTATTATTACTGCAGAAGACTGAAGCAACTTTTCACTGCTGCTGCCAGTATTTAACACTTTAGGTTTTAAATTGCATCCATCTTACAATTGAAGATTTGCATGGCAGCACTAAAAAGGCATGATCCTCCTTTTGTGGGAACTGTAACACTGCAGTTTGGTAAGGACTAGTTACTGTGTTATGGAATTTCTTTTTTAAAACTATTGTACTTCTTTCTCACTATCAGTTCCACTTCTCTTTCCTTCCCCATCCCTGGATAATTGCCACCACCTATTTGGAAATGCAGAAGGAAGCTTGTTGTATATCCCTGCCTTTGAAATGGGTGCATCTATCCTTGTCTTAGCAAGAACTGAGAAAAGTCATCTAATTAATGCACCCAAGATAACATCAGCCCGAAAATGAAATCCAGATCTGTAGTTCTGTTTATGACGCCTACCCTTCAGAATTTTGGAAACACCCATTTATCTTGCAATATTACATTTTATGTGACGGAACGTACAAACCACTGAATTTCTGAATCTAATTTAAATCTAATATGGAATTTAGCAGATCTATGTTACCGTTTCTTTAAATGAATTGGAGTGAAGTCGGGAAGAAAAGCTGAAATGATCATGCAAATATCATCATTGCAGTTTAGTTTCCAATTTGGCTGCCTGAATTATGATCCGCTGAAGGTGATGATCTGTCCCATCGTGATTTTTACATTCTGCTGTGGTGGAAACAATTCCATGGGATTGGTATAAATCACCTGTCTGCAATTATTCTTGTCCCCCATGTTGTATGAGTATGCAAACTGTGCAGTAGTAATACGTAATTGCTTAAAAACTTGAATGTCAACAGCCTTCCCTATCTGCATCTTTCTGGTCGCCATCTTTGGTTATGATTGTCCCATCTTCATAAAAATTTGTATGCTCTGATGTTGTTTGTTGTTTTTCCAGTCCTGTATTTTGTGGACTTTGCCACAAGAGATTTCTTCATCAGTTGTATCACACTTTTTGTTATTTCCCAGAATTGTTTATGCCAGTTTTGAATCAGTTGTGGGAAACTTTTCTTTTCCTCTATTCAGTCATGAATCGTACTTTAATTTTCCTTTAATTCAGTAGCTTCTGAATTCTAACATTTGAAGAAAGGATAATGATCAAAAGATTTCCATTGTTCAAGCTGAAATGCCTCAAGCAAAAGCCCTTTCTTAAAAGCTCAAGTTGTGCAACAGAGACAGACTTGAGTAGTGCTTGAAAAAAGACAAGTTATTAAAATTTCTTGTCTTGCACTCATGCTGTATTATCCTGTACTGTTGAATGCAAGGGGAAAAGCATTTCTTAGCAATTTTCATGTTCTATATGACAGAACTTCTCAAGCTCAGTCATCTAACAATGACAAAATCGACAAAAACCATTGAGGGATCGGAACGACCAAGTATCATCTTCTGTGGCCATGTTTGTTTCCGCATTGTTTTCTAGGTTGACATCAGGTTTCTTTTAAAGAGAAGAATATTTATCTAGAGCAAAGAACTGCCCACCTGAGGATGGTGTCTTAATGGTAATGTTCAGGAGGTACGGGTCCAAATTCTACCTCAGCAACTTAATTCTTTCATAGGAAGTTTCACTTGCTGGCAGGGCCAAGATTTGTTGCCTGTCCCTAATTGCCCTTAAGCTGAATACTTGGTACACCATTTCAGAGGTCAGCTAAGAGTGAACCACATTAATGTAGACTTGGTGTCACATGTAGGTCAGACTGGCTAAAGATGGCACATTTTCTTCCCGAAGGATATTAATGAGCTAATTGGGATTTTTTGATGATAGTTGTTGTGGTCACCATTATTAGGCTAGCTTTATATTCCAAATGTTAGTAACTGAGGTTAACTTCAATCAGCTGCTTTTATACAGTTTGAATCCATGTCCCCCTGGGGAGTTATCCTGGGCCTCTGAATTACGAGTTGTTGTATTACTACAATGCCACCATCTGAAATATATAAAGCTAGCTGTAGTAAAGAGTGATCATCAAAATATCATTGATTGTCATAAAAGCCTATCTTATTCACTAATGTCATTTAGAGAAGGAAATCTGCCATCCTTGCCTTGTTTGCCCAATAATTGACACCAGATCTGCAGCAATATGGTTGACCCTAATTGCCCTCTGAAATGACCTAGCAAGTCGCTCAGTTCAAGTGCATTTAGGGAGGTTAACAAATGATGGTCTTGCCAGCGACACTCCCTTCCCATGAAAAATGATGCTGTGACCACCCCACCAGATCGTACGCTGGTGTCCTTTCCTTTTTTAACTTGAGGTAAAAAAGGCCATAGGAAGATTACTTCCAGGAAATGAAGTCCAAAGCATTCCTGTTCCCAAGTAATGTTTAACCCATTGGTTAGTTGGCTTTTAAATTTCTATCAGAGGATTGGTCAACATCCTGTAGAATACATGGAAAAATAATCAGACAATCATGTGAGTAACTAACCAAAACACCTTCTGATTTGAACTTGCCTTCAAAGTAATAATGCAATTTGGTAGTAGAGCTGTACTCAAATCTAGGTCTCTGCATGTGATCTTTCTATCTCCTTAAATTGTAGATTTGCTTCCTGAAGTGGCATAATTGTTATCACCCTCGCATTGTAACATTGTTACTCTCCTCCATTCCCTGATTCCCAACTTCTCCAATGTGTCTAACATTTTGATGTAGATACTTATTCGGGAGTTTTGGGTATTAGTGTGATACTTACCTTAGTAATTATATTTTTTTTAAACATTTTCATGTTATTTTGAGTTTTAAATATTCTGTTGACCTTCATTTTAGTTGAAATTTCAGCTCCCTCCAATGTCAAATAATTTCTTAAAATTTTTTCCACTTTACAGTCCATTCATTTATTTGCCCCCTCCCCCACTTAAGTGGAGTCCATGTGATTCCCACCATGCACGCACGAATGCGCGCACACACACTCACTCACTCTCCCGGATGCTTTGTTGAGGGAGAGAAAAGCTAAAGTTGGTCACCTGGGGGAGCTGTTGTAGGATGCAGATGTTACATTAGTTTGTTCAGGATGTTGTCCTTGCAAGTTTCCTTCACATATTTTACTCTGTAGTAAGTAGAAGTTAATTTTGATTTTTAAAGAATCTTGATTCAGCTTACAGGTGGTTGACCCAGGTACTATCACTTGCCTTTCATATGTTTAATATGGCGTAAGTGTTAGCAGCATTAGCTAAGTGCAACAGCAGAAACTCACCAAGTAAACTTGGTATTCTAAATAATTTCTAAATTTAGGTTGGACTAAAGTTATCTGGCCCCAAATTGACTGGTTATTCCTCTTGTGTACCAACATTGGAAACCTATTGGATATTTTTATGTAGAGTGTTCATCATGATCCTTTTTTAATTTGTTTATTGTATTTTATGTTCGTGTACCATTTATAAAAATGAAATAATCCAAATGTTTTTAGTTATTTTTCTTGGAATTAAAGGCATGGATGTACTGTTACATGCCACCAATTGTTTCATCTTTTCATTTTACTTTTGTAAAACAGTTTGAAATGTGAATGAACTTTTTTGAACTCTAAGTGAGCTTAGCACTGTGGCTGACATCTACTCAGATTCAAAAGTGATCAGTGCAGTAAATGCACAGCTGGTGAAAAGATATTTCCATGATTGTTCTCAACTTTGTGACTTTTATGCCTTCAAATTGTGGAGTTTTGTATTCTATTCTTTACAATGCAATTAATTTTACAAGACTACTTTAATTGTATGGCTGGTGTACAAAATTAAGAATACCCTAATACCCTCTTGCGCACTAGAAATGTAACAAAACTTCGTATTGAATGCATTCTCCTCCTGGATTTATGTGATATTTGTTAAATTCATGCCTGCACTGTTGGGACCAAAAACCCCAATTGGAGGAGAAAATTTGGAGCAATTATGCTCCAGGATTATTTTTTATTTTTAAGATTAGACAACTGTACGTTTAATGAATCATGTTTCAAAAATGTGGCTTTAAAGAAGGCATAAATTGTCCATTGTGGTGACTGACTGGCAAGACATGTAGTGCTCAACACTGGCAGATTTTGATTTGAAAATAAATGCCCTTTATAGCAAATGGATTTATCAGATGTAACTCAAAATCACAACTATTTTCAGTATCCATTTTGTTGAATATGGTTTGGCATGTTAACTTTCAAAAATACTTAATATCTCTGTTTTAAGGTATATACGTCATTGCAATGTTCATAAAGCTATTTTAAGCTGTATATACTGTGATTAAAGGATAATTAAGCAATCTGAAGTTGACTCTATACTTGGAGGATGTTTGATTGTTGTATGCTATGCTGTTCCTCTACTGTTATGTTTTCTCAGACCCCTGTCTCCCCAACACAATGCCTCACCCCTCCCACTATTTCCCTGCTACAAATCCTCTGCATTCATGTTATGACAATAATGGGCCTTCTTTTATTCCTTTCAACTTTTGTGCTATAGGCAGGTAAATGATTGGATGTGTGATTTCTTTTGTTTCTGTGAAGAGGAAAGGATTGCTGCTGTTGTAATTTTCTTGAACTATTGGATGTATAGGAAAGGACCTCAACTAATTTTCAAAATGGTTGCTTTCCTGAAATATCTAGTACAATCTACTCTGCCATGTTTGAGTTATGAACAAAAAGTTCTGTATTGTTTTGCTAGAACTGACTGAAATTTCACACCTCAAAAGTCAGCCTGCATGTTGCAGCAGTGTCGCCTTTGCCATTCATCCATCAGCTGCACGAATGGTCTAGGCATGGATGACCGAAATTATACAATCCTAGTGTTTTTACTTGTTTAGTCCTATGGTGGTGTTCTGTTTTGAGGCATGTGGCTTTTTTTAAAGGTACACTATGTGTGCTCGCCTTGAACTTAAACTAACTGCAGAAACAAAACTGATGCCAAGAGTTTTTTTTTTGTCATCTGTTTTATGATAGCATACTAACTTAACAGCTTACAGAGACTGTGGATAAGTAATGTACATCACTGTCACAAGAATGCCCTTCCCTTGATATATAATCAAGCTTACTGTTAAATGAGGGATGGAAGCCAAGTTTTTTAGACTTTACCAGAACTTTGCTAAACTAGTTTAAAATGAAAATATTGGAGACACATCAATCATCAGAATGGTTCCTAGCAGAGTGTTCATTGCGCATGTACCTTTTTTCTTGCTTTTGTCATATAATATCCATATCGGTATTTATATTATTTTTCATCTGTGTGTATTATGGCAACTGTACAGATAACTACATGGGTTTTGTTAACTTTCACCTGTTGATAGAATTTGCTAAAGAAAAGCAACAAAGTAAAACTTTTAAGTTTGCTGTAGAATAAAACCCTACATGAAGAGTTTGACAACTGTTAAGCCTTTTCATTTGTTCATGAAAAATGCACCTTGAAATCGATATTTCTTTTAGGCACTTGTACAGGGAATAAAGAATAAAGATTCAAAGGAGATTTTGAAGAATTCATTTTCTTTGAGGAATACCTTAGTCTTGCTGTTTGTCACTTAGTTGCTGATCATTAGGTCTCCTCTTTTTGGGTCTGCTGATAGCTGTTATGATCAATGTTTCTCTCTCCTCGGGTTTGAGTTTTCTCTCCCCTCCAGTCTGCCTTTTCCCCCCACGACTCAAAGCTATGATAACTGATGCCTCAATCCTTGCTGAATACTGTCCTAGCTCTTAAATTCCTTATCCTCCCCAAAGTCCTTGAAGAGGTGGATACCACAGAAATCTGTGCCCATTTTTCTTGGAACTTTGTTTGCATTCTTTCAGTTAGGTCTCCATTGTTACCAAAGTTGCTTTTTCATCAAGATTACAAATTGTATCCCACGTGATTGTGACAAAGATAAATTTAATCACCATTTTCATTTTTGACCTATCTATAGTCATTGATGAGGTGAAACACCATAAGCCCCTCCAACACTTCTCCACTATTAGAGCTGGATGGGACTGTGCAAGCTTTGTCCAATTTATGTATCTAGTTTTAGCCAGAGAATCACTTGCAATGCCTTACTTCATTGCTTCCCCACTGTTACATCTGGAGGGGACAGAGTTATCCTTAGACTGCTATTTCTCAGCTTTTTGCTGCTCCCTAAGAGCATCATCGAAAAAAAGGCATTAGTTTTCATAGGTCCAATGTCTGTACACAGCTCTCTCTCTCTCTGCTCTTCTACTGTCTCTAAATTGTCAAACTGATCACATGGCATCTTGTGCTGGATGATCAGAAGTTTCTTCAAATTGGATATTCATAAAACCACTGTCCTCCTGACGAATTTGCATCCGAAACACTGAATTTGTCCTTTTACCGACTGCCTTAATGCTGAAAGTTTGCAACTTTGGGGTCATATTTCAACCAAAAATGAGCACCCAATGACATATCTCCTTACCATCACTAAGACTGCCTATTTTCCTCTCGGTGGCCCTAGCTAACTCCATCCACATCTCAGCCCATTTGATGGTAATATCTCACCCATGCCCTGGTTACTTGTGGATTTTCATCTTCCTCGGGTATGTTACCTACCTTGGGGTCAACTGAAATTCTGCTGCATGTGGCCAGACCATCAATGAGGCAGACCTGTTTCATATGTCATCCCTATGTTCCCTTTTCACCTGTATCGTCTCTTGGTTAAGCTTTGAGTATGTTGAATTCAAAATTTGCATCCATTTTCTTTTTTTTAAATACCTCTCTGGTCTCGGTCTCGGTCTCATTTTTGCAATGTTTAGCCTCAAAGCCCTCTTACAAATGCAATATTCTAATTGTTATCTCATGACATCCCCAATCTTAATTCCTTCACCATTAATGGAGATCTCTTTAGCTGCCAATGCTGCATACCCTGACCTCTCCACTGTTTCCTACCTTGCTGTGCTGCTTTAGGTTTCTCCTGAGAAACTACCTCTGACTAGACCTTTGGCCATCTGTCCTTTTTAATTTTCTTTAGTGACTTTTTTGTTTTATAACACTTCTGTGCAACGTGATAAATTTTATTTTTATTAAAGATGGCGGTTTGTAAAAGTATGGTTGGAAACAGTAGTTCAATACCAAAAAGGCTTGTTTCAGTAAGTACACCTTAGCTGCTAATCTCCCTGTCAGATGAGCATCATGAACTGAAGTCAAGTGCTGCATAATCCACTAGAAACTGGCATGCTTGGCTATCAATTTTTTGCAACAGTTGCCTTCAATGTATAACTAGGTATATCATATTAACTTTAAAAAAACTTGAATGGAACGGTTCTTCCATTTTGTAGAGAATGTTAATATTTCATTGTCGTGATTACCAAGTAATTTGGCAAATGGATTAAAATAAACTCTAAACTGTGTACTTGGCTTTATAACTTTCTCACAGGATCCTTCTCTTGTAAATTAGCTTCTGTGAAGTTATTACAAGGATTAAATTGTCAGTAATATATTGATATCAACATTACTATTTTATTCAGTGATCAATATATGAAATATATCTCATTTATAGAGAGAATAAAAAATTCTGGAATTGTCAGCTCACCAAGCATCAGTGCTGTGTGATGAGACATTTCATTTTGAGCATCTGTTCTTTGCATCAAGTGCTCAATGACAATTTAAACTATTTTGAGAACAATGTTTTTTATGATTATGCTGCAATAACATACATGATGTGGAGGTGCCTGTGTTGGACTGGGGTGGGCAAAGTCAAAAATCTCACAACACCAGGTTACAGTCCAATGGGTTTATTTGAAATTGCAAGCTTTTGGAGTGCTGCTCCTTCATCAGATGCAATGAGAGAGGGCACACAGACGCAGTATTTGTAGGCAGAGAGATCTCTCAGCCTACAAGTTCTGTGTCTGTGTGTCCTCTCACTGCACCTGACGAAAAAGTGGCGCTTCGAAAGCTTGTGATTTGAAATAAATCCGTTGGACTGTAACCTGGTGTTGTGAGATTTTTGGCAATAATGTACCTCAGCCAGCCCTCAATGCACTAGCATGACTCATTATTGAAGGGCTTTACCCCTTTTACCCCTTTATGTTCTAAACCACATTTTGTCTCTCGACTTGCAAAGTCAAAGTCCTGGAATTCTTTACTGGTCATCGTGTTGCTCTTGTACTGTTTTCAGAAGTGTACTGTGTAAATAGGCTGGCCCTGTCAATTGTTTTTCTTTTATCTAAAAAAAAGCATTCCATTTGGGCTAATTGGAACCCAGTAATACCTGACCAAGGACTGATGTGTTAATCTGATAAGTATGGAATCTCATATCTTGGTTATGATTTTACTGCTTTACAGCAATCTCTGAGCTAAATATCACGATATATTTAAGTTGTTCCACATATGAGAATTTAGACCTCTGGGCAGTAGGTTACATTGATCATAAAATCAATAAAATTTAGGGAGAGGACAAAGCCATTACTTAAGCATCAACCCTTCTATGTATTTTTCCCTGCTCTTAATTCTAAAAGACTGTTTAATGAAATTCAAGGGTTAGGGGGCAGGCACAGTAAAATCCACGCATATCATAGGGAAAGGCTTCTATGTTTAGGCATTAGCAATAAAATACATGTTGGATGAAAGTGTTCCCATTCACAACAAACCTTCACCTTTACAAGAAATCTTTTGCACATGTACAGATATAAAAATATAGTCGTGGCTGCAGCCTACAAGCAGCCTGTTTGTTATGTCAATGATCTCATTATCTAATTCAAATTCGTGCACCTGCTCTCTCCCTCCTTTCTGTTGTTAGTGTCTAGAAATCTGTGTTTCTGAAATATATCCAGTGAGTTGGCCTCCACGGCCTTCCGTGGTGGACAATTCTACAGATTCACCATCCTCTGATGAAATTCCACTTTATCTGAACCCTAAATAGCTTGCCATGTATCGTGAGACTACAGCTCCTTGTTTTGGATACCTCTGACAAGGGGAGCATCTTCCGTGCATCAGTCTGACCAGCCCTTTTGACTTTTCAATGAGATGTCATTTTGCTAAACACCATTGAATAAAGGCCTAGTCAACCCAATGTTTCTCCTAATGACGTGATTAGTTACACCTTTAAATCTATTATTTTTGCATCTCATCTACTGAAGACTTTTAAGTCCGAGCTTTGCATATTGTGCCAACATGCTGCCAAACTAGTAGTACTACATTCTGTTCCATACTATCAACTATTTGTTTAACATAACATAAGGGAGCATAAGAAATGGAAGCAAGAGTAGGTATTCAGCCCTGCAAACTAGCCCTGCCATTCAACAAAATTATGACTGATCTTTCCCAGACCTTATCTGTTTCATGCCAGCTCAGCGTAGTTGAAAGCACCTCAATATTTCAAAAATCTTATCTACCTTTAAATAATTTGTGATTTAGTTTCCACAACTCTCTGGGGTAGAGAACTCCAGGCATTCACTACTCTCTCTGGGAGAAGAAATGACTTTGCACCTAAAATTTTAAATATGTCCCCTAATTCAAAATGACTCCCACTATTAGAAGCATTTTGTCAACACCGATCCTTTCAAACTGCTCGAATTGAATTATGGGATTTTGACAGGATGGAATGTGACAATTTGGCCCACAGTGTCTACACCAGTGATCAAGCATCTATCTTAATCATATTTTCCAGCATTTGGCCCATAGCCTTGTTTGCTCAGACATTGCCAATGTTTATCTAAATACTACTTGAATGTCCTGAGGGTTCCTGCCTCTACCACTTTCTTGGCAGAGTCCAAATACCCACCACCTCTTAGGTGAAAAATGCCCTTATTCAAATCCCCTCTCAATCTGCTCCTCACCTTTAAGCTGTGTCCCATAGTTACTGACCCCTCTACTAAGGGGAAAACGTTTCACCCCATCTACCCTATCAATGCCCCTCACAACATTGTACACTTCAAACAGTTTCCACCATCCACTCCCAAGCCACCTTTGCTCAAAGGAAAAGCCCCTCTCTATCTAGTCTCTATTCACAGTTGTCCTTGTGAATCTCTTATGCACCCTCTCTAGTGCATTCACAACCATTCTATAGTGTGGTAACCAGAACTATACACTGTACTCTCAGGCTTAATGTTGTACACAGCTCCAACATAATCTCCTTGCTGTTGTGTTCAATGCCTTTACTAATCTACCGCCCCTATCAGACCTGATGCCTTCATAGACCTATGGACATACATACCAAGGTGCGTACAAGATCTATAAGATCACCCATCATTTTTTGTAGCTATAATGAATGAAGACCTAACCTTTCTATTTATTCTCAATAAGTCGGTCCTTTCATTCCAGGAATCAGCATAGTGAATTTCTTTTGAACTGCCTCCATTGCTGGCACATCCTTTCTTGAATAAGTGACCAAAACTGTACATAGTACTTTAATAGTAGAACAAGACTTCCCTGTTTTTAAACTTAAAGCCCCATTAGCCTTCATAATTAATATGTGCCTACATGCTAACATTTTGTGTTTCATGCACAAGATCCCTCTGCTTGTATTTTTTTTTGGGATTCTGTCTCCATTGAAATAATGTCTGCCTTCTGTTCTTCCCGAAGTGAATAACTTCACACTTTCCTGCATTAAACTTCATCTGCTGAGAATTTTTCCCCCACTCGTTCAACCTATCCCCTTGCAGTGTTCTGCTCATTACACATATCTTTCCGCCTATTTTTGTATCATCAGCAAATTTGAATATGTCAGATTTAATCCTTAAAGTCATTAGTTCCTGGGACTGAATCTTGTGGCATTCCACTATTTGTATCTTGCTACCTGAACAAAACTCATTAATTCTGAATCTGTCTTTTGTCTCTTAACTAATCCTCAATCTATGCTAATACATTAACCACATTATTGTGAGCTCCTATCTTGTGCCCCCTTGAGTCAACATTGACCCCTCTGGAGAGATCCCACGCAGACCCCAGCCCTGTGTTCCATCTGGCTGATGCACCTTAACCTAGGCATCCCTAGCTACCAGGAGTAGTTTAGCATAGCCAATGCACCTATCCTGCACATCCTTAGACTGTGGGACAAAATCAGAGCATGTGGAGGAAAACCATGCAGACTCCATATAGATAGTTGACTAAGGCTGGAATTGAACCCAGGACCCTGGTGCTGTGAGACTGTAGCGGTAACCACTGAGCCATTGTGCATTCATTCGTTCATTTGTTCATTCACTCACCCAAAGAACTCTAGCAAGCTTGTCGGGTGTGATTTCCCTTTCACAAAACTATGTTCGCAATGTGATTGTCTTAAGCTGTTCCAAATGTCTGGGAAATGCTACAGTGCATTATTAAAGAAACATATTAGGCTAACCAACCTACAGTCTCCCGCTTTCTGGAACAGAGGCATCACATTACCAATTTTCTGATCAGCTGGAACCCTCCCAGAATCCTGTGAGTCCTGGAATATTGTTTCCAGGTATGCTTAGGTTGGCAGTCGTTACAAATGGAAAAGGGGTGGAAAGCAAGTTTCCTCATCTCAACTCATGCAACACCAAACTAACTCAGAATTTTCTAGCCTCAACATGGGTGTAAAGCATTTTTTATATTTATTTATGGGATGTGGCCAGCATTTATTGCCCATCCCTAATTGCCCTAAGGGCAACCATATTGCTGTGAGCCTGGAGTCACATGTAGGCCAGACCAAGTAAGTTCTGAGGAAGGGTCACTGGACTCCAAATGTTAACTCTGGTGTTTTTTTTTTCTTCACAGATGCTGCCGGACCTGCTGAGCTTTTCCAGCAACTTCTGTTTTTGTCCCCAGAACGTTGTCTGGGTGTCTGGATTAACAGTCCAGCAAAAATACCACTCAGCCATTGCCTTGCCTGTGTATTATATCCAAGCCAGTGCATTTTACTTCATTTAATTATTTAATACTTTACTCTTATGCTCAAATATAGTTAATGAAAAATTAAAGTACTGAAATACATCTATCAAAGCCAGTACAATGCAGAGAAACAGTCCAACCATGCTGTAAATAGTGTCCAGCAGTTGATACGTCAGATGCTAATTTATAGGTTCTGAAACTATTCCGATTGTCTCAATACACCAAGAAAGAAGAGAAGACTACTGCTGGGAAAAGTTAACTAGACCAGTGGGACAAATGACCTTTTTTGTATTCATTCATGGGATGTAATGGTAGCTGCCTGGTCAACATTTATGGCCCTTATAAGGCCAAGCCTCTGTATCATCCACATCTTGTTGCGTTTGAACATGGACTTTGTCAGTATCAAAGGAGTCATGAAAGACGTTCAACGTTGTGCAATAATCAACGAATGTCCCCACTTCTGACCTTATACAGTCAGAGTCGTAGAGCTGTACAGCGTGGAAACGGACCCTTCAGTCCAACTAACCCATACTAACCAGATATCCTAAATTAATCTAGTCCTATTTGCCAGGTTTTGGCCCATATCCCTCTAAACCCTTCCTATTCATATACCCATCCAAATGTGTTTATATTGTATAGCCTCCACCACTTCCTCTGTCAGCTCATTCCATACACGCACCATCTTCTGTGTGAAAAAGTTGCCCCTTAGGTCCCTTTTAAATATTTTCCCTCTCACTTTAAACCCATGCCCTCTAGTTTTTGTCTCTGCTACCTGGGAGAAAAGACCTTGACTATTTACCCTATCCATGCCCCTCATGATTTTATAAACTTCTATAAGGTCACCCCTCAGCCTCTGACACTCCAGGGAAAATAGCCCCAGCCTATTCAGCCTCTCCTCATCGCTTAAACTCTCCAACTCTGGCAACATCCTTATAAATCTTTTCTGAACCCTTTCAAGTTTCACAACATCCTTCCTATAGCAGGGAGACCAGAATTGAATGTAGTATTCCAAAAGTGGCCTAACCAATGTCCTGTACAGCTGCAACATGACCTCCCAACTCCTATACTCAATACACCAACCAATAAAGGCAAGCATACCAAACACCACCTTCACTATCTTGTTATGATGGAGGGAAGGTTAATGATGAAGTGGCTAAAGATTCTTGGGCCTAGAACCCTACCCTGACGAGCTTGAATGTTGATGGTACAATAATAGCGTCTCTACCTCTGAGCCAGGAACACCAACTTCATGTCCCACCTGCTCCAGAGCTAATAACATCTCTGAAAGGGTTGATTAGAAAATCGCAATCCTAAGGAACTTGAATTGTTATGAAGCAGTCATTGTGTCTCTCCCTCTGAGCTGGAAGGTCTGGTTACAAATCCCACCCAGGACAATACCTTCCTAATTTCTCTGTCTCCATCGCATCTTGTTCTGATGATGCCACCTTTTGCACGAGGGGGCGGGGTAGTCAGACAGATTCATTTTTTCCTCAGTCGAGGATTCCTCACTGCTGTGGTTGACAAGATACAGCTGTATCTTGCCCATTTCTCCCACTTCTGCCCTCACCCTTTCTTTTCCCATCCACGTGGTTGTTCTCAACCCATAATGCAATCAACAAACATATAGAATTGGACCCCATGCAGAACAAAAGCAGATATGACACAACTTGCCATGACAGACTGGACAATATAAATTTCAAGTGGAGCAGAACAACATCACTTCATCGGAGGCCCCACTAATGATGTTACCTAGCGCGGTGATGAAACATCTGAAAGAAAACAAGCCAGCTCAGCGAGCGAGTCAACAACATCACCCACAACCTGAGATACAAATTTTTGCTAAAACCTTAAATTCTTTTGTCTGCTTTCCTTTTTGCTTTCTCCTTGGCACCATTTTCATCTGTCCATCTCGATCCTTCCCCCAAGCCCTGTCACCAGCATAAGTACCATTGTTTCTCAGCTGCTCTCATGTCTGAGAAAGAGCCAATACACTCGAGTTAATGTTAACTCTGTTTTCTCTCCACAGCTGCTGCCAGATCTGCTGACTTCCTCCAGCAATTTCTGTTTTTGTTTGTTTCAGATCTTCAGCACCTGCCATTCCTGGTTTTGTTGTGATGTGCAGCTAATTAACCTCTGACTACAAAAGTGGACTACATTTGGGGTTTGAAACAAACAGAGAGCTTTAAGCCGATTTAGAGTAGAATCATGTCGTAAAGAATTTGCACTTAAGCTACTCTTCGGCCTCTGAAATGAAAACACCACCCAAAACGCCATTTGTATGAGGGAATGACAGTACAGTGACAATATTACTACTAATTCTGGATTAATGCCCCAGGGACATGTGTAAATGGAGAATTTAAGTTAGATTTTAAAAACAGCCATCAGTAATGATTAGAAAGCTGGTACATTGTTATTCATCAAGGATGGAATTTGGCATCCTTGTCCATTTAGGCCTGCATTTATGTCACTGTAGATCCATATTGGTGCAGTTCTTATCTTAGTTACCTCTGCCTTAGCAAAATACCCAGTTGTGTCAAACTAGTTTGGAAAAGCCAAATAATGATAAAACTGTATGGATCCCAAGACCTTTGACCAGTTGATGTCCCTCCATGACGAAGCTGAAGATAGTAGACAGTTTGGATCACCAACATCTTTTTAAGTTTCATTTTCAAAGTGTATATTTTACGTATGTACCTTTGAACTGTTACGTAAAGTGCAAAACAGATTTCTTCAAAACCATATACGAGGTTCTGTGTGGAACTGGATTTTAGGTATGTTTATAATTACGCTTCACGTCAACCACATACTGCCTCAGGGGTTTTACATAATGGGTGTTGCACCCCTATTCCCACACACCATCCTGACTTGGAACTTTTGCACTGCTCCTTCAGTGTCACTGGATCAAATCCCTCTCTAACAGCAATGTAGGTGCACTTCACCTGCATGAATTGCAGTGATTCAAGGAGGTGGTAGAAGGCAATTAGGGACGGTCAATAAGTGCTGGCCCAGCCAACAATGCTTACATCCCCTGAATGAATGGAAACAAAAATTTGATTAAAGTTTCCTTGCTTTGACCAGTTTAATTTGTATGAGGGCATTTATGTGGGTCACGTTTTTGCTCATTGAAACTGGAATATCCAGCTCCCCTGGCTTGCAGTATTCAGCAAAATAAGATGTTTAGAGATATTTGACATGAACCGAAGGAGATTGAAAGATTGCTTTCTTTATATGTGTGCATTTTTAATTGGAACTTGATTATACCGGTTTCTTTTAAAGCTGTGTTCCCTGCACCATCAGCAAACCATTAGGTGACCGTGACTTATTTTAGTAGGATGTGCACTAGAAGTTAAGAAGCAACAGTTAGCCGGTGAGTGAGTGAGTTGGTGTTAACCAGCAAGTGCCATTCAAGGCTGGATGTGTATTGTGTATATACGTGTGGGTGTTTTGCAAGTCTTTAAATCACTTTGAATAGTTTCCTTCCATTGCTCCACCTTCACTCACTTCTTCCATATGGTAACAGCGAAAACTTACATAGTTTCATTACGTTAATAGTGAAATGTCCTAAGACACTTCATAGGAGTGCTATAAAACAACATATGACACTGGGCCACATAAAGGAGATATTAGATCAGATGTCCAAACACTTAGTCAAAGAGGTAGGTTTTAGTAAGTGCTTAAGAAAAATTAGGCAGGGGGTGCAGCAATGGTATTTCAGGTCTTGGGGTTTAGACAGCTGAACGCACAGCCAGCAATAGTGGAGGAAATATGAGGAAATGCACAAAAGGTCAGAATTAGAGGAGCACAAGTATCTAAAAGGGGTTGTGGAGTTGGGAGAGATTACAGAGATACAATGGGGCCACTTTAGAAATCTCATGTGCCAAACCAGTGCCTATTTCTTTTTCTACATTATTGTTGAACACCCACACATTGTGTTCTGATTCCAGCTGATGTTATTACTAGACAAATCAGATCCCTTGAAATTAGACTTGATATATCATTTTGTTTTATTTTAATGATGTGGTCTTTCACTAAAAGATAAACCTGCAATGCTGAAGATTTGGTTTTAATAATAAAACAAGTTTATTATGGAAAAGAAATGATGATAAAATGGAAGAGATCAAACTATTTACATATAACATATTTTAAAATATTTTGAGACACGTAGTGAATCGCATTAATATCAAAAACACCCCTTTAGAAAATTACACCAGAGAAAATTCCCTTTTCTATCACCCTTGTAGATTCTAATTTAACTGTGGCTTCAACTGTCAGTCTTGAGAATATGGTAGCCTTTACCTGGAGCCTTCATACAACTGAGCTTAGGCTTTAATAAAAACCAAAATAACTGTGGATGCTGTAAATCAGGAATCAGAACTTCTGAGGAAGAGTCACAGAACCCAAAACGTTAACTCTGTTCTCTCCTTCACAGATGCTGCCAGACCTGCTGAGCTTTTCCAGCAACTTTGTTTTTGTTCCTGAGCTTAGGCTTTCTCAGGTTCAAACAATCCTTTCAGGGTTTTTTACCAAAGACTTCTGGTCTGGAACTTGTAGTAAACACTTTACACTAAGGGAAACTGTTTTAACAATTCTAAACTACCTTCTCCCTTCCTTAGCAGCAACTACTTTACGTATCTTGCTTCAGCAAAAAACCATATGGATCTGCCTGAACTGAAACTAAAAAATAATCTTTTTTTAAAAGCTACAGGTTTTTCCTTTAGGTCTCCAAAAACTCCTGAACCCTTTATCTGAAATCTTGATGCACTGCCTTGTTTACTTTGGTTGCTCATAAACTCTCCCAGTGTAAACCTTGGGGAGGCGATGGTATCGTAGTAATTTCACTGGACTGGTAATCCATAAACTACAAATATGTGTTCTGGATACATGGGTTTGAATCCCACCATGGCAGATTGTGAAATTTGAAAATAGTAAAAATATGAAATTAGCTGAATGATGACCATGTAACCATAATGACTCATCTGGTTCACTAACATCCTTGCTGGAAGGAAATCTGCTATCCTTACCTGGTCTGGTCTTTATGTGACTCCAAACCCCCAACAAAATAGATGAGTTTTAACTGCCCTGTGGGCAATTAGGGATGGGAAATAAATGCTGGCTCAGACAGTGATGCCCATATTCCGTTAATAAAGGATAACCAGCAATTAGCCTCCAAAGCTATCTCTTGCTGTTTTCTTCTTAAATGAAATGCCTTAGCTACAGGCATGCTTACAAGTTAATTATTAAACTCCTTCAGAGCCACAAATAAACCTAAATGCATCTCATTCAAAAGTCCAAAATAAATAACGTTAAAATATACATAGATCACACCTTATATCACATTTGTAATACTATTAAGTTTGTCGTAGTTGTTAAAATATGAATAAAACCAAAAACTGCACGGGATACAGGTGATGCAAAGCAATTCAGCTGTACTGAAAACATTCAGATGTATGCAATTTTTTCTGTAAGTTTAGATCTATTTGTCATAATTATACACTGTCATTATGGATGTAATATACAAGGGATTTAGTGTAACCAAGATGTGGACTTATAACATGCAGATGTTATGCAGCCCTTTTGACATTTGAGGGTTTCTCTTTTACTAGTACAAATTGGTTTTCATTGGAAAGGACAATTAGGAAGATTGATAGTACAAGCTCTCTTCAAGCAATTTGAACACAAAAATCAAGGATGATATGCTAGTGCTGTACTGATGGAGTGCTGCACTGTTGGAGGTCATCTTTTGGTTGCCATTTTAATCTGAGACTCCTGTTGGTTAGACATGAAGGATTTGTTATGATCTCCTTCAAGGCCAATAATTTAAAAGATACAAAACAGAAATTGCAAGTGGAACTCAGCAGGTCTGGCAGCATCTGTGGAGAGAAAGCAGTGTTAACTTTTTGGGTCCAGTCTTTGGAACTGTTTGCTGTTCAGAATGTTAACTTGGCTTTCTCTTTACAGATGCTGTCAGGCTTGCTGAGTTTCTGCAGCAAGTTCTGTTTCAGATTTCCAGCCTCTGCAGTTCTTTGTTTTTTCTTTTAAAAAGGTAATTGAATTTCCAGGGACGGACTGAAAATATCACACCACAAACTTTACAGTAACAAAACCAACTTTGGATTAACACTATTTTTGTGGGCAATGTAAACTCTACACTACACAAAGCTTCCCATATTAAGCTTTTAGTGCAACCAAGAATCTTCTACTCCAGTTACAAATATTTTCTGATCATTCTGTTTGGAGAGCTCTGGAGTAGATGGGTCTTGAACCCAGAGCTTGGGGCTTAGAGTTAGAGATGTGAGCACTGCACCACAAGAGACCCCCACCCTAGTCATACATTACTTTATTCATTAATTAATCACATCAAACCAGTTCATAGCATTTCTCTACTCCAATGTTTTACTGACTTTCCCAGCTAATCCCAGGGCTGAGCTTTGCTTTGGAGTTACCCTAGGGAATGAGATGAAGTCTTTCCTAATATGGGATGGATAGATTACAAAGTTGGAATTTTGCGTCTGTGTTAGCTAAATTTAGATTGTAAGTGAGGCAAACCTTGAGATAAATTGATAGTGTGGTTAAGACATCAGTACGCTAATCTCAATCCATTATAACCCTACACCATGAGTTTTTTTTATTTTCTACGATAACCTTTGTGTCTGTAAAACTATTGACATTGCGAGTATTATTCTTTTGAAAGAAAAGTTCTTTCATGGGATGTGGGTATCATTGGCAGGGCAGATATTTAGTGCCATTCCTAATTGTTCTTGTTGGGCTGGATGCCTTTGTGAACTGAGATAACAAGGTGTAGAGCTGGATGAACACAGCAGGCCAAGCAGCATCAGAGGAGCAGGAAGGCTGACGTTTCGGGCCTAGACCCTTCTTCAGAAATGGGGGAGGGGAAGGGGGATCTGAATTAAATAGGGAGAGAGGGAGAGGAGGACAGAAGATGGATAGAGGAGAAGATAAGTGGAGAGGAGACAGACCGGTCAAAGAGGCGGGGATGGAGCCAGTAAAGGTGAGTGTAGGTGGGGAGGTAGGAAGGAGATAGGTCAGTCCAGGGAGGACGGTTCCCGCAACTCATCCCTCACACCCCCTCCCCGCAATAACAACCAAAACAGAATCCCCCTTATCCTCACGTACCACCCCACCAACCTCCGGATCCAACGCATCATCCTCCGACACTTCTGCCATCTGTAATCCGATCCCACCACCAAAGACATTTTTCCCTCCCCACCCTTATCTGCTTTCCGGAGGGACTACTCTCTCCGTGACTCCCTTGTCCGCTCCACACTCCCCTCCAGCCCCACCTCACCCGGCACTTTTCCCTGCAACCGCAGGAAGTGCTACACCTGCCCCTACACCTCCCCCCTCACCCCCCTCCCAGGCCCCAAGAAGACTTTCCACATCAAGCAGATGTTCACCTGCACATCTGCTAATGTGGTATACTGCATCCGCTGTTCCAGTTGTGGCCTCCTCTACATCGGGGAAACCAAGCGGAGGCTTGGGGACCGCTTTGCAGAACACCTATGCTCGGTTCGCACTAGACAACTGCACCTCCCAGTCGCAAACCATTTCAACTCCCATTTCGCAGATGACATGTTCATCTTGGGCCTCCCGCAGTGCCACAACGATGCTACCTGAAGGTTGCAGGAACAGCAACTCATATTCTGCTTGGGAACCCTGCAGCCCAATGGTATCAATGTGGACTTCACAAGATTCAAAATCACCTCTCCCCCTACCACATCCCAAAACCAGCCCAGCTCATCCCTGCCTCCCTAACCTGTCCTTCCTCCCACCTATCCCCTCCTCCCACCTCAAGCCCCACCCCATCTCCTACCTACTAACCTCATCCCGCCCCCTTGACCTGTCCGTCCTCCCTGGACTGACCTATCCCCTCCCTACCTCCCCACCTACACTCACCTTTACTGGCTCCATCCCCGCCTCTTTGACCAGTCTGTCTCCTCTCCACCTGTCTTCTCCTCTATCCCATCTTCTCCCTCTCTCTCCCTATTTATTTCAGATCCCCCTTCCCCTCCCCCATTTCTGATGAAGGGTCTAGGCCCGAAACATCAGCCTTCCTGCTCCTATGATGCTGCTTGGCCTGCTGTGTTCATCCAGCTCAACACCTTGTTGTCTCAGATTCTCCAGCATCTGCAGTTCCTGCTATCGCTGCCTTTGTGAACTGTTTTGGTCTTTGTGGGGCAGGCACATCTGCAGCCCTTTGACCTTTTAGATGGTAGTGTGTTTGGAAGGTTTTGTTAAAGGGCTGTATGTGGACAAAAACTGGCTTCAGTATCTGTAGAGTCGTGCATGGAACCACACACCTGTATTGCTGGTAGCCCATTAGAGCTGTCGGTCACACTGATTAGTACTGGTCTGAACCGGTTTTTTTTCCAGTTTTTTCCAGGGTTTAACTACTTTGTAAGATCAACTGATATGAATAACCAATTGTAAGTCCGCAGTCTATTTCCTGTGTGTGAACTCATGTGCCTGAATTAATAGGTGAATTTGGAGTGACACCTCCAAAATTCTAGCCAAAACAAAAAAGGTTTGAGAGAAAGCTCCTGAAGTTTTGTGGCGAAGTAGAGGATAAATGCACATAATTAAAACTCAAACACGATCCACACTGCTTAACTCCAACTAAAATACTCTGAATGGACATGTGGGTTACAAAAAAGCATGCAAGTTTATTGTCAGAATCTCTACCTTGCCAGTTGTGCGGTTACACATTTTTTAAAAAAAAATAGTGCATTTCTCCAGTCAAGCTGCTCAGAAATGTTACTTCTGGCATAGGTAGGACTTGTACCACACCATCACTGTGCCTGAAGAGCTCAAACCGTTGATGGTTTTTGTTTTGTGTTTCACCTCTTTTTGCCTAATCAAACAGTTTCAGAGATGTTACTTCTGGAGCAGGTGGGTATTTGAACCAAGCACGGGCTGGGGACACTAACACTGGACCACAACGGCCCTCAAGTCACACACTCCTCTCTTGACAGTGGCTGCACCTCTGGGCCCCATGAGATTACTGGGGCCAGTCTGTGTGCTACTGAACTGTCACATTTTATCCTGTTCCCTGCTGGGAATATAATGCTCCTGTACGACGGGTTGGTAAACAGGCACTCGTGTCAAATCGCTGTTACGTAATTGAAATGCAATGTGGAAAAATCTGAAAGGAGGGTGGGGTGAGTGTGGTTGGTGGTGCAGATTAGGAGGGTTCCTGAAATACTGGGAGGCGATCTGAAGCTGCGAGAGGCGGGGATAGTGTTGCTCCTTCTGGTAGTGTGTCACGACCTTGACGCCTCCTAGCGCCGATAAAACAGCCTCGGGAAGCGAGTGGAGAGGCGGATTTGCGGCTGTAGTCACAGGGAAGGGTGCTCGCCTCTTGGCTCACCTCCCCCCCCCCCCCACCCCTCTATACGTTCCCCGGTCCTGTCCTGGAGACCAGCTTCAACTCCACTATGTTGTTTTGGCATTCACAGCCCGAACATTTCCCCCATCACCAACAACAACAGCCGGGAAGCAGTTACCTCCGGTAAGTGAGTGGCAGGGTCCGAAAACATGTGAAGCAAACACACGCGAAACAACCTTTGGGGCTTGCCTGGGTCATGTCTCTGATCCATGCCCAGGCAAACCGAAAGGGTCGCCGACTGACTTGCACCGTTCCGATGACAGTGGCAGAATGGTACAATTTTTTGTTTCCTTTTTGACTCGAGGTCAAATACTTAAAGAGAGACTTTTTTTGATAATGTTGTGATTCACTCACTGAGATATGATACGGGGCTGGAGAGATTCGGAGAGACCAGATAGACTGGGGTTGTCTTCCTTAGAGCAGGGAAGGCTGAAGGGGGTCTGATTTGAGATGGACAAAGTTCTGAGGAGCTCAGACAAGGGAGAGAGAGGGTGCAGTAAACAGCTAGCACTTTTTAAAGGGGATTTAGAAAGGATTTGCAGAAAAATATATTTTTTTTGCCCAGGAGGCGGTGGGTATCTGGATCTCACTGCCTTAAAGGGCAGTAGAAGGAGGAACCTTCAAAACTTACTTGAAATGCCTCAGCATACAGGGAAAACAGGCTAAGAGCTGGAAAATCGAATTGGAATGTATAGATACTTGATGGCCAGTAGGACACAGTGGTTTGGATGGTCTTTTTCTAGGCTTTTAAAAACTCTGTGATAGTCTGAGACTAAACTGCAGGGCCAATGGAACTAGGGCAGGGAGGGTGGAACCAATAGGATTGGACCTTGAATGAGCTTGCACAGATACAATGGGCTGAATGGTCGCTTTCTGCATTCAGTCATTTTCTGATGTCCTTTGCCTTTGAAATGATCACTTCAGTTTTTACTTCATTTCCAGTTGTGTTTTCCCTCAACTTTAGGACTTTCAAAGTTAAACAGCATGAGCCATTAACGGTCTTAAAGCATTGGGCAATGTGTATATTTTTTTAAATTATTCAACTATCGAATAAGGAATTTATATTGTGTGGAAAAACTAGAAGTTTGATAAAGGATTGTTCCCCTTAATCATAGTTTATCTATGAGGTTAGATAATAGTGCAGTTCAGTTGCAGAAAATTTATTGTTTTTTTTATTGGGGCAAGATTTTGCTTCCTCCCAGTGGTAAGGGAATTAGCTTTATAAACATTGCTTGGTGAGGAGTTGTGCAAAGGTTCTGAGCTGACTAATGTTAAAATTGGGTTTTCTTCTATCCTTTCTTCAGGCTGACGAAAATATTGAATTCATTGTTGATATTTTGAGGGGTCAGTGAAGTATTTAGACAACTATCAATAAACAGCAATGTGCCTATAATTGGCAACCACCCAGGCTATTATTGTCAGGGCCCCAGGAGGAGAGGGTGTGAACAGAGAAACTGGTGAAGGAACGTATAGTACACAAACAGGCAAGGTCAGATCTGGGTTCACACCCAACCTCATTCGCGGCCCCTTCACTTTACTGTTCTGCTGTAATAAACCAGCCTGCATTTTGGCAATACTGTCACTACAGCATATTCAAAATATAGAAAGTCATGGATTGCATTTCGAGTAATTTTGTGTCACCTTGCCATATGAGTCATTCTTATATATACTTTGGGTTGCAAGGCACAGTTTAAAAATTTGCAGATGATAGAAAACTTGGAATTATTGTGAACTGTGAAGAGGGCAGTGTGGAACTTTAAACAGACAGGTTGGTGGAGTGGGCAGAAAAGTGGCAGCTGAAATTTAATGCAGGGAAATGGGAAGTAATTAATATAGGTCAGAAGAACATGGAGAGTCTAAATGAAATAAAGGCACAACTGTAGAAGGGGTGCAAGAGCAGAGGGAGCTGGATGTATATGTGCATAAATCATTAAAGTTGGCAGGGCAGTTTCAGATAGTGACCCTGCATTCATAATGATGGTATGAGTGAGGGAGGAAAGAGAACCGATGGAGCAAAAATAAGGACTCAATACAAAACCTTACAAGATAAATTGTGCGCAATATCAGACGATCCAAAAGTTAGAATTTCAAAAGGAGTCAAGCCAATCATTAAGAAATTCTTAGGCAATGTAGACAAGACATGCTCATCTGTGCCATCAATGCAAAACTGTACCTGGTCAAGTGGTGCCTTGCTTTTGAATCTGTTGTGCATGAATTATTGGCTTTATGAAAAAATTGACTTTTGCATCCCTTCTCGTGACTAAAATGATGGATGGTAACAAGATGTTGAAAATCAACAAAACCATAGAATATATTGAGATTGTAGGATGGTGTGTGTGCAATGGCAGTATCTAGTTTTGTAGCTTCGGTATAAATATGTATTATCATTAGAACGAGACTGACAATCCCAGCTTCAGGAAAATTATCCATTTCGTAATGAAAGAATGGATTTGCCAACCTTGTTCCATTATGACATGAAATGTGAAATCTGTCACTTATTTTTCATTTATCCAATGCATGAAACAAAAGTACTTCCCAGGAGCATTATCCAAACAAAATTAGATACAATAGGAGATGTTTGCAAAAACAACTTTGTCAATGAGATAGACTTTAAGGAGCATTAATGGAAAAAAAGTAGAGGGAGAAGGAGAAAATTTTGTAGGGAATCACGGAAGTTAACGGAAAGCACAATCACCAAAAATAGGGTAGTTAAAATCTGGGTGCACAAGAAGCCAACATCTCAAAGGTTAGTGGGGCTGGTGGTTACAGAGAGGTGAAGGGCAGGGCTGTAGTGGGGTTGAAGACAACGGATGAGATGAGATGAGATGAGATTTAAAATTGAGGCATTACTTGACCAGGAACCAATGTAGGTTAGCAAACAAAGGAACGATAGGGGAACAAAAGTTGCAACAGACTAGGATGAGAAAAATGTGAATACGATCAAATGTTATAGCATTGCAGTCAGACTGCATTTTGATTTCCTGTGTTATGATAGTTTTTCCAGATGGAATTAGAATGAATCAAATGGCCTTTCTTGCACACAATGATCATTGGATTTCATGCAGATTTGTCTTTGTTCTAAGACCCAGGCTCAGTCTTCAACATTCTCACTTTGACTTTGTCTTTCTGGAATGCCAAGGAGTGGTATTAATGGATATGGGCCAAAGGCAGGTATGTGGAGTTTGGGCCATAGATCAACCATGATCTCGTTGAACAGTGGAACCGGCTCAAGGGGCTGAATGGCCTACTCGTGAGTTTTTTTTAAAATTGCCATAAAGAAACATTACTGGGACAATGAGAAGAAAAGTCTTATGTTAAACATCACACTTACAATCCTTGACTTTAGTACAGCCAAGCTGAGCAATAGGTATTGCAGCATGGAAACATTCTCAGACTGTTTCTTTGGCTGGCTTTATGACGTCAGAAAACAAGCCATTTTTAGGTTTAGGGTTGAGGTTGATTAATATAGTAGGGTGGCAGGTAGAACAGGTTTCTGAAGAGACAGCCTGATGCTGGGTCCGCTGGTTAAGTTACCATTAGGATGCATTGCAGTTGGACAGCAGGAGATTTACAACGTAGTCCAATCTGTAACAATTCACTCTCGCAGTAAGCCTCTGAATCTAAATTGGATTCTGAGAATGGTTTCCCAAACTAAAATATTTTAATCCTTGGCAGTAGAGTAAGGGTAAAGTTGCCAAGGTCTTACCAGATCATAGGGCTGCTGTCTCATTAGAGAAAGGTGACTGGTGCTGTTTTGACCTGAGCCTCACCATGCCTCTGGCAAGGGGCGAGCTTGAGGAAGAGAGTCCTTCATGGTAACCTCAGCCAGTGCAGGAATTGATCCCACACGGTTATTCTGCAGTGCAAACCAGCTACCCAGTCAACTGAACTTTTACTTTGGATTGTATAACCGGAGTTGGGGAGAGATCTGCCATGCCCCATAATGTGTTACCAATTTGAAGATTTCCCAAGATTTGTTCCTTTTAATTTGTGACCAGTTTTATGACCGACAGTAAATGAAGCAAATCTAGTTAATTTGGGATTAAGATTATCAGTGATTAATAGCCTTATTAAAATGCCCTGTACTGTACCTGGAAAGCCCGTTGTGCATGGAACATAGGGAAGTGGGTAACCGGTTGGACCTTAAACATAACTTTGAGTGCACCGCGCTGTGATCCTCCAGTGCACTGCACCGTAAACCCAACTGATGACGCTAAATTGGTTTTGGCATACTCAGGGTTATCCAGCAAATGTTATCCAAATGTAGAATCACATCTAATGTTGGACACTTGTTTTGTAGGTTTTTCAATTGTTGATTTGCTGTCATCACTATCTTGTTTATTGTGAACATTCAAAGGGTTTTGGTTTTTGTTCTGAAATGCCAGTCATAGGCCCTACATATCTGGCATCACATTGAAATTCATATAACAAACCAATTTAGGATTGTTGACTGGGCTCGCAACGTGGAGTATTTATGGGTATTGGAAGCTGCACATATTAATACACAGGGTCCTGGTCTTTGCAGACCAAAGGAACATGTGCACACACTCAACATAAAATAGCTAATCATAGAAATATAGAAGCAAGGAGCAGGAGGAGGCCATTTGACCCTTCAAGCCTGCTCCGCCATTCTTCACGATCATGGCTAATCGTCCAGTTCAGTAGCCTAATCCTGCTTTCACCCCATAACATTTGATTCCATTCACCCCAAATGCTATATCTATCCGCGTCTTGAATACATTTAATGTTTTGGCATCAGCCACTTCCTGTGATAATGAATTCCACAGGCTTACCACTCTTCGGGTGAAGAAATGTCTCCTCATCTCTGTCCTAAATGGCCTACCCTGAATCCTCATACTGTGACCCCTGGTTCTGGACACACCCACCATTGGGAACATTCTCCCTGCATCTACTCTGTCTATTTCTGTTATAAGTCTCTGAGATCCCCCCCTCATTCATCTGAACTCCAGCGAAAACAATCCCAACCTGGTCGAACTCTCCTCATGCGTCAGACCTGCCAGCCCCAGAATCAGCCTGGTAAACCTTCGCTGCACTCCCTTGAGCGCAAGAGCATCCATCCTCGGAAAAGGAGACCAAAACCGCAAGGAATATTCTAGATGTGGCCTCAGCAAGGACCTGTATAACTTCAACAACACATCCCGGCTCCTGTACTCAAAACCTCTTGCAATGAAGGCCAACATACCATTTGCCTTCTTTACCACCTGCTGCACCTGCATGTTTACCTTCAGCGACTGGTGCACACGTCCCGCTGCACACTTCCCTCTCCCAATTTACAGCCATTCAGGTAGTAATCTGCCTTCTTGTTAATCCAAATTATACTGCATCTGCCATTGATTTACCCACCACCCAACCTGTCCAGATCATGCTGAAGGATCTCTACATCCTCATCACAGTTCATCCTCCCACCCAACTTGGTATCATCTGCAAACTTGAAGATGTTACATTTTGTTCCCTCATCCAAATCATTACTATATGTTATGAATAGCTGGGGTCCCAGCACTAATCCCTTTGGCACTCCACTAGTTACTGCCTCCCAATTTGAAAGGGGCCCATTAATTCCTGCCAAGACAACAAGGTGCAGGGCTGGATGAACACAGCAGGCCAAGCAGCATCATAGGAGCAGAGAGGCTGACGTTTCGGGCCTAGACCTGCTCTTTGTTTCCTCTCTGACAACCAGTTTTCTATCCATCTCAATACATTTCTCCCAATGCCATGAACTTTAATCTTGCACAATAACCTTTTATGCAGGACTTTGTCAAACACTTTCTGAAAGTCCAAATATACCACATCAACTGACTCCTCCTTGTCAACTTTACTAGTTACATCTTCATAGAATTCCAACAGATTTGTCAAGCATGATTTCCCCTTCATAAATCATAGTGTCAGCCATTCACAGATTCATTTCTAAGGGCAATGCTCCTACCAACCAGAGTTAACCTGTCTGATTTGAAATATAAACACAGACTGGCAGTTAACAATTAATCATCATTAACTTCTGAAATCTACAAGATATTGCCTTCACCAGTCAGACTCTACTCGCTAACCAGTCAGCACTGTTCTTTCATGCAGTATAAATGTTATTTTTCCTCTTAATCAGTATTCTTGCAATTTGTCCTGATGAGAGCAAGACAAAAAAATCTTGGACAAAATATGTTTTTTTTTCAGCAATACTATAATGCGAATGATTCTAATTTTCATCCTGGTAAAATCTGTCTTTATCCTTTTGAAACTTCAGCCTGAAACCTTTGGCGCTTTCTGCAGCTGATAATCCTGTTGTTCCATTTCAGTGATGTCCTGACATTTCCAGTTTTTAAACATGAGGAATCAAATCTGTCTCCAGGAAATGGTGCTAAACTACTTCCATTCCAGTACGTGCTCTGTGCAGCCACATCTCCTGCTGTCAAGCTCCATGAAGAAACACTGACTTACCTCAACCAAGGTATCAACGTTAAGAATTGCCTTTGTTGATCTTCTCCTCTTCTTTATTTCAAATCTCTGTTTACAAGTGAGCTGTCTTTCACATCATTCTCAGAAATGCTTAACTTGATGCCCTCCGTGACTATGTTCTTGGTTTTATTCCTCAAAGTTTGAATAGAGAGAGAATCTGATCAGTTTTCCTTCCGTTTTCACCCCATTCCTATCCAGCTATCTCAAGAAGATTCACTAGAATATGTTGAATGCAGTAGGAATGTGTGATTTAGAACCAAGGATAATCTCTTCCAAGCCCTGTGCTCCCAACAAATTCATTGCATATTTTTCTTTGTTAGTTCTCACTAATTGGACCATTTTGCCAAGATTTGCACTGATTAAACATTGGTTTCTTGAAGGTGGAGTCACAGACAGGATAGTGAAGAACGCGTTTGGTATGTTTGCCTTTATTGGTCAGTGCATTGGGTGTAGGAGTTGGGAGGTCGTGTTGCAGCTGTACCTTGGTTAGGCCACTTTTGGAATACGGCATGCAATTCTCGTCTCCCTGCTATAGGAAACATGTTGTGAAACTTAAAATGGCTCAGAAAAGATTTACAAGGATGTTACCATGGTTAGAGGTTTTGAGCTATAGGGAGAGGCTGAATAGGCTGGGGCTATTTTCCCTGGAGCGTTGGAGGCTGAGGAGTGACCTCATAGGAAATTTGTAAAATCATGAGGAGCAGAGCTGGGGTAAATAGACAAGTCCCCTGGGCCGGATGGGATTTATCCTAGGATTCTCTGGGAAGCTAGAGAGGAGATTGCAGAGCCTTTGGCTTTGATCTTTATGTCGTCATTGTCTTCAGGAATAGTGCCAGAAGACTGGAGACTAGCAAATGTTGTCCCCTTGTTCAAGAAGGGGAGTAGAGACAACCCTGGTAATTATAGACCAGTGAGCCTTACTTCGGTTGTGGGTAAAGTGTTGGAAAGGATTGTAAGAGATAGGATTTATAATCATCTAGAAAGGAATAATTTGATTAGGGATAGTCAACACGGTTTTGTGAAGGGTAGGTCGTGCCTCACAAACCTTATTGAGTTCTTCGAGAAGGTGACCAAACAGGTGGATGAGGGTAAAGCGGTTGATGTGGTGTATTTGGATTTCAGTAAAGCGTTTGATAAGGTTCCCCATGGTAGGCTATTGCAGAAAATACGGAGGCATGGGATTGAGGGTGATTTAGCGGTTTGGATCAGAAATTGGCTAGCTGTGAGAAGACAGAGGGTGGTGGTTGATGGGAAATGTTCATCCTGGAGTTCAGTTACTAGTGGTGTACCTCAAGGATCTGTTTTGGGGCCACTGCTGTTTGTCATTTTTATAAATGACTTGGATGAGGGCGTAGAAGGATGGGTTAGTAAATTTGCGGATGACACCAAAGTCGGTGGAGTTGTGGATAGTGCAGAAGGACGTTGTAGGTTACAGAGGGACATAGATAAGCTGCAGAGCTGGGCTGAGAGGTGGCAAATGGAGTTTAATGCGGAAAAGTGTGAGGTGATTCACTTTGGAAGGAGTAACAGGAATACAGAGTACTGGGCTAATGGTAAGATTCTTGGTAGTGTGGATGAGCAGAAAGATCTCGGTGTCCATGTGCATAGATCACTGAAAGTTGCCACCCAGGTTGATAGCGTTGTTAAGAAGGCGTACAGTATGTTAGGTTTTATTGGTAGAGGGATTGAGTTTCGGAGCCATGAGGTCATGTTGCAGCTGTACAAAACTCTGGTGCGGCCGCACTTGGAGTATTGCGTACAGTTCTGGTCACCGCATTATAGGAAGGATGTGGAAGCATTGGAAAGGGTGCAGAGGAGATTTACCAGGATGTTGCCTGGTATGGAGGGAAGGTCTTATGAGGAAAGGCTGAGGGTTTTGAGGCTGTTTTCGTTGGAGAGAAGAAGGTTAAGAGGTGACTTGATAGAGACATACAAGATGATCAGAGGATTAGATAGGGTGGACAGTGGGAGCCTTTTTCCTCGGATGGTGATGGCTAGCACGAGGGGACATAGCTTTAAATTGAGGGGTGATAGATATAGGACAGATGTCAGAGGTAGGTTCTTTACTCAGAGAGTAGTAAGGGCGTGGAATGCCCTGCCTGCAAAAATAGTAGACTCGCCCACTTTAAGGGCATTTAAATGGTCATTGGATAAACATATGGATGATAATGGAATAGTTTAGGTTAGATGGGCTTCAGATTGGTTTTCACAGGTCGGCGCAACATCGAGGGCTGAAGGGCCTGTACTGCGCTGTAATGTTCTAAGGTCTTTACTCCTATCCATGAAGGAGGGCAAAATTAGAGGGCATAGGTTTATGGTGAGAGGGGAAAGATTTAAGAGACCTAAGGGGCAACTTTTTCATGCAGAGGATGGTGCATGTATGGAATGAGCTTCCAGAGGAAGTGGTGGAGGCTGGTACAATTACAACATTTAAAAGGCATCTGGATGTGTATATGAATGGGAAGGGTTTAGAGGGATATGGGCCAAATGCTGGCAAATGGAACTCGATTAGTTTAGGATATCTGGTCAGCATGGACGAGTTGGACTGTTTCTGTGCTGTACATCTCTGTGTCTTTGACTCTGAGTGGGATGTAGATGAAGTGAGGATTGGGAAGCTGTGAATCCTTGATAGTTTAGTCTTATAGATTTTTTTATGCTTTGAAACATCCATGTCAAATGTTTTTAGTTGACTGCATACTGCTATTGTATTTCTGGCATCTGATTTTTATTGACAGTTCATAGAATTATAGAATCCCTACAGTGTGGGAGCAGTCCATTTGGCCCACTGAGTCCACCCCAACCCTCCAAAAAGCATCCCACCCAGACCCGCGCCCCCCTACCCTATCCCTGTAACCCTACATTTCCCATGGCTAATCCACCTAGCCTGCACTTCCCTAGACACAATGGGCCACAGTTGGAGTGTTATATAGCTTACTGTGTGTACTGGCCTTGGAAAAATGGTCAGTCTGTCTGGAAATAGATCCAAATCAACAAATATTGAATTTTCACATTGGCTGGGTTAAAAGCTGGGTGTTTGAAACACCACAGAGAACACTTTGAAAGGGTTTTGTTTTTACAATTCCGAGAGCACCAGTTCGTGTCTAAGATGAAAATGTGATATAAAGGTGGTACACAAAGGAAGTGAATTTGTTGAGTTGTATTAGAACCTTTGCTTTCAAGATCCTGGTAACTTGTGTTAAAATTATCTCTTTTTTTTTTTCTATAATCATTGACCCAGTGCAGCAATATCTACCAATATTGGGAATGACATGTAATATAAAGCTGTACTTAATCTAGGAAGGCCATATGAATAAATGTTGAGTTTTTGGATAACAATATGTCTGTCTATTGGAATACTTGAAAGATTTTTATATTAATTCATGTGACCTGGACGTTGCTGGTTAGGCCAACATTTATTACCCATCCCTAATTCTCAGGGGATAGTTATGTGTCAGCCACATTGCTGTGGGGTGGGAGTCACGTCTAAGTGACTAGGTAAGGATGGAATTTTCCTTCCCTAAAGGACACTAGTGAACCAGGAGGGTTTTCCCAGACAATTGACAATGATTTCATGGCCATCATTAGACTCTTAATTCCAGACTTTTATTGAATTCAAGTTCCACCAAATCTGCTGTGCTGGGATTTGAACTTGGGTCCCAGGAAAATTACTTGGGTCTTGTGGTTTAATAGTCTCCCCCATATTTGTGTTCTGAAGCAGTGTCACTGGACATGAAACATTAACTCATTTAAAAAAAAACTGTTAGAACTGTAGATGCTGGGAATCAGAAACAAAAACAGAAATTGCTGAAAAAGCTTATCAGGGCTGGCAGCATCTGTGGAGAGAAGGCAGAGTTAATGTTTTGGGTCCAGAGACATTTCCTCAGAACTTATGGTAGCTAGGAAAATATAAGTTTTTATGCATAAGATAGGGTGGTGGGATGGGATAAGGAGTAAACAGTATGTGGAGATAGAGCCCAAAGAGAGAAGAACAGTTGGATAGACAAAGGAGTGGATAACGATCAGCCTGGGAGAATGAATAGCTACTTATGGGGAATATTAGTGGCTAATATTAGTGAGTAATATCAGACCATGTGATAACAAGGCCTGGTGTATGGGGTAAGGACATGGGAGAAGGTGTCTCAAGCCTAAAATTGTTGAAATTGATACTGAGTCCTGAAGGCTATAGAGTTCCCAAACAGGAAATGAGGTGCTGTTCTTCCAGCTTGTGCTGAGCCTTGCTGGAGCACAGCAGCAAACCTGAGACATAGATGTTAGCTAGGGAACAGGGTGGTGTGTTGAAGTGGCAGGCAACTAGAAGCTCAGGGTCTTTTTTGCACACGGAACGTAGATGTTCTGTGATGCGGTTACCCTGTCTATGTTTCTTTTCCCCAATGTAGAGGAGACCACATTGTGAGCAGCGAATGCAGTAGACTAAACTGTGTGAAGTGCTGCTTCACGTGGAAGGTGTGTTTGGGCCCTTGGATACTGGGGAGGGAGGAAGGAAATGAGCATGGTGTTACACCTTCGGCGATTGCAGGGGAAGGCGCCGTGAGGCTGGTGGTGGTGGGTGGGGGGGCGGTGTGGGTGATGGTGGCGAGGTGGTGATTTTGGGAGTGAAGGAGCAGTGGACTTTGGTATCTTGGAGGGAACAGCCCCTGCGGAAGGCTGACAAGGGAGGGGAGGAGAATATATCTGGTGATGGCATCACGCTGGAAGTGGCGAAAATGGCGGTTAACGATCCTCTGGATTTGGATGCTGGTGGGAGGGTAGGTAGGGACAAGGGGAACCCTATCGCTGTTGCGGGATGGAAGAGAGGGGGTGGGGGCCAAAGTGTGAGAGACGGGTCAGATCTGCTTAGGGCCCTGTTGACTACGGTGTTGGGGAATCCTTGGTTGAGGAAGAAGGTGGACAGTTTGGAGGCTCCCTTCTCTAAGTTGGCCTCATCTGAACAGATGACATGGAACAATTGGGGAAATGGAATAGAGTCTTTACAGGAAGCAGGGGGCGAGGATGTCTAGTTGAGGTAATTGTGAGATTCTGTTGGCTTATAATTGATACTGGTGTCCAGCCTATCCCCAGAACTGGAAACAGATGTTGAAGAAGGGAAGGGAACAGTCAGAGATGGACTGGGCGAAGGTGAGAGCTGGGTAGAAGTTGCAAGTGAAATAGATTAACTTTTCCAATTCTTTCCAAGAGAGGGAAACAACGCCAATGATGTCATTGATGTACTGGAGAGGGAGTTGTGGGTGGGGACAGAATAGGAGGTGATGGCTTCGTGGTATTAACACTGGACTGTTAATCCAGATAATGTTCTGCGAACCCGGGTTCGAATCCTGCCATGGCAGATGGTGGAATTTGAATTCGATAAATATCTGGAATTAAGAATCTAATGATGACCATGATTCCATTGCCAGTTGTCAGGAAAAACCCATCTGGCTTGCTAATGTCCTATAGGGAGGGAAACTGCCATGCTCACCTGGTCTGGCCTACATGTGACTCCAGACCCACAGCAATGTGGTTGATTCTTAACTGCCCTCTCGGCAATTAGGGATGGGTAATAAATACTGGCCTAGCCAGAGATACCCTCATCCTGTTAATGAATAAAGAAAAGAAAAAGGACTGGAACAAGGAATATTCCACATTCCTCACAAAGAGACAGGCATAACAGGGTCCATGCAGGTACACATGGCCACCCCTCTGACTTGGAGAAAGTGAGAGGAGTTAAAAGAAAAGTTGTTTATAGTTCTTTGTTTTCTTTCTCTCTGGATTAATAGTCCAGAGTTAAAAATACTTGCCTACTTCTGAAGTGACAACATTGAGTATAGAATCTGTTCTGACACAATCACATCTAACCCACATTGGTTCTGGAATGATCTGGCTGGTGCTTTATTTGTTAAAGATCTAGTTGCAAATGAGTGATAACTGTTTATTTGCACTCAATAAAATTGAATTTTCTGACATTTAAAATTGAGTAACACAGGAAGGTGGGAAATGTACAGCTTAAAAAAGTAACTTCAATTATTATGTAATTTGAATTAAATCATTTCCAATTTTGGTGTAGAATGTACCAACATTTAATTTTTCCTATAGGTCAGTCTTATGAAATTCGTATGTTTGACAACAGAAAACCTAGAGATTGCCAGGAAATAGTTGACAAGTATATAAAGGTAAGAGTTTGGAGGATTAAAAGCATTCATTCCGTATCTAGAAAGGGCAGATTCTGTTGGTGTTTTGATAAGGGATGGTGAAGGTGTACCCTCATTGTCAGAGGTCCTAAAGCAAATTGGCTCCTCCTGTCCCTGGCTGCGGAACAGCATAGCCCAAGTGATGGTGTGTAGGAAGTGTACAGAGAAAGTCACTTCCAACTCTCACTGTTTCTTTATTCATAACTCAAAACGGTATGCTTTCCACGAACTAAGAGATCTAATAAGAGTTGAAGAGATTTAGCACGATAGAATATTGTAGAAGGTGCACAGACAGTGAAGAGGACAAAACATTCCAGTCCCCCGCCAGTTCGGGGAGCTGTATAATTCCTGCTGCCCTAACACCTGCCTGTAACCTGTTGAAGTGGAGCTGGCAATGTCTAGAGAAACCCATCCTCCCTTGGACCTTGCGACCCTTGGGGTTACGGTCCCCCATTTTAGAACAGGTACTTCCAGCTGGATGCTTCCTCACCTCATGATCTCTCCATCCTCCCTTTCCACCCCTTGTTCCCTGGGCATCTCCCTCCCACTCTGCTGTTAGGTGAACTGCAGTAGGATGGTGTTAACCTTCTTGAGTTTTGTTGGAACTGTGCCCCACTCAGGGAACTGGGGAGTACTCCATCACATTCCTGAATTGAGCTTGTAGATGGAGGACAGGCTTTGGGCTGACAGGAAGTGTGAGTTACTTGATGCAGGCTCCTTAGTCTCTGACCTACTCTTGGTCTGGTTTAGCTTGTCGGCCAGTGGTAATCTTCAGTGTATTGTTACTTATTGGATGATAATCGTGTGTTTCCCAATTTTCTGTCCAAGTATGGAGTGATGCTGTGGAATTCTAGTTGTGTTAACAACCAGTTAATTGCTGGTTGTTTTGCAGAGCATTATCCGTGTGGTTTTCCATGATCGCCGCTTGCAGTATACGGAGCACCAGCAGCTGGAGGGCTGGAGATGGAGTCGTCCAGGAGACCGCATTCTAGATATAGGTCAGCAAATCTGTTCTGTTCCTTTGGCTGAAAACTAAATGGCTGACTTAAACCTGTACAGTGGTGTGGGGAGTGAAGCGTGTAGTGTGGTTGTTACTGCTAGTTTACTAAACTCTTTCTATGTTGAATAAACTACTGAGAAAACTAATACTAACATTTGGCCATTTCAAGGGCCTATGCTGAGCATGGTTTTGAATGGTGATCTGTAAAAGGCAGCCATTTAACAGCATGCTAATAACCATTACAGTTTGCTCGGAACTTTTTATCGCTGTCTTGAGGTCTTGACATGGTGAATCTCTACAGAAACACTCTTTGTGTAAGCTGTTCTACTTTGGCAAAGAAGACAGTACTGTGTGCTGCTGCTATGAAAGTAACCTTCAAATACAATGTAACTTTTTCACAGACATACCTCTGTCAGTTGGTATTGTGGATCCTCGAGCAAATCCGACACAACTAAACACCATTGAATTTCTTTGGGATCCTACCAAAAGGACTTCTGTATTTGTTCAGGTAAAATGACCATCTCTGCTACAATAGCATACTGCAGTTTGTAATACAATGTAGAATAGGGTAACAGGAGGAGCTGTAACCTTTCATCTAGCTTCAGCTTTATTAATTCAATACCTGTGTCTTTGACACAGTTCTGAATTCACAGTCCCACTCAGCCAGCCTGTGAACACAACTGACACTTTCACTATTTAAAACCATGAGTTTCAGTACAGCTGCTCATGCTGCAAGGCTTGGAGTCTGTTCAGGCATTTGCTGATAACTGCCGATCTGCCAATAAAGGACGCAAAACAACACTTTTTACTGTATCTCAGTACACGTGACAACAATAAATCAAGCTCAAACTCAAACACAAGAACCTGGTAATAACTATCTCCAGCAAGACATGATATAACCACCTTCCCTTGACATTCAATAGAATTACCATTGCTGAATCCTCCACTGTTGTTATCCTGGGGATTACCATTGACCAGAAACTTAACTGAACCAACAATATAAATATTCTGGCTAATAGAGCTGGTCAGAGGCTAGTAACTCACCACCTAACTCCCCAAGACCTGACCACCATCTACAATGCAGATGTCAGGAGTATGATGGAATACTCCCCGCTTTTCTGGATGGGTGTCACTCCAACAGCACTCAAGAAGCTTGACACCATTCAGAATAAAGTAGCACCACATCCACAAATGTTCACTTCCTTCACACAGATGCATAGTGGCAGCAGTGTTTACCATTTAAGAGATGTACCGCACAGCTCAATGCTGCTACAACAGGTTTTCCAACTCCACAACCTTTAGAGGATAAAGAGCAGGTGATGGATAGAGGCTGTCCTGTTTCAAATTCCCCTGCAGGCTAGACACCACCTTGATTAGGAAATGTGTTACTGTTGCTGGGTCGAAAATCTGGATTTCCCTCCCTAACAACATTATGGATATACCACTTGAACTGCTGAGGTTCAAGAAGGCACCTCACCAAAGCCTTCTCAAGGCCATTGAGGGGTGGGCAATAAAAACTGACCTACCTGGTGCCACCCACAACCCTTATTGAAATTCAAAAAAACTTTTGTCCATTGTCATGCCCTCTCAATGAGGTCAACACTGAACCTTGGCCACAAGTTACGGGTTCATTGCCATCACTTGTTTCTGAGTCCAGCTAGTGTATCAGAGACTGGAAGTAGGTGCCCAAATCCAAATAGGTCATCCAGCATGTCAAGTTGCCAATACAAGACTGGAGATGTTTTTTAAAATGTTTCAAACATTTATTTCAGGTTCACTGTATCAGTACGGAGTTCACTCCCAGGAAGCATGGTGGAGAGAAGGGAGTTCCATTCCGCATTCAGATTGACACGTTTAAACAAAATGAGAGTGGGGACTATACCGAACACTTGCATTCTGCAAGTTGCCAGATCAAAGTGTTCAAGGTATGGGTTAAGCTGCTTACTGTGTGTCGAGGTTAATTGAAGGTGATTGTCAGACCCGTTTGATGATCAGCTGAAAATAGACTCCGCTTTGAAGCAACTCTTCATTTCTACCTTGCTCCTTTTTTTGTGTGCTGTAGGAAATCGTGTTTACGCTGGTCCGCCTCAGTACAGCATGGTATGTGTACTCTGCATTAGGCATGTCCTCACATTATTCCCCACTGATGCTTCATCCTGAGCCCATTTCCTGGCAGGCTTTTTCTTTATTATAGCAGCGGCTTGCCCCCACCTTTCCCTCTCAGGGCCAGAATGAGCAGGCAGGTCTCGATTCTGTTTCTGCTGAAACAGGAATTGCACTCAGGCTTTTGTTGTCTTTTGACCCTCAGTGTGTTTGCTTCCTCAACAGTGCAATATTAGCTGGTGAATTATGTCAGGAATTTCAGAGCAAGAGCTATCAGTCAGATTAAGGCCCTTGGAAATAATTGCTTCCAAATCTTGAAAAAGCGCTATACATCTTTTTTTTTTTTAAAGATCAGAAGATTTTGATTTTGAACAGGTCATTCAATCTGTTGCATCCTGTTAGGTCCTCCAAATCCTGCCATATTCACTTCTTCCTTCATTTGTACAGGAACTGTATTAATTGGATCTTGAATATATTTTTCAGTGTATTGCTTCAGGAATGTACTGAAATGGTTGCGCAGCTTTTATTTTCCTTATTGTTCAGCTGAATGGAGAGCTCTTGTGTGTTTTCACGTCTGCTTGGCTTAAAGCCAGAGGACATGGGAGCAGAAGTAGGCCATTCAGCCCATCAGGTCTGTTTTGCCAATCAATGAGCTCATGGCTGATCTGATAATCCTCAACTCCACTTCCCAGCCTTTTCCCTGTAACCTTTGATTCCCTTACTGATTAAAAATATGCCAATCTCAGTCTTGAATATACTTTATGACCAATGTTCCCTTTAAACTGCGCTGTTGCTACGAAGATTTGCACATACCAGTTGACATGCCAATGCTTAGTTTGTGCTTCTGACAGCTGCTGCCATGCACAGACCTGAATAAAATTAGAGGGATCACTGCTTATGACCCAGCCTCTATAGACTTCTGCACTGAAGCATTCCACTGATTCCCTCAGAGGAGTGGAAACTTTTCTCTGTCCTAAATTGATCAGTCCTTACTCTGAGATTATGCCTGTGGCCCTAGTCTCTCCCACAAGGGGAAACAATCTGTTCACATTCACCGTGTCAAGTCCCCTAAGATCTTGTGTGTTTCAATAAGGCTGCCTGTCATTCTTCTATTTTCCAGTAAGTACTGTCCTTGTGAGGCAGTGTCTCCATACCTGGCATCAGCCTAGTGAACCTTCTCTGGACTGCCTCCGAATCCAATCTTATCTTTCCTTAGATAAAGCGAATAAAACTATTCAGTGTTCTAGGGGTGTTTGAAAAAAAAAAATAAAAAATTTGACTCTCTCCTGGATTCCTGTAACTCTTGAATGCGGTTGTAATGGTGCATGTCTTTAAGCCAAAGGGAGCAGATCGAAAACAGAAAACCGACCGTGAAAAGATAGAAAAGCGAACAGTGAAAGAAAGAGAAAAATACCAACATTCACACGACACAACAATCCTCACTGAGGTAGGAATTAAATTCTGCAAGTTCTTACATTGAAACAAGGACAAGTGTAAATTAATATGCCAACCCATCATCTATCCTTCTGTAAGTCACTATTGACACAATTTGATGATTATTGGTATACTTTGTGGCCTCAGTTTTTAGTGCTGGCAGAAAGGCAGGTATGTTTATTGAATGCGTGCTGTGGAAAGTTTCGCTGTGGAAAGTTTTCCTGGCACAGTTTTGTATTAACAAGAGCAGTGATATGTGAAAAACCATTCCATCAACATCATAGCCGAAGCACTTAAATAAAAAAAAAAGGTCAGAATAACAGCACCGTAAGACTTGCAAAATTGAACTGCATTGCCTTCAATAAACACAGATATCTTGAAGTCACTGTGCAACTTTATAAGTTGCTAATTGATGCTGAGGCTGGTCCTTCCTTTTTCTGAGATTTTTTTATCCCATGCTCAGCCGGGATATCTGATTAACCTGACAGATCTATTCTGGATCTAATAGGAGATAACCTAATGATAATTTGATGTTGGTTCCTATCCCTTGAAAAGGACTTTTTTCTCTCGTTGCCAAACTGGGAATGGGATGTACATATTGTAATCACTTCATGGTCTTTAAGCAGCAATGTCTATTGCTATAGACACCACATCAAACACTGCTAGCCTGAAATTCTAAATTTGTTTTGTAATACTTTTCTTCAGGAAGAAAGTGAAGTTTAGTGAAGTTTGTTCAGTAGCACAGGAAGGATCTGTGGAGAGAGAAGAAGAGTTAATTTTTCAGGCCTATGACCTTTTGTTCTAATTTAAGATAATTGATCTGAAATGTTAACTCTTATTTTCTTCTCTCCACAGATGCTGGCAAATGTGTTGCGTGCACCTAACATTTTATTTTCATTTCCAGCATCCATGGTATTTGGTTTGGTACTGATTCTACCAGCAGAGGCAGGATTTATGCTTCTCAATGAAATACTTTAATTAAAATGAATAAAAAGTTTTCATTTCAAATATTTCATTTTAATGCTTTATCTCCCTAACATGTTCAATGACAAAATTTGCCTTTGCATTCAGGCAATTTTCTTTTCACTTGTTTCCTGTACTTTTACACTTAGAAGTGAAATTTATTCAAAACCACCTCACCCATAGAGGTGCTTTCTGGTGCAAAAAAACATTTTATAAACTGATTCAAGTGTCAGCTTGGCTCAGTTGTTGCCTCTTTGAATGACTTCAGCCTTCCTCCAGCTTTTGGCAGTCCACAATCTTTCGTTCATGATAGTTGAATAGGTGAAAAATCAGGGCTGGCATGGAAACAAGCAAGTGAACTCTGCTTGTGCTCTAGTGCAGTGCTGAGAGTCTCAGCATCCTCCAGATGAAATGTTAAACAGAGTCTGCTTATTCAGATGAACGTTTGGAACTCCCATGTTACTATTTGAAGAAAGATGTGCAGTGACCAATCCATATTGCTTGCCAACTTGGCACCACAAAAATAAAATTAACTGATTATTTGTTTCATTGCTGTTTTGTTGGATACTAATATGCACAATTTATCTCCATAAGCAGCTTCTTGGAGATAATTCATGTAAAGTGCAGTGGCATGTTTCAAAGACAGGATAAAGCAATTATGTAAATGGAAATCTAGCTTGTTTTGACCAATGTTATGTCCATGCATACAAGTCTGCATAAAACAACATTGCATTTTGAGGGATCCTGTGCTGTTAGCAGCAGAGATGCTGCGACTGAGTTTAGAGTTGGCATTGTACTTTTACAGGAATGCATTCTGATGAGTTTTGGTGTCAGCTTTACTACAAAGCTGTTTATTTTTTGTGTCCTCTGATTTAATTCTCTCCATGAATATACCTGATTCTTTCCTGAACCTATACCTCTGTGCTACTATCTCAGAAATTAATGATGTAATTTTGTTTCTGAACCGAGGGAGATGATGATTACACTGAAATGCTTCCAGAAGCTTCCCTTTGTTCTGAGGTGCAGCATGTGTTTTGTTAGACAGTTGTTGTTGACAACAGATTCCCACATTCCCAGAAAAATGCTTTAAACTTCAAGCAATGTATGAAATAACTCCACAGAGGCTGGTATGCCATCACCAAGTGACCGTTTATCTACACGTGAAGAGTCCTTGGCAGTGATCCAGCTCCCTCAGAGCCAGCTCTCCGAGTGAACCACATCTCTGAAACTCCTGTTTTTATCTGTCAGCCAGGGCTTTCTGATTGGACCAGATAAACAGTCCCAATCATGGAACTCATATTCTATGAGGTCCGCCTGGCTGACCTCATTACAATCACTACAATGTACACTGTATCTCAATACTGATATCCTGATACTGAAGCTTCCTCTATCTGTAATGAGCTCAAAATAAATTGAAAGCCTTACTATGCTTAGAATCACATTTACAATACAAAAGGTGCTTATTATATGTATCAGACCTTTGAAAGATCAATTGACTGAATCCTATGCTCTTTTTAAAATTTTATTACACTTTTCTGATTTCTCTTAAAATTTCTGCTTCCACCTATGTTTCACATTTCATTTATTAATTTAATGTGAATTAAGTGAATTAATTAAATTAAAGAAATATGCTAAACTCTCCATTCGTTTAGGTACCTTTTCCAAGGAAAGGGAGAAATTATAGGCCAGTTAGTTGAACATCTGTCATTCAGAAATAGAATTCATGATTAAGAAAGTAGTAGAAGGACATTTTAAAAAAAGTCATAATACAGTCAGGTAGAATTAACATGGTTTTGTGAAAACAAAATTGTGATTGACAAATTAGTTATTTTGCATTGTCATTGACAAATTAGTTATTTCACATTGTTTCTCCACCCTGCTTGTTACAATGGGCAGCATTTTCTGCTCCCTCCGGGAAATGGTCAATGGTAGGAAAGTTGGGAATTGGGAATTTAAAAAAAACAGATTCCTGATGTCGAGAGGAATAAAGTTTCCAATTGTTCCACTTACTTTTCAAGTGGCATGTTCTGAATCTTGCTAATGAGCAGTGATTGCCTTATTTCCAGGCACTTGCCTCTCATTCTTAGCTAATCTCATCTCATTTCTACGCAGCTCCCAATTGTCCTCTCCTTTCCGAGAGACTAAATGGCACCATTTCTGGACATGACAGTCATCGCGATGGTAACACCTTGCCTCTTGCTTCTCTGAGTCTTCAGGTGACCCTCTAAGATTCATTACAACGTCTCTGCATGCTCCATGGTCCTCTTCGATCTTTCATCCATGTGACTGGACATCGCCAAGCCACCAGCCTCATAGAACAAAACACAAAGAACCATGAACGTTGGAAATCTGAAAGAAAATTAGAAATTGCTGGAGAACCTCAGTGGCTCTGGCAGCATCTGTGGAGAGAAGGCAGAGTCAATGTTTTGGGTCTAATTCAGTTCTGAAAAACCTCTCTCCAAGGTGCTGCTAGACCTGCTGAGTTTCTCTAGTAATTTCTGCTTTTGCACCAGCCTCCTAGCATCATTGTACTTCCTCTCAGACCAACTCACACATAACTTCAGTGCTTGAGGACTTCCCTTTGGAGTTCAGGGATACATGACTTGCATGCTTTTACCAGATCATTTTGCATGCAGGGAGATGGACACATTTCATGCATCTACAATCTTAGTGCTCACTCACTTTGCGTTTACTTAGAGACTGCCAGTCCTGTGGCCAGTTGCATAATTAGTGAACCAGTTGATGTGGGCCATGAGAGAGAGAGAGCCTGTTTAAAATCTTACCCAAAAAAAGTGGGAAAATTTGGTCTTAAAACTCGTGGAGTGTCACAGGGATCAATAACTGGGGTCTCTGCAGCTTATGATCAAGCAAATGGATAAAGGAATTGACTGCATTGGAGTTAAATTTGCTGACGGTACAAAACTGGGTAGGAAAGGAAATTGGAAAGGGGATGCAAACAATCTGCAAAAGAGTACGATACGTGACTCGGTAAACATTTTGCAGATGCAGAATAATGTGGGTAACTATGAATGTCTCCACTTTGGCAGGAAGAATAGAAAAAAAATAATATTAAATAAATGGAAAGAGGTAAGTGCTCCAGTGCAGTGGGATCTGAGTGTCTGTGAATTAGCTTGCAGGTATAGCAATTAGTTAGGGAGGCAATTGGATTGCTGGAATGTGAGAATCGAGTGTAAAAGTAGAGAAGTCTAGTTTCAACAGAACAGGGCACTGGGAAGCCCACAGCTAGAATACGGTGTACCATTTTGGACTTCTTTCTTAAAGAGGGGGTGTACTTATATTGGAAGCAATTCAGAGAAGTTTCGCTAGCTAATTCCTGAGATCAGGGCTTGGCTCATGAGGAAAGCTTGTTTAAGCCTGTAGTTATGGAGTTTAGAAGAACAAAAGGTGATCTATTGCAATAGATAAGATTCTGAGGAGGCTTGGCAGGGTTCGATGTTGAGAGGCAGGGGAATCCAAGGGCATATTTTAAAGATAAAGGATCTCCCATTCAAGTTATATTTAAGGAGCACCTTTTTCTCAGAGGATTGTTAACCTGTGAAATTCTTTCCACAGAGAGCAGGGGAGCTTAGGTCATTGAATATATTCAAGGCTAATTTAGACAGATTTTTGATCGATGAAGAGGATGAAGAATTTTGGTGATAGCCATAAAGTGGAGTTAAGGCCACAATCAGACCTTATGAAATCGAATGGCCATCTCAATGGTCTAGCCTTGTTGTTTCTTATGATGTTGTAACATTAAACTTATGCCCGATAGATTTTACCTTATTGACCACATAAATAATCTGCTCCTTATTAATCATGTCAAGGTGAAATGAGAGTGACTGCCCCTGACAGTGAGGCAACATGTAATTGAGTGTGGCATCAAGTGGCCCTGGCTAAATTCAAGTCAGAAAAAAACTCTCCACTGATTGGAGTCACACCTGACACAAAGGAAGGTAACAATGTTTGTTGGAGGCCAATCAGCTCAGACTCAGAACATTTCTGCAGGAGTTCCTCAGGGTGGTATCCTGGACTCGACCGTCTTCCATGACCACCTCTCCAACATAAAGTCAGAAGTAGTCATACTTTGCTGATGATTGCAGTTTGCAGTTCTCTCAGGTGGTGAAGCTGCTGCTGTTAGCCGTCAGCAATATCTGGACAACTTTCAAGCTTGATCCAGTTACATTTCTGGTCAATGGTAACCTCCAAGCTGTTGATGGTGAGACAGTCAGCAATTGTACTCTCACTTAATGGGTAGGGGAGATAATTACATTCGGTCTACTTGAGGTGGCCTTTGCCTAGCACTTGGGTAGTGTGAAGTGATTTGCCATTTATCAGTGCAAGCCTTAATATCTTTTCTAAGAAACAGCACCCAGAACAATATGATATCCTTAACTTTAGCTGAATCAATATTTTTCACGCAATCAATGTGCTTTCTTTGCTTTTGTATTCTGATTGCACACGTAAAGCCTGGCATCCCTTACAATACTCGTTTATTTTGTATCTTTGTCAAATTGCCCTCCTACATTGTCTAGCAACGCATTTTGCATTTCTTAGCTTCTCTACAGTTCTAAACCTTTTAGCTTTGTTTGATACACAAAAATAGTGCAGCAGTTGCAGGTTCAACGATCGATTTCTGCTCGTGACCCATCAGAGGAAAAGCTGTCGTCTTTTACGCGATGAGAGAATATTCATGCAATGCTGGATTTTAAGAGATGCCAACTGAACTATGCTCCTCATTCTTCTTTGCAGTGCTCTCCTTGGCCTGATGTCTCATACGTTAGTAGCACTCCCTCCATAGGTTACCACAGCTTGCCTGTCAGCTATAGTGTCAGTGAAGGGTATGTACCACATTCTCTACCACAATCCCCTTTGTCACTTGGTCATGAAGCAATTGTAGATTTGAAAATCAGTCTTTTTTTTTATTTGTTTAGGCAATCAATTATTTCTGATAATCTGGTTGCAGTGAATGAGTTGCTGTGTGCAACAGCAGGGATGAAGTTTCAGGAAAACCATTATACAAATCTGACATCATCAAATAAAAACCGAAAGAACTGCAGATGCCGTAAATCAGGAACAAAAACAAAGTTGCTGGAAAAGCTCAGCAGGTCTGGCAGCATCTGTGGAGGAGAAAACAGAGTTAACGTTTCGGGTCCGGTGACCCTTCCTCAGAACTGTTCTGAGGAAGAGTCACCGGAC
>NC_063338.1:81696761-81737292 GCF_021869965.1 Rhincodon typus
TCTGAGGAAGAGTCACCGGACCCGAAACGTTAACTCTGTTTTCTCCTCTGACATCATCAAGGTATGTTTACTCTATACCTTTGCAGCTGTGACCTGAATCAGGTCCTGTTTTGCACTGTCATCTGCCCTAACTAGAATCATAGAATCCATACAGTGCAGAAGCAGGCCATCCAGCCTTTCGAGTCCACATCCCACCCTCTACCCTTTCCCTGTAACCCTACATTTCCCATGGCTAATCCACCTAAATGTGCACATCCCTGGACACTGTGGGCAGTTGGTCAATCCACCTAACCTGCACAGCTATGGAGGAAACCAGAGCACCTGGGGAAAACCCACGCAGACAGGATGGAGAACATGTAAACTCCACACAGATAGTTGCCTGAGGCTGGAATTGAACCCGGGTCCCTGGCGCTGTGAGGCAGCAGTGTAGTATGATAATGTCAGGCAACGTAAATTCATCCTTCTGCCTTTGCAAACAACACTGCTTAGAAGTCTCCTATGTGTAAGTTCAGTCCATAGATATCATTTAAACTAAATATAGCTGCAATTTACTATAGAAATTTAAATGAGAACAGCTAATTAAACCCTTGCCCTCAGCTGTAAAGGCAGTTTCTGATCGTTACTGATTATTTTCTTTAAGCCTGCTGCATAGATTGTTTGGATTCCTCCCAGCCTCCAAAGCCAGATCTTCAAGATAATAATTATTTCTTTGACTCTCCTGTCCTCTGGCCCACTGACCCCACCCCATCCCTGCCCAACTTGAAGGTGGTTTTCTTCAGAAAAATCTTCCACTTTCCTGACCATTGCTGCATTCACCGTCCAAATCCAGAGTCTGAGTCTTGCTAAGTTATTCAGGGGCACCACTGATTCAGATTATGGTCCTCGCCCTGCTTCTGACAATGCTGCTTCCCAGCAGAGGCAGTAGACGAGAAGCAGAATCGCTGGCTGATCTCCTCGTTCACCATCCCAAAAGAAACATCTATTTATGTTGTGTCCAGGTGTCGCTGCTATTCTACCTCAAAGCAGCTAGTTTAGAAAGTACTGGGGATTAAACGTGGCTGAGGGGACCATATTTCAATATTACAGGAAATCACTGAGGGAACAGCTCTGCTTTGAAGTTAATTTGTCAATTGCTGAATGTTATTGTTGTAATGATTCACATCACCAATGTAGTTCATTTCTATAGAACTCCACCTTTGAGCCTTGGAGACAATAAGGACTGCAGATGCTGGAAGCCACAGCCAAAGGTGTGAAGCTGGCAAAGCTCAGCAGGTCAGACAGTATCGGAGCCAACGTTGACTTTCCTGCTCCTCTGATGCTGTCTGCTGTGCTTTTCCAGCTTCACACCTATAGACTCTATCTTGTCCTTGCCTTGAGTTCTTGAGTTATTCAAAATTAAACGAGTGGGACATTTAAATTCTGGGTCTTACACAAAGCTCTTTAGTAACCATTCTTTGTAGATGAATTTGCATATTTTGTTTTGATAGTTGTGTGTTACTATAGCTGCATCATCAGTCTCAAACTGTTCTTTATGGTTATGTAACTTCAGAAATTGGACAGCAACAAGCCCAGAGGAGCCACTGTCTCTGAGCATTGATGTAAGTACTTATGGGATCATGTAACTGTGCTGCTTTACTGTTTTAAGGACACTCTGATGTGCTACTCATTTCCCCCTTTCCTACCCTCAACAAACTTGAGGATATTCAAGACGATGTGTTTGTGTTTGTGTTCTGGCCTGCATCTTATGGGGCCTGAGCTTGCTGAACCCACGCTTGATCCCAGTTTAGCAATGTCTTGATTTTAATATTCTCATCCTTGTTTTCAGATCCCTCTTCTTATCTGTGTAATCTTCTCCAGTCCCACAATACACAGAGATATCTGCACTCCCCCACTTCTGGCATCTCGAGCATCTCTGATTTTAATCACCCAGCCTTCAGTCCCCTGGGCCCTGAGCTCTGGAATTCCTTGTCTACAACATCCCCTCTCAATGCTTCACTCTTCTCTTCTAAGACTCTCTTGAAAACCCATCTCTTTATCCACACTCTTGTATTCTAATCTAGTATCTCTTATGTGGCTTGTGTCATGTTTTGCTTTGTAATGCTGTTGTGAAGCACCTTTGGATGTTTATAGTGTTAAATTATATAAATGTCTATTGTTATAAGTTTCAATTGAAGGTGTCTTGTTCTTTTTATAATATAGTACCTGTTGCCGACAGCCTCGAGCCAGGAGGCACAGCAGTGGCTGCACAGAAACCGCTTCTCAGCATTCTGCCAATTATTTTTCAATTTTTCAGGTGAGGCGTGTTATTTCTACCAAAGAAGTCTAGAATTCATGGAAGCCCTTGTGAAATCCTCGAGGCCTTCAATAATGGCTGATCCCTGGTATCCACAAAAATTAAATCTGGACACAGAAACAAAAGTTTACTTATTTGTCAACAGAACGCTAACTGATTGGAGTCACTAAATACTCTTGTCCCTCCTCTTTATTGCTGGAGGCTTGAGGGTTGCAGAAGGCAGAACACTATTTTTTGTACTTCCCTTTGTTAGCTATCCTTTTAATCCACAAAATAAGCACAGATGTTCAGATAATCACTTTATTGTTAGCATTCAGGAAGCGAGATGGTGAAGGATAGAATACTGGAACCTAACCCTTATACACTTATAATTTTTTAATTACATAAATAAATATTACATATCATGCACTTTCAACTAATAGTAAGAGAAATCATAGAATCCCTATATTGTGGAAGCGGGCCATTTGGCCAGTTGAGTCCACACTGACCCTACAAAGAGCATCCCACCCTAAAACCCTGCGTATCTCATGACTAATCCACCTAACCTGCATATCTTTGGACTGTGGGAAGAAATCGGAGCACCCAGAGGAAACCTACACAGACACGGGGAGAATGTGCAAACTCCCCACAGACAGTCGCCTGAGGTTGAGAATTGAATGTGGGTCCCTGGCGCTGTGAGGCAGCAGTGCTAACTACTGAGCCAACATGCTGCCTTTTTAGCCTGTTCCTGTTTAAAATCTCTTTTGAAATAACCTGAAACAACTAGGTGTGGCATTTCCCTCTCGGGGATGTTCAGTGGTAGCTACCCCCAAATGCCCATGCCTGGTTCTGTTCATATGCTTTTGTTTAAAAATTCTTTATTGACATGTTGTGAGAGATGGGATTTGAACCCATACCTTCTGGCCCGGAGGTAAGGACACTACCACTGCACCGCAAGTGGATTTTGGTCCTAGTTAGTTTGTTAATCAATCTGGTCCACACAGGTAATGACACACACCTCTAGGGCAGTTGAGTCATAAATACAGACCTCCTGGCCCAATGGTAGGGACACTATCACTGTGCCATGAGACTCATTTTTTTGCATAATCTGTAAATCAGATTAAATTAATTAATTGACCAAATGACACACCCATAAAGGAGCACCATATCAACATTTAAATTCTCAAATTAACTTACAAAATTAAAATTAAATTTTGGCTGTGAGCCACTTCTATTTATGGCTATTATCTAATGAACCTGTTATGATGCACTGCTGGAGCAGGTGGGACTTGAAACCAGGTCTCCTAGCTCAGAGGTAGAGGCACTATCACTATGGCACAACAGCCATAAGACCAGAAGATATACAAGCAAAAATTAGGCCATTTAGCCCTTCGAGTCTGCTCCACGATTCAATCATAGCTGATAAGTTTCTCAACCCCTTTCTCCCCGTAACCCTTGATCCCCTTGATAATCAAGAACCTATCTATCTCCATCTTAAATATACTCAATGACCTGGCCTCCACAGTCTTCTGAGGCAGTGAGTTCCATAGATTCACCACTCTCTGGCTGAAGAAGTTTCTTCTTATCTCCATTCTAAAAAGTCTTCCCTTTACTCTAAGGCTGTGCCCTCGGGTCCTAGTCTCTCCTAATAATGGAAACATCTTCTGAACATCTCCTCTGTCCAGGCCATTCAGTATTCTGTAAGTTTCAATTAGATCCCCCCTCATCCTTCTAAACTCCATTGAGTATAGACACCGAGTCCTCAAACATTCCTCATATATTAAGCTTTTCATTCCTGGGACCATTCTTGTGAATCTCCTCTGAACCAGCTCCAGGGCCAGTAACATCGTTCCTGAGATATGGGCCCAAAACTGTACACAATACTCCAGATGTGGCCTGACTAGAGCCTTATAGAGCCTCAGAAGTACATCCCTGCCTTTATATTCCAGTCTTCTCAAAATAAATGACAAATTTGCTTTTGCCTTCCTATCTACTGACTCAACCTGCAAGTTTACCTTGAGAGAATCCTGGACTAGAACTCCCAAGTCTGACTGCCCTTCATATTTATGAATTTTCTCTCCATTTAGAAAGTAGTCCATGCCTCTATTCTTCTTACTAAAGTGCATGACCTCACACTTTCCCATGTTGTACTCCATCTGGTACTTCTCTGCCCATTCTCCTAACCTGTCCAAATCCTTCTGCAGCCTCCCTGCCTCCTTAATACTACCTGTCCCTCCACCTAGCTTTGTATTGTCTGTAAACCTAGCCAGAATGCCCTCAGTTCCTCTATCTAAATGATTAATGTATAAAGTGAAAAGTTGTGGTCCCAACACTGACCCTTGTGGAACACCACATGTCACTGGTTGCCATCCTGAGAAAGACCCTTTTATCCCCACTCTCTGTTTTCTGCCAGAGAGCCAATCTTCTATCTGTGCTAGCACCTTGCCTCTAACACCATAGGCCCTTATCTTACTCAGCAGCCTCCTGTGAGGGACCTGGTCAAAGGCCTTCTTGAAGTCCAGGTAGATAACATCTATTGGCTCTCCTTGGTCTAACCTGCTCGTTAAGAATTCTAGCAGATTTGTCAGGTATGACCTCCCATTGATGAAACCATACTGACTTTGCCCTATTATACCCTGCACTTCCAAGTATTCATAAATCTCATCCTTCACAATAGACTCCGAAATCTTACCCAAGACTGAGGCTGGGCTAATCGGCCTGTAATTTTCCATCTTTTGCCTTACTCCTTTCTTAAATAGAGGTGTCATGTTAACGATTCTCCAGCCCTCTGACTTTAGCGATTCCTGAAAGATCACCACTAATGCCTCCACTATCTCTTCAGCTATCTCCTTAAGAACTCTGTGGTGGAGTCCATCTGGTCCAGGTGACAAATCCACCTTCAGGCCATTCAGATTTTCTAGCACCTTCTCCTTCGTGATGGCCATCATACTCAGGTCTGCCCCCTGTCTGTCTTGAATTTTTGGGATATTGCTTATGTAACACCGTAAAGACTGACAAAAAGTAATTATTCAGTTCCTTAGTCATCTTTGTTCCCCACTACTGTCTCTCTAGCATCACTTTATAGTGGTCCAATGTCCACTTTTGCCTCTCTTTTGTCCTTTATATATCAAAAGAAACTCTTACAGTCTTCATTTATATTACTGACTAGCTTACCCTCATATTTAATCTTTTCCCTCCTTATTTCTTTTGTTGCCCTCGCTGATCTTTGTAAGTTTCCCAGTCCTCTGGTTTCCCACTGCCCTTTGCCACATTATATGCTTTCTCTTTTGCTTTTATACTGTCGCTGACTTCCCTAGTCAGCCATGGTTGCCTCATCCTCTCTGTAGCATGCTTCTTTTCCCCAAGGATGAATTTTTGCCGTGTCTCCTGAATTACTCCCAGAAACTCCTGCCATTGCTGTTCCACTGTCTTTCCTGCTAGGCTCCTCTCCCAGTCAATTCTGCCCAGCTCCTCCCTCATGCCTCTGCAGTTACCTTTATTCAGCTGTAATACCGTTACCTCTGATTCTATCTGCTCCCTCTCAAACTTCAGAGTAAAATCAATCATATGATGATCACAGCCTCCTAAGGGTTCCTTCACCTTAAGCTCCCTTATCAAGTCTGCCTCATTGCACAACACTAAATCCAGTACTGCCTATTCACTTCTGGGCTCCACCACAAGCTGCTCCAAAAAGCCATCTCGTAGACATTCCACAAATTCCTGTTCTTGCAATCGACTACCAACCTGATTTTCCCAGTCCATCTGCATATTGAAATCCCCCATGATCATTGTAACTTTGCCTTTCTTACACATCTTTTTAATCTCCTGGTGTATCTTGCACCTCAGCTCCTGACTGAGGTTTAGAGGCCTGTATGTTTTTTTTTAAATCTTTTGCGGTTCCTCGACTCTACCAACACAGATTCTACATCATCTGATCCGACTTTGTTTCTTACTATTGATTTAATTTCATTTCTTACTTATAAGGCAACCCCACCCCTTCTGCCCGCCTGCCTATCTTTTTGATAAGATGTATATCTTTGGACATTTAGCTCGCAGTCCTGATCCCCTTGCAGCGATGTGATGCCCACCATGTCATATTTGCCAATTTCGAGCCACAAGCTCATTTACCTCATTTCTTATACCGCGTGCATTCAGATGTAACACCTTCAGTCCTGTATTAACCGTCCCAATTCTCATTGTCACTCGTTTATCCAGTGTGCTTGAAGTTTGATTCCTAATCCTTTCCAAACACTCTGTCCTATTTGTGTCTGTGCTGGAGAATTTAATAACCTCTCCCGAGTTCTTCTTTCCTGTCATTTCTTTCATATTTTTCCACACAATTGAATCCACCGCTATAGATGTTAACCTGCTGCTTTGTTTCCTACTGGGCTAAGTTTCACCACTTACCCACTTTCTACGTTAAGGTCCTGTTGTCCACCCTATTTACCCTTTTTGCTAGAACATTGGTCCTGGCTTGGTTCAGATGGAGACCATCCCAATGGTATAGATCCCTGTTCCAATACTCATGCCAGTATCCCATGAAGAGGAGTCCCTCTTTCCCACACCACTCCTTTAGCCACGTGTTTAATTCCCTTATTCTTGTGTCCTTATGCCAATTTGCACGTGGCTCAGGCAGTAATCCGAAGATTATAACCCTTGAGGCCCTGTTCTTTAATTTGGTTCCTAGCTCCTGATAATCTCTGAACAGGTCCTCTTTCCGAGCCTTGCCTATGTTATTTGTTCTAACATGGACCACAACAACTGGATCCACCGCCTCCCTCTCCAATATCCTTTCAAGCTGGTCAGAGATATCCCTTACCCTGGCACCAGGCAGGCAACACACCATGTGGGACTCTCGATTCTGCTTACAAAGGATACTATCTATTCCCCTAATTATAGGATCCCCTACAACTACTACCTGTCTTTTTGCTGCCCCCTCTTGAATGGCCTCCCATGCCACAGTGCAGTGGTCAGTTGGCTCATCCTCCCTGCAGCCCAAATCCTCATCCACACAGGGAGCAAATACCTTGTACCTGTTGTACAAGGTCAAGATTTGAGGTTCCTCTGCTCCCGACTGCAGGATCCCTCTACATGCTTCGCTTACAGTCACACCCTGCTGTCCCTGGCCACTGACCAAATTTGAAGTACTTAATCTACCAGGTGTGACTGCCTCCTGAAACAAATTGTCCAGGTACTTCTCCCCCTCCTGGTTGTGCTGCAGTGTTTGAAGCTCCGATTCCAGCTCATCAACTCTGAGCCGAAGTTCCTCGAGCAACCAACACTTGCTGCGGATGTGGCCACTGCAGTTCGCAATGGGATTAGCCAGCTCCCACATCATACAGCTACAACATATCACCTGTCCAGCCGTCTCTACTTAATTAATTACTTTATTAATTTATATAATTTGTTATAATGAGTTAATTAAATTTGTTGATACTTCTTTCCTGGGTTCTTTTTCAAATTTAGTGCAGATTTCCGACCAACCAATCAGGTCACAGCCTCCTTGTGACATCACTGCAGTGTTTTGCAGCTAGAGTATCCTGAGCCCCTGTAGATTTATAATCACTCAGTGCTTTTCCTCCACCCTTAGACAGCTTCCTACCGACTAGGCCGTGATCCCCAAGACCCGGTAGATTTATACTGACTCTGTGCTGCTGTTCCACCCTCCAGTGGCTTCCCACTGACTCACCTCCTCCTGGACTACAAGAACCCTAATGTTTCTGTTTATATCTTTTTTCCCTGTGTGTATGTATATCTTTTGATTTAACTTATTTTCCTAATCAACCTATTCAGAGTTGTTATGACACCTCTGGAACAGATGGAACTTGAGCCATTCAAGGACACTACCACTTCACCACAAGAGGACCCTTTTTCCTGTTTATATCAGATGAATCCCTAATTCATCCCACCCATTGAACATAATTAACCCTCAATTCATGCGCATTTTAACACTCACTATCTCTCTGCTTCTTACATAATGCCATAGTTTAGTTCTGCGGTTAGTTTTGGTGGATGAGAGGGAAATCCTGGACTGTGTTTTCTATCTTCTTTCTAAACATTAAGATTGAAGATGCTACACCGCTTGAACAGGCATTTGAATATTTTCTGTAATTTGTAAATTTTATTTTCATTCTAGAAAAGTATTTTGTTTTATTGACGGTTATTGCTATGATATTGATTCCATCAGTGTATTTTCCAATAAATATATGTTCTGTGCTCTAAACTATAGCTCGTGTGTGATTTTTTTTTTTGAAAGATAACGGAAGGTGCATTGTGTAGAAATAAAGCAATAAGGACTGGATGTCATGATGCTTAAAATATATCTGGGCTTTGTGAAGTTACTGCCCGCCTTACTAAAATTTAGAACACTTGTACAAGATCCTAATTAATCCAGTATTTTTGTCTGCTGCATTCAATTAAACTTACATGAACTTGCATTTACTTCCAGGGTCAGACTTCCACCATACATAGCATGCCTTTAACTTCTTCGCAGTTTGCATGCTTACATGCATGTTCTAATGAATTCCTCAGGTGCAGACTTGTTGAAAATGTCTAAAGAAGATTTGATCCAGATTTGTGGTCCAGCAGATGGAATCAGACTTTTTAATGCAATTAAAGGAAGGTGAGTCATTCAAAATATTGCACCATAACTTTCTTGCTATAATAACCAATATTCTTTAAACAAGCCACGATCAAGTGTAGAATTGCAATCCTTTATTGTAGATCATTCCATTCCAATTGAACTGACATAATTTACTTCTTTTGTCCCAATTTATGTGTAAAGCTTCTTGAATGGCTACCTTTGCATTTGCCTTATAGTAGAGACCTATGAACTTTAAAGAGGTCTTGTGGCTCAGTAGGTAGTATCTTTCTCATCTGGGCCAGAAGCTGAGTGTTCAAAACCTACCCCAGGACTTGATGGCCATGCAAGGAGCCTCATGACATGGTCAAACATGTTATTAACATCCACCTGTTAATTCTTCCATCATGCCAGTGGTAAGAGCAAGAGATTCCTAGTTAGCCATACTTGATGTGAGTGGTATTGCTCAAACTGTAACCAGTTGTCTTTCTTGAACAGAGAGAAATGCCAATGATCCCTTGCGGAATGAACAAAAAAAGTCCCAAACTGCCGAAGATATTCTAAAGCCTGTTGAGGCTATGCATCTTCAAACATCTAGGTAGTTTTCTCTTGCCCGTCAAAGCTTATTGTATGACTCACGTTCCACTTTTTGACAAATGCTCACCGATACTAGTCTGTTGTTGACTATTTTCTCCATTTCTTTTTCTCTGTATGCTGCTGAATGCCGGTGGGCACCAGCACCGTACCAAAATACAGAGAATTCCATGAGATCTAATGAAGACCTTCAAGTGTAATCCCTTTGCCAATTTGAACAAATTCACAAATATTTCTGTATTATGGTGTGTACGCTTCTGTTTAAAGTTGACTCAAAGGCAGTTTTACTTAAGTAGATAGACAGGTTTTGAGGTGTCTCCCTGAGTATTTTTTGGTCACTTGTAGTTCAAGCATGGCTGCGATTGAGTAAGTACTCATTAACTTCTTGTAGTGCTACGTTAACAAAAAATACGTTGACAATTGCTAGCCTTGTAGACAATTCAAATGTGAAATGCTTAAATATATTTTAGACTTGCATCTGTTGTAGCTATTCATCCCTAATAATACTGCAGTCTGAAATTAACTTTGGCTTTCAAGTACTGTATTAATACCCCTCTTTCTGGTACTCATGCTCACAGAAATGTGTATCCAAAACTGACTATCTACATGTGTCAGGAGCCTGAAAATAATCGCGATAATCATCAACAAAAACAAGACACCATCGGGGGAATTAGCCCTTCATGCGGTGAGTTCTGGTCTGGGTATGTTTTAGCAAGAATGAGCCTTTGTGAAAGCCTGTCAGAACCAGAAGGAGGTTAGAAATTTCACTGAAAAATCTTTTTTTTCTGTCCTCAACCACATTAATGCCAATACCCCTTCTCCATCACTTAGCAACACAGCAAAGCCTAATGGTCTTGCTTTCAGATTTGGGGATTTGCTTTAGTTTCCAAACTATTCCAAAGCACGTGAACAAAGAGAATGTTCTTATTTTTGTGTATTTCAGTCTCAGGAATATGGTAGGATATGGCAAGGCACATTCCAGCTCCAGCAAACATTTCCACTAGGATAAGAATATTAATGAAACTGCTTGAAGCTGTATTATTACATAAGCGCAGGACAGGGCACTGACTGCATGCAAGGGCTCACCAGAGATTGTTACAAATTAAGTGAAAGGATTAAGAAGTGGCACAAAAGATTTCAGTATAGATAGATGAAATTAACATATTCCACAACAGTAGGTATAGCATTTGCAAACAAAAAGGGACTACTTAGGAAAACTAAATGGTTATGATTATTATGCAGAAGCTATCCAATCCACACAAAGGATTTGGGTGTGATTTTTCATCACAATGAAGATACAAGCAGCCATTAACAGCATGGTTAACTGAGCTGGAATGTGTTTCAAGGACATTTGGTTGTAAGTTGAAATGAATTATTAACTCTGTACAATACCTTAGTAAGGTCATTTAATGTTTTCCAGAGGATTTATTTTAGGCAGTAATGTTCTCACAAAAAGACTGCTTGGGCAAGTTCAGAAAAGAGTAGGATGACACTTGGGCTTAGCCTCACTGCGATGTGGAAAGACTTTTAAAGAGCGGTTTTTAATTTGTGAAGTGAAAAGACTTAGAAAGAACATGACTGAAGTTTTGAAGATGAAAAATGCGAGCAGAAGCTGAATTCACTTGAGCTTTAATTTCAGTTTGAGGATAATAACTAAATTAGCAATCCTTGGACAACACTGCATAATAGGAAGATTTTTATGTTCAGTTTGCATCCCAGCACATATTTCCAGCAGAAGTAGTTAGCAAGCAAGGAACAGCCTTAGGTCACAGTCCACATTAAACCCAATAGTATAAGAAGGTATGAGACTCTATAGAGATTCACAAACTGAGAAACGGAACATCAAAGGTGGTAATTCAGAATTACATGGTACATGTGCTGGTGAGTATGGGGACAACAAGATAAAGCAGGTTAATTCATTACTTGCGGAAAGGTACAGAACTGAGGTCTTCATTTTTCTGGGGCACTGGGACATCTTTGCTGGGTGACCTGTAAAAGGTTGCGCCTGAGCAAAGCTGGGACCAATGTCCTTGTGGGAAGTTAGGTATTGCTGTGGGGGAAGGTACAAACTAATTGGTCAGGTTGGGGTATAAATTAATTTGGCAGTGGGCGGATATCAGTGTGGAACGAAAACATAAGGGACAGCACAGTGGCTCAGTGGTTATCACTACTGCCCCACAGTGCCAGGGACCCAGGGTTCAATTCCAGCCTCAGTCAGCTGTCTGTGTGGAGTTTGCACATTCTCCCTGTGTCTGCGTGAGTTTCCTCCATGTGCCCTGGTTTCCTCCCACCGTACAAAGACATACAGGTTACATGCAGGGTTACAGAGATGGTGTGGGTGGGATGCTGATCAGAGGGTCAGTGCAGACTTGATGGGCCGAATGGCCCCTTTCTGCACTGTAGGGATTCTATGGCAAGGGAAGCAACAAAAATGGAAGTTGACAAACTGCAATAAAGCAATCCAGAGGAGAGGAACCAGTTAGAGGTCAAATGAAAAGCAGATTCCAGCATGGTTGGAAAGTATGTATGTTAATGCATGCAGTGTGACAGAGAAAGTTGGTAAGTTGCAGGCATGGGTTGTAAAGGAGATTTGAGCAGGCAAGGGAACTTACTGGGATCGCAACACATTTAGGAGGAATAATGAAAGAAAGGAGGTGAGGGTGAGAATGTGAATCATGTATAGTATTACATTCTGGAGATTGGATGACCTGCTTGACAGTTCCAAAGACAAGATACATTTGGTTAACAATTTGGGAGCAGAGGAGAAGCTATTCTGCTGCCTGGCAAGGAGCAGCAAGTATTTGTCAGCATGTTTAGGAAAGATATAAAAATAATAGTGATACTAAAGGACTCGAGTATCTTAATACAGACTGGAGTTAAATATCAATGTAGAGGGTTAAAAGGGGACAGAATTCCTGAAATTATACAGGCACACCTTCATGATCAGTACGTTTCCAGCCCAATGAGGAAGGCAGCTATGCTGGATCTCATTTCGGACAATGAAGCGGGGAAAGCATTTGAGAAGCAGTGATCATAATACTTTTTGGTTTGGAGTAAGGAGTGGAGCAAGGAGCGATGAAAATGGAAATACTAAAGTGGAAGAGGGCTACTTTCAGTAAGTCGCAAAGGGATATAGACTTCGATGTCAAATTTGCAAATGGTACAAAACTCATGAACATGGGAAAGAGTGAGGAGGATCATTACCAGATTTCAGGAAGGCATAGACAGACTGGTGAAATGCCACACACAGGTGAAATTTCATGTAGTGCCACTGGTGGCACAGTGACTCAGTGGTTATCACTGCTGCCACACAGCGCCAGGGACCTGGATTTGATTCCACCCTAAGGACCTTGACCTTGATTGTCTGTGTGGAGTTTGTGCATTGTCCCCACGTTTGTGTGGGTTTCCTCCGGGTGCTCCGGTTTCCTCCCACAGTCCAAAGATGTGCAAGTTAGGTGGATTGGCCATGCTAAATTGCCCGTAGTATCCCGAGATGTGAAGATTAAGTGGATTAGCAACGGGACGTAAAGGGTTACAGGGAGGGGGTGGGTCTGGTTATGAACTCGATGGCCGAATGGCCTGCTTCTACACTATTGGGATTCTGTGATTCTACTGATGCATCTTGGAAGCACGATGAGAATGGAAGATATAAGCCAAGTGGTGCAGTTTTACAGTGAGTACAGTTTTAAGGAACAGAGAGACCAATTTAAGAGGGTGGTTCTTATAGAAATGTCTGGTATGCTGGGCTTTATCAATGGTGGCATAGAGTACAAAAGTAAGGGAATTGTGTTAGGTCAGTCTTTAAGAAGCAGAGGTTAGGTAGCAGCTGGAGAATTCTGTCTAATTCTGGGTGCCAAATGATATGAAGGATGTTCGTGTTTTCGAGAGGGTGCAGAGGAGATTTACTCGATTGAAACCAGGAGTAGAATTATGTGGAAAGGCTAGAGAAGCTATGATTTCTTTGCTCAGAGCAGAGAAGATTAAAGGGAGATTTAATAGAGGTTTTCAGAACGTGAAGAGTTTTGACAGAGCACATATGGAAAAGCTGCTTCCATGCAGAAAATGAAAAGACTTTTTTCTCATTCAATAGTATATGCAATAGGTTGGTGTATTCACTAAAGATAAATTGACAAGTTTGCTTTGAAGCATTGAGAGAGATAATGGGCAAATGCACAGCAGATAAAATTTAACATAGAGAATTGCGAAATTATACAGTGTGTGAGACCAGAGAGACCGGGGGGTGTTTGTGCAAGAAAAACAAGTTGAAGCTGATAGGACTCATTGAGCAAACAGGAAGATGAGAGTACAAAGGCAAATGTGAACCATTTTCAAACACTGGTTCAACCTCATCTGGAGTATGTTCTTCAACTCTGGGCACCACTCTTCAAGAAGCAATGTAGAAAAAGATTTACAGGAATAGTTTCAGGGTCATTGAGGATCATTAACTACATGAAATAATTGGAAAGGATGGAGTTGTCCTCCTTTTGAGAAGTGAAGTTGGAGACATTGTTTGATTGAGGTGCTCAAAATCAGGAGAAATTTAGAACAGAGTAGACCGAGCAAAACTGTTCCCTTTGAAGGGATTGCGAATCAGAAACAACTTATTGATAAAAGAGCAAACAGCAACACCAGGATTAATTTTTTTTAATGCAGAGAATGGTTTAATTCTGGAATGCACTGCCTGAGAATGTGGTAGAGCAGGATTAAGCGGTGACTATCAGAGGTGGATTAGAGAATTATCTGAAAAGTTTTACAGGGATATGAGGAAAAGGTATTTGAATGGGACTAAACTGATTTACTCTTACTGAGACTACACATGCGCAGAATGGGCCAAATGGCCTGCTCCTGTGCTGTACCATTTATATGATTCCATGGTTGTCTCCCCACACCTACAGTATATGTATCAACATCGGGAGAAGTGGGAAGCAAAGAGGAAAACATTTCCAAGTATTTAATGTGTTTCTTATTTGAACTGTTTTTTATGTGATGAAATTCTTTTTCCCGGTTTCCTCCAGTATACCATGCAATCTTTTTGGAAGAGCTGACAGCGATAGAATTAACTGAGAAAATAGCAAATCTGTACAGCATTTCTCCGCAGCAGATTAACCAGATCTACAGACAGGGACCCTGTGGGATCCACGTGCTTGTCAGTGATGAGGTGAGATCCAAGAGAGGTCCATGCGCAGAATGGCAGCTGAGATGGCGGTCGACCTTTTTTTTGACCTTTTCTTTAAAAAGATTTTTCTTTCTCTGGAATCGTCTGTTGGGTTTGAATACTCCAGAATGGAATCAATTTGGACTCAGGTTGAGAGTTCCATTTGTTAGGTGTTTGCTGACCAGAGTGTTTCTCTTAACTTCGGCTTTTCTGAATAGGAGACTAATAAAACATTTTCTATTGCTTCCTTTTGTCTTTTTTCTTCTTTTCTGTACTTTACTTTCCTTCCATTCTTCTCTCATTCCCCTCCTTCCTGTTTTCCTCCCTTCTTGCCCTTCTTTCCTTCATCTGCGTCTGCTTTCCTTCCTCCTTCCCCTCTTTCTTTCCATTTTCTCCTCCTCACTCCTGGACTGAAATCTTTTCTCACTTTCTTCACTCTGTCTTTCCTTCTTCAATTGGCATTATTTTCAAACTTTATTTACCTCATTAATTTTTCCTTCTTTTCTTTGTAATTATGGTTATATCCTTTGAGGTGGTGTGGCCTCTCATTATTCATACTTCAAATTTAAAAACAACTACCTAGAGATCGCTGACCCATATTAGAGTTTAAATTGAGGCCTACTGGAAGGTTATCATGCTGGAGTTGCCAAAATCTCAATACAAACATTACTTTTCACAACATCTTGTAAGCTGGGTAAAGTGTGCTTCAATAATTAGAGGAATTTGCTGAGGTAAATACTGAGATTTGGCATTTTAACATATTGGTGGAGGAAAACTAAGATCTTTACATTATATGGTAGCTATAGCTATCTGTTCTTGATATGAAGCCCCTGAAGAAGATTATATTATGACAAAAATATAAGGTGGTGGCAAACTACATGTGACAGAGATGGGTACATTTATTGAACCGATATGCTTACCTGGTCACTGCAGTATCTTTGCTTATTTGAATTAAAAGTCCTCTCCAGTGTTTGTTATAGAGTTGAAGAAAATTACATTGAATAGACTTGGATTTGTCAAATGTTCCCTGAAGCATATTTTCTGACTGATACAAAATTAAAAACAGCAGTTGTGGTATTGACAATTTATTGCTTCGTTTTGGTTCTGAGCTTATAAAGTCTCAGGTGAAGTAAGAGAAAGAGTTGTGAGAAATGCCAGGGTGTGTTTTGAATGATGAATTTATTTCACGCCTTGTTTGGTACGTTACAAAATACTTAATAACATGAGCTTTTGGGCAGTGATTGCGTGTTGCATCTGGGAAATGACTCTGATTTGCCGAGAATGATTTGAGTCTGGATGTGTTGCTGCTTAGCCCAGCTTGTCCCCAATTAGAAAATGATACAATCTTAGTTCAAGCAAAATGAATGCGGTTAGAGATTTGTGTAGACATGAAAGCTACTGTATTCAGACCTCTATTTGTCTTGCCAACTTAAACGCGAGGTTACTGACTTGCCAGGAATTCCTATGGGTGGGTTGGTTTTGGGGGGTGCGGGGGGCGGGGAGGGGGATGCTTCTGGAAGACGCGGTTAATCTTCCTTACCACTGATCTTAGCCGGTCTCTGTTTTCTGACCCAGGAGTCAGCTTCACTTGCAGGACTCAATGTTTTAATCATTTAAAACTGGGATTCTCCAGTTGCACCCTTTTGCCCCAGGCTGCTTTTACAAGTAACAGACTTCTTGTTTTTGATTTAATATTTGGGTGCGGTAAATATGAAGCAATTATGCTTACAGTAAAGTCATGATAAGTTGAATTGCAGAGGGCTCATCCTTAAATTTGTGTTAAATTGTAATAATTGAGGAAGCCCAACCTATTGTACCAGTCCTGAGGTACTATGATCTAATTGAATGGTGAAGCAGCCTTGACAGGTGAAAGATGTGCTTCCACTCATGTTTAATATGTTCATGTGTTCATTTGTCAACAAACATGCTCTGTGTCAACATAAACCCAAATGAAAACACAGTTGCACAGTGCGTATGTGAAAAGTCTCTGTACTTTTTAAGTTGTTTACACCTTACAGTGACCTGACCTTGTCCAGTAAAAGGCACATTGGGAGCTCGTTGTGGAAAAATGCAGTCATCTTTTTTCCCCTCCGTGTGCTGTCTTTAGACACAGCTATCGTGTTGTCAGTGCAGTCAAATGTGTTTTCTGTGTCTTTATTGTGCACTGTGAAGTCCTGGAGCACCGTGCTGCCTCTGTAGCTTTAACTGGGCAAAACAGGTGGGTGAGCAGGCAGCATTCATCAGAGATTTTGGGGTTGTCACGGTGTATCAGGTTCACCTTGTATCCGATCAACTGAACTTTTAACTTTCTCTCAGGTTATTCCATGCTTGCTGTGTTTGAATATTCTTTCACAGAGAGTTCTCAAAGTCAAATGGTGGCTTGCCTGTGATTTTGTGCTTTAACATGACCCATGGCCTTGTGGAATTCTATGCTCACAGAGAGCTACTGAGGTCAAATCGTGGAATGTTTTCAAGAAGGAATTGGATATAGTTCCTAAGGCCAAAGGGATCAAAGTGTATGGGGAAAAAGCAGGAAGAGGCTGCTGAGTTGGATGATCAGCCATGATCATATTGGATGGTGGAGCAGATTTGAAGGGTTGAATGGCCTACTGCTGCTATTTTCTATGCTTATGTGTTTCTAACTCTGCTCTGTTTGGTTGGCTCAGTTATACAATAAATGTGTATGGGTTTGGCTAATCCTGGCATTGCCGATACAGAATTCTGGCCAATCATGGTAATCTTTCTATTGGATTCCCTGTTCTTCCAGCAGAAATGGCTAGCAGTTTTGCCACAGCTGGAGTTTCAGGTGACCCGAGTTTCACTGTAATTAGCTTCAACTGGAGCTGTTGCTACACCATCATAGTATGAAGCAAAACTCTTACAACATGCCTCATGTATCAGAATAAATTTGATCCAGAATATATGACATAGTGCAGCTAAGATGATTGACAATTCCTGTCAGATTTTCTGAGGGCATTCAATTCTTAAGTACAAGCTAAATGCCCAAAATGCTAAATTTTAAGTCTGAACTTTTAAAGCTGGGTGACTCTTTAAACAAAAAAGACGTGTGACTATCCCCCAGGCTTCTTGTCCATTCCTGACCTGTTGTCCATAATACAAGCGTTGGTTAGACAGTCATAGAGCGGTACAGCATGAAAACAGACCCTTCGGTCCAACTTGTCCATGCTGACCAGATATCCTAAATTAATCTAGTCCCATTTCCCAGCATATCCCTCTTAAACCCTTCCTATTCATGTATCCAATCAGATGCCTTTTAAATGTTGTAATTGTACAAGCCTCCACCACCTCCTCTGGCAGCTCACTCCATACACGCACTGCCCTCTGCGCAATAAAGTTTCCCCTTAGGCCCCTTTTTAAGTCTTTCCCCTCTCACCTTAAACCTGTGCCTTCTAGTATTGGACTCCCCTACCCCGGGGAAAAGACCTTGGCTATTCACCCTTTCTATGCCCGTATTGATTTTATAAACTCCAATAAGGTCACTCCTCAGCCTCGGACGCTCGGGGAAAATAGCCCCAGGCTATTCAGCCCCTGCCTATAGCTCAAACTCTCCAATCTTTGCAATATCCTTGTAAATCCTTTTCAAACCCTTTCAAGTTTCACAACAGTCTCTACTCACCTCTCGACTTAGCGTGGCTCTTACATGGGTGTCAATCCACCTTCGCTGTAATTTTTTTTTGTCGAGGTGGGAGGAGAGTCAAGGTGAGCTGTGTGGCAGCTTTTGCTGTGTGGGCAACTGTCAGAGAGGATGTGGGGGCTTATACTACCTGGAGGATGGGGAAGATTCCTGTGCTCACTAATCATATCCCTCAAGATCCTACTCCTCCCTACCTCAGATCTGGGAGAGAAGCTTTTTTGGCTTGTGGACTGGTTGTAATCCCAGCAGTGGCCAGTCCTGTCCTCCGTTGTTGCTGGAACACCAATCAACAATTCTCTTGGGCAGCACTTCCTTCTGACGAAAGTATAAGTCTTAACTTGATTCAATTAAAGCTTTGCCAGCATAATATTGGTCCAGGGCAGCTGGATATGTACTGGAACAAAAACAGAAGCTGCTGGAAAAGCTCAGCAGATCTGGCAGCATCTGTGAAGAAAAAATCAGAGTTAACGTTTTAGATTTGGTGACCCTACCTCAGAACTTTTCCAGCAACTTCTGTTTTTGTTCCTGATTTACAGCATCTGCAGTTCTTTCGGTTTTTATTGGATATCTGACTGGCTAAGTATCGGCTGACATTAAGTAATTGTCTGTAATCTATTCGACATCCACAACTTTGTCTTTTTGGACACTCATATTGTGCCAATCTTCAATTTTAAACAAGGAACAAAAACAAAGTTGCTGGAAAAGCTCAGCAGATCTGGCAACATCTGGGAAGAAAAAAATTCAGAGTTAATGTTTCAGGTCTGGTGACCCTTCCTCAGGATAACAGCATCCGCAGTTCTTTTGGTTTTTATTCAATTTTAAACAAGTCTGATTTAGAAATGTAATTGCACTCCCTAAATCCTTAAAACAAGATCTACATAATCACTGTTTCTTTTAAGATTTGCATTCAGAGATTGTAAGTTTGAGGTTATCACGTGGCATTGATTGTCAGAGGTTAAAGATTTATAAATAGACTTTTCCTTGCACCCAGGCTGTGGAATTGACTTATTGTGTGATTCATGCTGTTGAGCTGTTGAGAGTACCGTGGCATTCAGGTGGTCAATTTAATAGTCGTGGTGTTTTGCTATATTGCTTATTGAGAACTCCACAGTTAACCAATGATGAATAATGCATTGTTTTAAGGACTTCTGTGACATTGACAACAAGGTGTATATTTGAGACAACACAATGTGGAGCTAGAGGAACACAGCAGGCCAGGCAGCATCAGAGGAGCAGGAATGTTGACGTTTTGGGTCGGGACCCTTCTTCAGAAAATGTCAACTTTCCTGCTCCTTTGCTGCCCGGCCTGCTGTGTTCCTCCAGTTCCACACTGTGTTTTCTTTGACTCCAGCATCTGCAGTTATTGCTATCTAAGGTATATATTTGATACCGTTCTGTAGCAATTTGTGCCAGTTAGAGATTCTACCAGATAAGGGGTTGGGTGCAGGAGGTAGACAAATTACGAAGTGATTACAGGTTTGATCCCTCAGCCTAGTTATTTTTTTCAATTTCTCATGGAAGTATTGTTTGCTTAGTATAAGATGATTTTGGCAATTGTTTTACATGAGGCTCATTTAGCAGTTCTCTTATCCATGAGTTTGAAGCTTGTGGTTCAATTCTCACTTCAGCACAAAACTCAAATCTGACACTTCAGATTAGTACTAAGGGAATGCTACGCTGATTGAGGTGCCATCTTTCAGATGAGACGTTATAGTAGGCCCTGTATGCCTTGAGTTCAACAGAAAAGAGGCAATGCACAATTTTGAAGAAGAGTCAGGAAACACAGCAGTAAGTTTGCTTTCAGCAATGTTTGACAAATGTAGTCAAGGTAAGTGATTCGATCTGTATTGGTTGAGAGAGAAATGCTGGCCAGGACACTGGGAGAACTCACCTGCTCTTCTTTCAATCATAGAATTGGATCTTTTGCATTCGCCTGTGAGGGCACCCCATTTAATGTCTCAGTGAAAAGGCTGGCATTGTTGATAGTGCAGTTCTCTCTGAACACAATATCAGCCTCGACTATGTGCTGAAGTCTCTGGATTGGGGATTTATATGCATGACATACCAACTCTTGGCTGACAGTTGCCAGTGATGCAAGTAACAACAGTTGACACTGTGCTTCCAAGGTGCCAGTTGAGATCCTCGCAGCAGTCACTAGGCTGCAGTCCATTTGTTTTTAATGTCTGGTAAGTTACAGAAGATCCATTGAAGATTGTACCCACCTCCTTCAGCACTTCTGCAGTACTGACAGAGGCCAGAGCGTACTTTGGAAATGAACCAAGTTCCTCCAGAACTCTAACTTACTTACATATTTTTGATTTGATTTATTGTAGTCACATTTACCTATGTACAGTGAAAAGTTTTGTTTTGCAAGCAGTACAGGTAGGTCATAGCAAACAAGGACTCGCAGATCATAGGGTGCTTAGACAGAGCGAGGCACACAGGTTATGGCTGCACAGGAGGTGCACAAAGCAAGATCAACATTGTTTGAAGTTAGAGAGATCCATTCAGCAGTCTAACAACAGCAGGGAAGAAGCTGTTCTTGAACCTGCTGGTGCATGTGCTCAAGCTTCTGTACTTTCCGCCTGATGGAAGAGAGTATTACTGGGATGAGAAGTGCGAGTGGTCTTTGATGATGTTGGCAGCCTTTCAGTGGCAATGACATGTGCAAATGGAGTCCATGGATGGGAGGTTGGCTTCCGTGATGGTCTGGGCTGTGCACACCATTTTCTGTCATCAGGCTGTCATGCACCCAGATAGAATGCTTTCCATGGCGCATCTGTAAAGGTTGGTGAGGCTTTAGATGTACCAGTGGTTGAAGGAAGTATTGAAATGAGCTGATGAAGATACATTACATCAAAATTCCTTACAATTCTGTAATAATGATATTCGAAGATAATTTCCAATGATTTGCAGCAGCAATTTGACAAGGTATTACAATGCAGAGGGTTGCACATGGTAATGGTACTGCTTGGGCTTTGTCCACAAACCTGTCAAGAGAAATGGATTTCTTCTGATGTATATATGAAGATTTGCTGCACTGTTAGATGGAAAGGTGCCTTTCATTGCAGGGATCCAACATGATAGCATTTTTTACTCATACTATGTGGGTGTCAGCTGCAAAGGTTTGAACAGCAGAGGCAATTGTTTGTCATTCAACTCTCAAAAACTTCAAAACTTCTGTTTGTGCATTTTGTGACAAAGCACTCGTCCTTGTTATTGTTGCAGATATGTAGACGTGTGCTGCAGGATATTAGGGGAAGTGTTGGTAATGTCACTGGACTTGTAATTCCAGAACCCTCGGAAGGAGACATGGGCTCAAATCTGACTATTGCTGATGGTGAAATTTGTATTTATAAAAATGTAGAATAAAAAGATACTCTAATAGTGACCATCGTCCATTGATGTAAAACGTATATCTGGTTCACAAATATCCTTTAGGGAAGGAAATCTGCCATCTCTACTGGTCTGGTCTACATATGACTTCAGGTCCACAGCAATGCAATTGACTCTTAACTGCCCTCCAGGCAATTTGCAATAGGCAATAAATGCTGACCTAGCTGGTGATGCCCATACCCATGAATAAACAAAGAGAGAAACTTCTGCAACAGCGGCACTATGGTTTTCATTGAATCAGTCATCTATTGGAGACCAAGGTCTCATGAGCTTTTTTACCCAGATTTGGCAAACATCTTTTCTGATAGAGAATCATGGCACATGCAATTTAACAGACTCGCACCTTAAAGTAGCAAAGTCTCTTAAGGTCAGTGGGCATTATGCACTGGGGCAGTTAGGAATGGCCACAGCTTCTTAGGACATTGAGAAGAGCAATTGGTAATATACAAGTATGAAGGTAGAATGGCGGACACTGCATAATACCATTGAACAGTGAAGGGGAGTAATGTGCTAGCAATCAAGTAAAATAATGTGCCTGGGAATAGGACTTTGTACCTTACGTTTGGGTTACTAAATTACTAAATCAGCTGTACCTTGCCAAATGAGTGGTGTTAACTTGCCAACATCTTGCCAGGTTGCTCAAATTATCAACTTGTGAAACTTCTTGTCACAAAATCCTGAACATTCCAATCCTCCTTTCACTAGTTCTTCATGCAACCAGCTAATTATTTGAGGGCAAGTTCAGAGGTTTGGGGGGTGGGGACAGAGGAATGTGTTGACATCAGTCCCCTTGATCCCTATGCTGAGAGTCCCAAATATAATGTGGAACCTCTATTCAGTTTTATGCGTGTGTTCAACATGCAAAGATCACCACCTTTCTCACAGTCATTTTACTAAAATTTAATTTGCATGCCCTCCTAATTAACTGCTTCTGGGTTTGTCACATGAGGAGTGGTTGAGGACTCTGGGTCTGTACTCGGAGTTTAGAAGGATGAGGGCAGATCTCATTGAATACTGAGAGACCTGGCTACAGTGGATGTGGAGATGATGTTTCCACTAGTAGGAGAGACTAGTACCCAAGGGCACAGCCTCAGAGTGAAGGGACAACCTTCTATAGAGACAAACAGTACGGAAACAGACTCTTCAGTCCCATTTATCTGCACCACCCAGACATCCCAATCTGACCTAGTCCCACTTGCCAGCATTTGGCCCATATCCCTCTAAACCCACCCTATTCATATACACACATCCATGTGCCTGTTAAATCTTATAATTGTGCCCACCTCTACCACTTCCTCTGGCAGTTCGTTCCATACATGCACCACCCTCTGCATGCAAAAGTTACTCCTCAGGTCCTTTATAAAATCTTTCCCCTCTCCTCTTAAACTGAAACTCTTAAACTCTCCTCTTTGGACTGAACTGTGACAAGGAGGAATTTGTTCAGCCCGAGGGTGTTTGGTCTGTGGAATTCATTGCCACAGAGGGCTGTGGAGGTCAAGTCATTGAGTGTATTGAAGACAGAGATAGATAGGTTCTTGATTAGTAAGGGGATAAAGGCTCACGGAGAGAAGGCAGGACACCGGGGTTGAGAAACCTGTCAGCTACGATTGAATGACAGTGCAGACTCAGTGGGCAGGATGGCCTAATTTTGCTCTGAAATCTTGTGGCCTTATGGTCCTCCCATTGCTACTCTATTAAGTTGTTGAGCCCTTTAAACTCCATACTTTACTTCACCACTGTGCCTGGCCCAGCCTCCCCTCCCCCTGACCCAGTGTAAATTGCAAGTCAGGGTGGGGGTTTCACTGCCTCACGTGCTGGAAGTCTAATGAGCAGGTGAAGGAGTCTAAATGAGTCAATGTTCCAATTATTAAGCTGCCAGAAATCTTGCTTTGCTGCTGTGTAGCAGTGGATTAGGGCAACTCTTTTTTGGGTTTATTACTTTCTTCATGTGTATTAACTCATACTTAATTTGACTTACTTTTTATGGAAATGAAAATTGTAAAATTTTAAAAAACCATTACTTTGTTGGAACATCAAGACCAGCAGAAACACAATGCAAAGGTTAAAAAGAAGCCATTGTCAATCAACCAGAATTTTGTGTAGAACTTCAGAAAATACTGGGTTGAGAAATAATATTTTGAATCGGCAGGACTGGGGCTGATTCAAATCCATTTGGTGACTCTGCACTTCTCAAACATCCACAACCACACGTCCCAAAAGGACTTGAGAGTTTGTGATGAGAAGTGGGGATACTGGCTCTTTTTCTCTCTCTCTTCTCTCCCTTTCCCCCAGCTCAAAGAGCATTGGAACCCAACTGCTGCCAAGCTAAGACCATGTAACTCTGCATGAAATATAGTTTGGCTGTGGAACCTCCTGCTTTGTATGGCTCTACACTGCATCAGCCAGTGCCTTTACTCACTTGACTAGTGGGAAGTTGCAAGTAAGTATAAATCTTGTTGAATTATGCCTGACTTTTTATTGTGTGTAAGGATCTTTGTACTGCAATTAAATTTCCAACCCCAAGAAATGTTTCTGAATTTTAAGCATGAATTTTGTAACTTGGCAGCGTAATGTGTTCTGTTCAATGTTTGCCTTAAGATCTGGCATCCCTGTTCTGGAGCCTTTTAATGTGGAAGTACATTGAGATCTAGCTAGTGCTAATCAGCATATTTGGTCCAAGAATTGAAAATATAGTTGTGTCAGACCTCAGTAGTAGTTTTGCCATTGTGCGTGGTTCAGCAACCAACACAGAATCAAATTGGGCTCAGTTTGAGCAAAAAATGGTCCAAAGGCTGTTTTATCATCAATGATAAGTGAATTAAGTGTCTCCTTAAATGAAATGCTCTTATTGATAAACATATTGGCAGTAGCTACAGGTGCAATGTTGTGGAACTAATGGAAATATTGCCCAGTATAATCTAGACTAATGGGTTTCTTTTATTTATAGATGGTTAAGAATTTCCGTGATGAGACTTGTTTTGTCATCTGCACCTTGAAAGGTACGGTTTACATTTTTACAGTTTCATGTATCACTATTGTGGTCTCGCATTGAGCTTTATTACATCTTCATTGTTTTTCTTGCAAGCCTTAACTCTTGATAAGTTGAACATTTTGTATTAACAGCTATTAAAATCTGTTCTTAAAATTCATTCATGGGATGTAAGCATCATTGGTTGGGCCAGGATTCATTGCCCATTTCTACTTGTCTAGAGGGCAGTTAAGAGTTGATGACATTGCTGGGGCCTGAAGTTGTATGTAGACCAGACCAGATCAGATCAGGATAGTAGATTTCCTTCCCTAAAGGACATTTATGAATCAGGTGGGTTTTCACCACAATTGACAGAAGTTGCAGGATCACCGTCCTTATTCCAGATTTTATTGAATTCACATTTCACCATCTGCCATGGTGGAATTCAAATTGATGTCTCCAGACATTGGTCTGTATTCTGGATTGCTAGTACAGTCACATTACGACTCCTCCCCTTGTTCTTGTTGGACAGCTTGGCAATAGAGAATATGTTCTCAGATATCTTTTATTCATTCAACTGGTTGAAGATTCTAGAACCAGGGGGCATGGTTTAAGAGTATGGGACCAGGTCATTCAAAAGAGATGTTAGAAAGCACATCTGCGTGCAAAGAGATTTGGAACTCCCTTCTTCAAGTGGCAGTCTCTGCTAATTCAATTCTTAAATTTAAATCTGAGACAAATTTTTGTTAAGCAAGGGGACCGAGGCATGTCAGTCCAAGACTGGCATATAGAGTGAAGTCACGGATCAGGCACGAATGTATTGAATCGTGGAGCAGGCCCAAGGGGCTGAATGGCCTGCTTCTGTCTTTGTGTTCTTATGCGGGTGACACCAGCTGGACCTGCGTTTATTGCCAATCGCTAATTGCCTCAAGAGGAGTTAAGTGTCAACCACACTGCTGTGTGAAATAACTCCACGAAGACTGGTGTCCAGTCACCAAGTCACCCTTTATTTACACGTGCATAGTACATGACACTGACCCAGCTAGCTCAGAGCTGGCTTTGAGAGTGAGCAGAACCCCTAACACTCTGTTTTATATCTGTCAGCCAGGGCTCCCTGATTGTGACCATTAACCTGGTCCAATCAGGGAACTCCTATACAATGAGGTCCACCTGGCTGACCTTGTCACTACACTGTGGGTCTGGAATTTTGTGGCGGCCACATCAGGTAAGGAAGGCAGATTTCATTCTCTTAAGGACACCATTAAAATAGACAGGTTTTTACCCCTACTGACAATGGTTACATTCCAAAAATGGTTACATAACCATCATTAGGTTGTTTTTTAAAGGAAAAAGTCCAGATTCTATCCTGAATTCCCATTTCACCGTCTGCCATAGTGGGATTCAAATCTATGTCCGAAGAACATTAACCTGGGTTTCGGATTGCTAGCTCAGTGACATTGCCACTACACCAGCACCTGAACTTAATCATTAGGGAAAGTGTCTGCTATATATTTCCTTGAGGAATTGATGCCATAAATTATGCTCTGTTATTAAAGAATTGCCCATATGTTCCTTCCCCACTTCTAGTTATCCTGCTGTTATTGTGAATGAAACTTAAAATTCTTGCGTGTTCTTTGCAGCTGAGAGAAATGATGGGTACAACATCATCTTAAAATGACAAAAGCTGCACCTGATTCCCCAACATCAGGAGGAAGATTTGACTGCTTCCATATTGTTTGACTGTTGTCATCATTGTCAAACATGAACATCTGATTATCAGGCAAAAGATGAATTGCCCACGCAGTTGAAACTGAATTTTTCTAATGGCTTTGAGAAAACAAAGTTTTTTTTTTCTTTTTCAGAGTGAATACTATATTTGGGAAAGGATGGAAAAAGGGGATGATGATGTAATTCTTTTTTTGGCATTATTTTGCCCAGTTCCCCAATAAGGGGTGCTATGCTTTATACAAGGCAAGATGACAAAATTTTTTGCTTTATTCTGCACACAATATGGTGCACAATTTTATTTTTGATTCTTGGTTATTTCCTAATAAGTGGAGTGACTTAAAAATCATGTTTTCCTCCTCTTAGTTGCTTAGTACTTAGTCATGATGAAAGCTAGCTGCAATTTTTAGGCAGATTAAAAATTGACAAAATCATTCCAAAAGCAAAGAGCTAAATTGCCATAAAGCTTCCCATATCAGTGAAATGAAATTTGGCTTATCCAGTGACTTTGATAATGAAATGGTTTGTTTGCATTTGTAGTTTCATTTGTAAAGGATTGCAATTGTAAAAAAGTTGCTTCCTGGGGAGTAAACAGTGGGATTAATTTGTCACACTCATGGTCCTTAATCTTGAAATGCTTATGTTCTGCAATGTTCAGACTTTGTCTTGGTTTAAGGACCCAAGCTAAGGTTTGAGTTGTCCAAAGTTTTCTTACACAGGTCATATCTATCTGTTCCAAGTCATCCTCATGAAGATGTTTGTGAATGTGCTGTGACTCTTTACTGGGACTGGTGCTCTTAAGAATTTTCTAATTTGAAGCTATGATCACAGTCAAGTACTGACAATCCATTTCCTTTACTTGGTGCTACAGTGGGGAAGGAGGTGGGGAGGGTAAGAGAGATAGCCAGGCAACTAACCTTTAGGATGGATGAAGAATATATTATTTTCCTTTATTAATCAGACCATTCCATGTTCAAGAGCATTCTTAGGTTTTATTAGATAAAAGAAATCATTAAAGAAAAAGCGTGAACAAACATAGACTATATTTTAAGGTTGGGGAGAAAGCAGTGATATCTCAAAAGCTGAAGAGTTATGATCATATATTTTTAGTTGTTCATGGGACATGAGCTTTGCCCTTTCCTAATCCAAGAAATTGATGATGAGTCATCTTGAACTGCTATAGTTCTTATGGTGGAGCTGCACTCTGTGCTAATAGAGGAGGAGCAGCCAAGTAAATAAACCTGCTTTTTGCATCCTGACATATTTTCTGTTCAATGTTTGAAGCTAGTTCCACATTGGATTCTTTTGGATTTGGAAAAACTGATGCATGAAGTTGTTCATTATTCAAAGACAAGGGCATTAATGACTACCTAGAGCTTGCTGTATGTCACAGGCATTCTCTCTCAATGGGATTCTTCAATTAACAGTGTGTACTTAATTGAAACTTATTTGCAAAATTGTTGGTTCCAAATTGTTATTGTTTACACAACTGCTACTCAATTGGTAAATCACCCGGGGGGACAAGTTGTTATTGCATTTTAATCAAAATAAATAGACCTGATATAAGTTTACAACATTTTCAGCCCCTTTCTTTTGCTGGAAATTCTGCTGCAGTTGTTGAGATATATTAAACTGAGTTCAATTACTTACCTTTATACATTATCATATGCAGAGGAATCCCCCACCCTCTCCAACCCTTCCATTGTCTCTGCTTCATGCTGATAGACCAGCAATGAGTGATTTGCTGGCAAGTTTAGTCCTAGCTTATGGTGGGTGGGTAAGACTGTTCTCATATCTTGGCTGCATTGAGCAACTTGAGGTGTGGAAAACTGGAAGATAGGGAAAGTGGGGGAGGAAGGAGAAGAATAATCTAGTTGGCCATACCAAGGCATTTTGTTTTCAAAATAAAACTGACAAATTGAACCAGAGGGCTGGTTTCTACCAGATTGCCTACAGCAGAGAGTAGCACAGTGGTTAGTACTGCTGCCTCACAACACCAAGGACCTGGGTTTGATTCCAGCCTTGGGTGACTGTGTGTGTGGAGTTTGCATGTTCTCCCCGTGTTTGCATGGGTTTCCTCCCACAATTCAGAGATGTGCAGATGAAGTGGATTAGCCATGCTAAATCGTACGTTGTGTCCAGGGATGTGTAGGTTAGGGGGATTAGCCACGGAAAACGCAGGGTTAGGGGGATGGTTTGGAGGTGCGTGGGATGCTCCTTAGAGGTTGGGTGCAGACGTGATGGGCCAAATGGCCTCTTTCTGCACTGTCAGGATTCTATGATCTATATTAGTTCTGATACTAGCCCTCAGGCGGGAGACCTTGAATTTCTGAAGTTCCCGACCTATCAGTTAAACTAAGTGAACCCACATATCAGGATTCAAATTATCTGAATTTCCATGAAACCAGAAATTTCCAATGAATCATGAGCCATCAGATTGGCATATGAATTTCTTCATTTCATGATTTTAGGACGCAATTTTCCCATGGTTCAGAGCAATTGTGGGAAATAATTGAGCGACTTAGCTCCAGAGAGTTACTCACCCTTTTCTCAGCACCTCCGTGATTAAATGGCGGCTGAGAAGGTCCAGTGGGGACTTTCTTGACCTATCAGCTGTTAAAGCCTTTAAATGGTCAATTAAGGGCTGTGTAAGGCCCTTGATTCCTCACCTCCCGATTACCTGCCTTTCCAGTGTATGCTGATTTTCTGTCTGGAAACCTGCTAGTGTGGTTTGGGGTCTCCATTTGCCCCAATTTGGGTGCTTTTGGAAGCACCAGTGCAGGGTGGTGCTAGAGAGTGGTGTCTGAAAGCCACCGTCCTGCTCTTGCCTCTGGCAAACGCCTCTCAATAAGCCCCACCCCATGAGAAGCAAAAGAAAATGATCTGCCTTCTGGCCTTTGGATCCCTGAAATGTAGGCCTCAACCAGTGTTCTGATTAACCTGGACACCGATGCTGTGGCCTGTGATAAGCTGAGAAGCTTGCCTAAGTTTGTCAGTCCGCTCTTAAGCGGATTGACGCACAATCTGGCAAACTTACTCAGCGTTTGAACTGATGGGTTAGCGAACATCTAACATGGCCTTGCTCACACTTAGCCTGAAAAAGGGAAAGTTGTGGCATTAATTTCTAATGACGACTTTGCAGGATTACCCCCCTTTACTGTAGTAAGTATAGTATTGAAACTTGCTGATTGAAGGGTTAGGTTTGACAGACATGGCAGGAATGTTGTGTTTGATAATGAATGTTGACCCACTCTGTTCAATCATCCATGATGCAGGCAACTAACAATGCATCAGGTATGGGAAACACCTTTTTGAATGTATTTAATCCCTTCACGAGGGAGCTGTGCCTACCTGCAGTGGCAGGGAAATTCTAATGGACCCAGCCATGGAAAATGTGGCTAGATAGAACTTAAATATCATAAATTTGGTTCCGAAAAGCCGACACAAGTTTAGATTTAGTGAAAGGCATTGAGGTGTCAAATCCTCACGTGGCAATAAATTACATGCAGTTCTGTAGCAAATTGCCTATTTATAGAAAATCTGTAGGATTTACTTCATCGATCTGCTTTTCTGTTGAGCAATGAACATGCATTGTCATTAACTCTGCATTTTAGAACACTGTCTCACAGTAGTTTAGGGCATAACCATTATACTGAATGAATTTAATGCAGTGACGTTTCAGGCAAATTTCCAGCTTGTTGTCTCTTTATGTGTTTAGTTTTAAACAGAAAATGCAGCAAGTCCTGTGCAGATCTGGCAGCACTGAGAGAGAAACAGATTTAACAGATTACGTCAGTGGGTGGGACAGGAAGGTGTGTGATACAGTGGAAGACAAGAGAGATTAAGTGGTGGAAGAATTAGTTTTACAGGACCAAAGGGAATGCTGACGAGGTACAGAACAGAACAAAAGATGTCCCTAGAGCAGGTGTGCTGCTGCCTGAAAGCAAAAATAAGAAGAAAAAATAGATTCACGAAAGAAAAGGAAAATGGGGCCAGAGATCTTAGTTTGAAATTCTTAAACTCAAGTGTTGAGTCTGGTAAGTTGTGAAGTGCTTCAATGGATGACGCAGAATCACCCTATAATATACGTCTGTCTTAGGGCTCTTGTTATGCAGTGATAGCATCCTTACCTCTAGACCAGGAGACCCCAGGACCAAGTTTTCCACCTGTCCCACTGGTAGAAAGGTTGATTAGGAAATGTATGGACTTTTGTCTCTGTCTTTGTCCTTGTCCCATCCATCAATTGTTCAAAACCTATTATGCATCCATCGCTTCCCAGTTCTGATGAAAGGGCATTGATCTGAAACATTTCTTGTTGTTTTTATTCAGATTTCCAGCATCCGCAGTATTTTGCATTTTGATTAGTGTATTTTTTTGAGTTAGTTATGTGCTTTCTATAAACTCTGAAGTACTATTTTATGTGCCTTAGAAATGTTTTTGTACTCCTACCAATTATGTGTAGCTAATGGTATATTGTCTTAGTGTTGGGCAAGATTGGCACAGTTAATTTTTTTTCAACCGGCTCTCTGGGTTTTCTCTTACACTTTTGTTGCAGTCAATGGGTGAATATACACATTGCTATATAAACTCGGCAGGATTGTGGAGATAACACTGGGGGAGGTTGGTTGGAAAATATTGAATGTCATTACTTTTTTTTTAATGTAGAAGCATGTTTTGCACTGGTTTCTGTACACTTCAGCTCAGAAATGGAATGTATTCTGTACCTGCAGCCCTGTACACTGGCCAACTTAATAAATCTACCTTTTATAACAACATTTACATGTGCTTTCATTTCTTATATACAGACAGATTCTGCTTTCAGTATTTTATGTAAAGAGAAGTAAATAAATTGCATTTGTGCAAAGCCTGTGACAACAAGCTTAAAGTTTTACAGTTAATACAAAACTTTTAAAATGTCCCGGCAGCATCTGTGGAGAGAGAAACAGAGGTAATGTTTTGACTTCGGTGTGACTCTTTTTCAGAACTGAAGCCAGCATTTTGAGCAAAAGTCATTCTGGACTTGAAACATAAACTCTATTTCTCTCTCCACAGATGCTGTCAAACCTGTTGAGTTTTTCCAGCATCTACAGCCATTTGCTTTTGTAAGTATCCAGCTTGTTATAATGGAAGAAATGTTTTCACAACCAGCTTCCACAAACAGCCACATGATGACGATGAGTTATCCTATTTAGAAAAGTTGATCAAACTAGGGTCATACCCACTAGGGTTTAGAAGAAGGAGAGGGATTCTTAAGATCTTGAAGGGACTGGATAGTTTGGATATCTGCAGGCTATTTTCACTTGAGGAGAAGACTAAAACTAGTGGGCATTGTTTAAGAATAAGAGTTATCCCTTTTAATAGAATCCCTACAGTGCAGGAAGAGAGCATTCGGACGATTGAGTCCTCACCAACTCTCCGAAGGAGACCCAGACCCATAATCCCGCATTTACTCTGGTTAATCGACGTAGCCTGCAGATCCCTGGACACTACGAGGTACTTTTATCGTGGCCAATCTACCTAATCTGCCCATTTGTGGACTGTGGGAGGAGCACCTAGTGGAAAAGCACACAGACATGGGGAGAACATGCAAACTCCACACAGTCGCCCAAGGCTGGAACCAAATGCAATCCCTGGCACTGTGAGGCAGCAGTGCTGACCACTGTGCCAACATGCCATCCCTAAGGTAGAGATGAGATTTTTTTTAAGGCTTGTTAGTATTTGGAATTCTCATCCCTAGGATGTACTGGTGGCTGGGTCTTTAAATTTATTCAGGGCTAGATTAGATTTTTTTATTCGCAAAGTTATGGGGTGCAGAAGGGAAAGCTAAACCGAAACAAGATCTTGTGGAAAGTGGAGCAGGTTAATGAGCCAAATGGCTTATCCATGCTGATATGAGCAGATGATTGATTTCAGTGGTGTTGGAGATAAATGTTGGTTCTCATAACAGGGAGAACTCCTCATCTTCACTTTGAAACAGTGTCATCAGGAACATTGTCCTTAGTTTGACAACTAAGCTGAAACACAGACTCCCAACAATCATTTTCATTTAGGGGATGTAAGCTTCTCTTGCTGGGCAAACCTTTATTGCCCATCCCTAATTGCCCTGGAAAAGGTGATGGTGAGCTACATTCTTGAATGACTACAGTCCTTGGAGTGTACAGGATTTTGAGACAGCAACACTGAAAGAACAGTGATTTATTTCAGAATCAGAACTGAGAGTGGCTTGGAGGAGAACTTGTAAGTGGTGGTGTTCCCATATATCTGCTGCCCTCGTCATAGAGGCATACAGCACGGAAACAGATCCTTTGGCCCAACTCGTCCGTGCCAACCAGGTTTCCTAAACTAAACTAGCCCCATTTGCCTGTGTCTGGCTCATATCCCTCTCAAACCTTTTCTATCCATGTACTTGTCCAAATATCTTTTAAATCTTGTAATTGTACTCACCTCTACCATTTCCTCGTTCCAGCTCGTTCCATATATGATTATACCACCATATATTCATATGCCACCTTCTGTGTGAAAGAGTCGCTCCTCACGCCCCTTCTAAATCTTTCCCCTCTCACCTTAAACCTATGCCCTCTAGTTTTGGACTACCTTACCCTGGGAAAAAAGACCTCGGCTATTCGCCCAACTATGCCCTTCATGATTTTATAAACCTCTATAAGGTCACCCCTCAGTTTCTTATGCTTCAGGGGCAAAGGTCCCAGCCTATCTAGCCTCTCCTTATAACTCAAACCCTTCAGTTTCAGTAATATCTTTGTAAATGTTTTTTGCACCCTTTCCAATTTAATAATATCTTTGCTATAGCGGGGCGACCAGAACTGTACATGGCACTTCAAATGTGGCCTTACCATCGTCTTGTACAGCTGTAACATGACGTCCTGACTTCTATATTCAGTGCTTTGACTGATGAAGCCAAGTGTGCCAAATACCTTCTTCACTACCTTGTCTACCTGTGATGCCACTTTCAAGTAGCTATGTACCTGCACCCCCAGGGCACTCTATTCAACAACACTCCCCAGGGCCTTACCATTGACTGTGTAAGTCCTGTCCTGGTTTATCTTGCCAAAATGCAACAGCTCACATTTATCTAAATTAAATTCCATCCACCATTCCTTGGCCCACTGAACCAGTTGATAAAGGTCCCAATTGTACTCTTAGATAACCATTTTCACTGTCCACTAGACCACAAATTTTGGCGTCACCTGCAAACTTAATAACCATGCCTCCTTTATTCTTACCTAAATTGTTTACATAAATGACAAACCACAGCGGACCCAGCACCGATCCTTGTGGCACACAGCTGGTCATAGGCTTCAAGTCTGAACAACAACCCTCCCTACCACTACCCTTTGTCTCCTACAGTCAAGCCTATTTTGTATCCAATTGACTAGCTCCTCCTGGATCCCATGTGATCTAACCTTACTAACTAAATTACCATGCAAAACCTTGTCAAAGGCCTTGCTAAACTCCCTGTAGTCAACATCTACCATTCTGCCTTCATCTATCTTCTTGATCATCTTTTTTAAAAAAAACTCAAATCAGGGTTGTTAGACACTATTTCCCATGCACAAAGCCATGCTGACTATCTCTAATCAGTCCTTGCCATTCAGTTGCATCTCTCAGGATTCCCTACAACAACTTATGCACCATTGCCATCAAGCTCACTGGTCTGTAGTTCCCTAGCTTTTCCTTGCAGCCCTTCTTGGCCACCATCCTTTCCAGAACTACTCGTTTCTGTTTCTCTCAGGATTGCCCCTGCACATTCAGCTCATCGACTGCTCTAACCCTCATCCACGTTCTCGTCAAATAGCCTCATGTAGCCCTAGATGGACCCTTCTGCACCCCTGCCCTACCACATTCTATCCTTGAGGTCCTCCAAAGTAAGGCCGTTTACCCCTATTACTCCCCTGCTTAGTTACACTTGTCTGACCAGGGGAAGATGTGATTGGGAAATAGTTATGGCAGCTTAGGTAGGGGACCCTGAGGAATCCCTACTGTGGCGCACTCCAAAGAAATTGGCTGAGAACCCCTTAATCCTCTGGGCAATTCTCTATGTTTGGAACCCTCCAAAAGCCTTTAATTTCAAGACTTCAGATAGTTCTGATGAAATTCAGTAAAATAGTTATTTCAGATAGGCTGTATCACTTGAGAAGCACTAAACTACACCTCCTACAGACTCTTCTAGCCCCACTAAACATAACTTGAGCTTCCTGTCCACCCCACCCCAGGGCCCAACACAACCAGGCACTAAACCCCCACTTTCATGTCATAGAATCCCTACAGTGTGGAAGCAGGCCATTTGGCCAATTGAGTCCACACCGACCCTCTAAAGAGCACCCAACCAGACCCAACCCCTACCCTAGACCTATAACCCTGCATTTCCCACAGCCAATCCACCCAGCCTGCACATCTTTGGATTATCGGGGGAATCCAGAGCACCCGGAAGAAACCCATGCAGACACAGAGAGAACATGCAAACTCTACACAGTTGCCTGAGGGTGAAATTGAACCTGGGTCCCTGGCATCATGAGGCAGCAATGCTAACCACTGAACCACTGTGCTGCCCAAAAGACCTGACCTGACTCAAATCTCCTTTGCCCACCAATCAGATCTGACCCAACACCCCCAGCCAGTGTACCTCATTTCTCCACCTATCTTGACCTGAATCATTGCATCACTTGCCAGTCTACCTTTCACCCTGGAACCCTACCCTTTAAATATATGCCTTCCTATCTCAAGCATCTCACTCCTCCCAACTGGCACCCTGGGTCCCACTCTATTGACTTGGCACCCTACTCCATACTCATCTGGCACCCTATCCTGCAGATGGCATCTTGTTCACTCTAATGTCGCACTTAGCTTATGTACCTACTGTTTGACAGTAACTGTCATTGTGGCCACCAGGATCTTTAAATTTCAGAATATGGCAGACTATTGCTGTGAAGAGAGGATGTGGTTTGCCTTTCTGCCAGAATCGAAGTATGACCCTGTAGTTCTAAGTGTTCTTGTGGTGCAGAGGCTGTGTCCCTATTTCTGAACTAGAAGGCCTGGGTTCAAGTCCCTACTGCTGCAGTGTTTCCTTTAATTTTCTTACTGGCATAGCAGGCCTCTGAGTCTGGTACGTATCAACAAACTGAACAAGTTTTTGTTTAAGGAAAAATGAAAGCGTGACAGGGGAAGTGGTAGATGTAGGTGCAGTTACAACATTTAAAAGACATTTGGACAGGTACATGGATAGGAAAAGTTTAGAGGGATATGAGCCAAATGTAGGCAAATGGGACTATTTTAGTTTGGGAAACTTGGTAGACATGGACGAGTTGGACCTGTTTTCATGCTATACGACACTACGACTCTATTAGTCGCTGCCCAGTCTTCCAACACCTCATCCGTGGCTGTCACTGATACAAATATCTCTGCTAGGGGCCCTGCAATTTCCTCTCTAGCTTCCCACAATGTCCTGGGATACACCTGATCAGGTCCCAGGGATTTATCTACTATTACGCATTTTAAGATCTCCAGCACCACCTCTTCTGTAAAGTGGACTCTTTTTAAGGCATCTCTGTTTATTTCCCCAAGTTCCCTAGCTTCCATATTTTTCTCCACAGTAAATACTGATGCGAAATATTTATTTAGGATCTCACCCATCTCCTGTGTTTCCACACGTAAATGACCTTGTCGATCTTTAAGGGGCCCTGTTCTCTGCCTAGTTACTCTTTTGCACTTAATATACTCCTAGAATCTCTTTTGATTCTCCTTAACCTTATCTGCCAAAGCTCTCTCATGTCCCCTTTTTGCTGTCCTTATTCCCCTCTTAACTGTACTCCTACACCCCCTATACTCCTAAAGGGATTCACTTGATCCCAGCTATCTATACCTGATGTATGCCTCCTTTTTCTTGACTGCAGCCTCAATATCTCTAGTCATCCATTGTTCCCTACACCTGCCAACCTTGCCCATCACACTAACAGCAACATGCTGTACCTGAACTCTCGTTATCTCACTTTTGAAAGACTCCCATTTGCCAGACATCCCTTTACCTACTAACTGCCTCCCCCAATCAACTTTCAAAAGTTGATGTCTAATACCATCAAAATTGGGCTTGCCCCAATTTAGAACTTTAACTTGTGGACCAGGCCTATTCTTTTCCATAACTATTTTAAAACTAATAGTGTTAGAGTCACTGGTCCCAAAATGCTCCCCCACTAACAACTCAGTCACTTGCCCTGCCTTAAATCCCAAGAGCAGGCCGAGTTTTGCCCCTTCTCTAATAGGGCCATCTACACATTGATTGAGAAAGTTTTCTTGGAGACACTTAACAAATGCTTCCCAATCCAAGCCCTTGACACTATGGAAGTCCAAGTTTATGTTTGGAAAGTTAAAATCCCCTACTATTACAGCCCTATTATTCTTATAACTATCTGCAATTTCCCTACATATTTGCACCTCAATTTCCTACTGAGTACTGGGGGACCTGTAGTACAATCTCATCAAAGTGATCATCCCGTCTTATTTCTCAGTTCTGTCCGTATAGCTTCACTGGACAATTCCCCAGGAATATCCCCTCTAAGTACCGCTGTGATGTTGGTGTCTTGAGGAGCTATGATAAACTTCCGTGTTGCATCTTGTAAATGGTACATGCTGCTGCTACTGAGTGTCAGTAGCGCAGCCAGTGGTGTGATTGTTACTGGACAATTGTCAGTCCAAGCCTGGATATTGTCTAGCACTTGCTGCATTTTGGACATGGACTGTTTCAGTATGTGAGTTGTGAATGGTGCTGAACTTTGTACAATTAACAGTGAATGTTCCCACTCTGACCTTATGATGGCGGGAAGGTCATTGATGAAACAGCTAAAGATGGTTGGAGTAGGGAACTCTTGTCCAGCTCACTTTAAGTACTTAAATAAAACTACAGAAGGTTGTGTGCTCGGCCCAGACCATCACGAAAGCCAACCTCCTATCCATGGACTCCATTACGCTTCTCACTGCTGCAGAAAAGCCACCAACATCACCAAAGTCCCCTTCTAAACTTGTAATTTCTTTTCCAATCATTTCTATCAGGCAGAAAATACAGAAGCTTAAACACACACACCAATAAGTTCAAGAACAGTTTCTTTCCTGCCATTATTAGATTGATGAATGGACTCTCTAACTACAAATAATGTTGATCTTGTTAATGTTGATCTTGCTTCATGCATCTCCTGTGCAGTGTAACCTGTATAGAGTATAGAACATAGAACAGTACAGCGCAGTACTGGCCCTTCGGCCCACAATGTTGTGCCGAACTTTTACCCTAAACCTAAGGTCTATCTGACCTTGTTACAGAGATAGTGGGCTAGACCAGAAACATCAGCTTTCCTGCTCCTCTGATGCTGCTTGGCCTGCTGTATTCATCCAGCTCTACACCCTGTCTATCTAACCTCCACCCCTACCTTATACTATCATCCACATGCCTATCTAATAGCTGCTTAAATGCCCCTAATGAGGCCGACTCCACCACCCTCTCTGGCAATGCATTCCACGCCCCTACCACTCTCTGAGTAAAGAACCTACCTCTGACGTCTCCCCTATATCTACCTCCACTCACTTTAAAACTATGTCCCCTCTTAATAGCTACCTCCACCCTAGGAAAAAGTCTCTGGCTGTCCACTCTATCTATACCTCTGATCATTTTGTACACCTCTATCAAGTCACCTCTCATCCTTTGTCGTTCCAAAGAGAAAAACCCTAGCTCTCTCAACCTTTCCTCGTAAGACCTTCCCTCCATTCCAGGCAACATCCTGGTAAATCTCCTCTGCACCTTTTCCAACACTTCCATATCTTTCCGCTAATGAGGTAACCAGAACTGGACATAATACTCCAGATGTGGCCGAATCAGGCTTTTGTATAGCTGGAGCATAACTTCACAGCTCTTGAACTCGATCCCTCTATTAATGAAAGCTAATACACTATATGCCTTCTTAACAACTCTATCCACCTGGGTGGCAGCTTTCAGGGAACTGTGGACATGAACCCCAAGATCCCTTTGCTCTTCCAAACTGCCAAGAATCTTTCCGTTAACCCTGTATTCTGCTTTCAAGTTTGTCCTTCCAAAATGAATCACCTCACACTTTTCAGGGTTAAACTCCATCTGCCACTTCTCAGCTCAGCTATGCATCCTATCGATGTCCCTTTGTAACCTAGAACAGCCCTCCACACTATCCACAACTCGACCCAACTTCGTATCGTCCACGAACTTACTAATCCACACTTCCACTCCTACATGCAAATCATTTACAAAAATCACAAATAGAAGAGGACCCAGAACTGATCCTGTGTTACACCACTCATAACTGAACACCATGTTGAATATTTTCCGTCCACTACCACCCCATGTCTTCTAAGGGTCAGCCAATTCTGAATCGAATCTGCCACATTTCCCCCTATCCCATGCCTCCTTGCTTTCTGCATGAGCCCACCATGGGGAACCTTATCAAATGCCTTACTTAAATCCATGTATACCACATCCACTGCTCTACCTTCATCCACATGTTTGGTCACCTCTTCAAAGAATTCAATAAGGTTTATGAAACAATCCATGCTGACAATCACAAATCAAATGGTGCCTTTCCAAGTGATCATAAATCCTATCTCTCAGAGCCCTTTGCAATAATTTGCCCACCACTGAAGTAAGACTAACTGGCCTGTAATTTCCGAAGAAGGGTCTAGGCCCGAAACGTTAGCTTTCCTGCTCCTCTGATGCTGCTTGTCCTGCTGTGTTCATCCAGCTCTACACCTTGTTATCTCTTATCCCTATTCCCTTTTTTGAACAAGGGAATGACATTTGCCACTCTCCAATCTTCCGGCACTATACCCATGGACAGTGAGGACGAAAAGTTCATCACCAAAGGCCCTGCGATCTCTTCCCTCGCTTCCCATAGAATCCTTGGTTAAATCACATCAGGCCTGGGGGATTTATCTATCTTCAAGTTCCTCAAAATTCTTAGTGCATCTTCCTTACTAACACCACCTCCTCTAGCCTACCAGCCTGTTTCACACTGTGCTCCCCTACAACTAGGTCCCTCTCAGTTGTGAATACTGAAGAAAAGTATTCATTAAAGACCTCCTATCTCTTTAGGCTCCATGCACAAATTCCCTTTACAATCCTTGCTTGGCCCTACCCTTTCTCTGGTCATTCTCTTATCACTCACGCACGTGCAAAAAGCCTTGGGGAGTTTTCCTTGATCCTATCTGCCAAGGTTTTCTCATGCCCCCTTATAGCTCTCCTAAGCCCTTTCTTAGGAGCTTTCTAAGTCCTCTCTCTATCTAAGCACCCTATGATCAGTATGTCCTTGCTTACTATGACCTGTTCTATTGCCCTCAAACAAAGTTTTTCTCTGTACTTAGGTACACGTGACTACAATAATTAAAATAATCAAATCAAATCAAAACAAATAATGAGTACCTTGATTTTACTATTCTTTATCAGTTGCATTGATGTATGGGATTGGCAAGTCCATCTTTGGTCTATTTCTGCCCTCCAAGATGCTGTTTAAAAGCTACCTAAGGCCTCATTCTGGGCCAGAACTGGTATTTGAACAGAGGCAAGGGTAGGCCCATAGCATATGGGTAGCCAACTAGTTTTAGCTGCAAGGGCAGATATCAGGCAGGGGAAAAAACTCTCTGTCTTACAGACCACCTGGACCCATTGGAAGTACTCACCATCACAGCCCAAGATGACCCCCACCTTTTTAACATTGCCCCTCCCCTTCCCCAGCATCCTGAATGAGCTCCAACCCACTACCTCACACTCCCTCTCCTCCCCTCAACATGATCTCTATCCCTGCACTTATCTGGATTTCTCTTCATGGTGATGCTGCAAGGTGTTCAGGATAGCCAGCAGTTGTCTAAAGTGAGAATTTTCTCTTGGTCAAGGGTGAAAGTCTCACCTTAAATCAACTAATGTTGTTCCCAGTGAGAAATTGCAGCAGGGTAGCCATTGGAATCATGGGTATGAGGGGGTCACCTCTGACCTGAGGGGATTGGGAAGATGTGGGTGTTGATATAGCTAAGGTGCGGATGTGGGGAATGCAGTGCTCCCTAAAAGGCAGAGATAGTAGGAACTGCAGATGCTGGAGAATCTGATATAACAAGGTGTAGAGCTGGATGAACACAGCAGGCCAAGCAGCATCAGAGGAGCAGGAAGG
>NC_063338.1:81747292-81781482 GCF_021869965.1 Rhincodon typus
TGGTTCTTATTGCGTGGACGGGGTGTGAGGGATGAGGTGCGGGAGATGTGGGAGACACGGTTGAGGGCGTTCTCGACCACCGAGGAGGGGAAGTTACGGTCCTTGAAAAACGAGGACAACTGAGATGTACGGGAGTGGAATGCCTCATCCTGGGAGCAGATGCGGCGGAGGCGAAGGAATTGGGAATAGGGGATAGCATTTTTGCAGGAAGGTGGGTGGGAGGAGGAGTATTCTAGGTAGCTGTGGGAGTCGGTGGGCTTGAAATGAATATCGGTTTCGAGGTGGTTGCCCGATATGGAGACAGAGAGGTCCAGGAAGGGGAGAGAGGTGTTAGAGATGGTCCAGGTAAATTTAAGGCCCTTCCCCTCCCCCTTTTCTGATGAAGGGTCGAGGCCCGAAACGTCAGCCTCTCTGCTCCTATGATGCTGCTTGGCCTGCTGTGTTCATCCAGCCCTGCACCTTGATGTCTAACATACATTTGCTTCAGCAATATACTACAGATGTGGGAGATCTGACAGCTGAACAAAAAATTCTACAATTACTCTGCCCGAGCTGTGTGTGTGTGTGTGTGTGTGTCTCTGTGTGTGTGTGTGTCTGTGTGCACGTGTGTGTGTCTGTGTGTGTGTGGTGGGGGGAGCGGTGATGGTGGAGATTGTCGGGGGTGCTCCTGACCTGGTAGCTCATGGCCCAGGACCACCCATGCAGCCACTCCTTTCACTCCAAACACCGACTACAGATACAGAGCTCACTGCCCTAACAGAGCATGTCTGACTGACCTTGGTGAGTCCACTCCACTCAGTTGTCTTCTGGCTGTCCAGGGGTGGCATGAGTGGCTCAGTGATTAGCACTGCTGCCTCATGGCACCAGGGAGCTGGGTTTGATTCCAACCCTTGTGTGACTGTCTGAATGGAGTTCTCACATTCTCCCTGTGTCAGTGTGGGTTGCCTCCAAGTGATCTGGTTTCCTCCCACAGACCAAAGATGTGCAAATTAGTTGGATTAGCCATGCAAATTTGCCCTGTAGTGTCCTGGGAGATGATTCTAATGTTGCTCCTCTGGAGCATTGCTGGAAAAGCTTGCAGCTGGGATCTTTGCCCTCAAATAAGTTGCAGGAACCTTGACCATTTGATAGCAGACTCCTTGGTGGCTGTTTAATCAGGGCAATTATCACCAGGTCCTAGTAATGGTTGCTGCTGGCTTTCTGGCCTATTGACCTGATTGCCCCTGTGGCCATTAAATTCTACCCAAAGTTTGTTGAGAAGCTATCCTCTTGGATTTTAAATGCCTTTTCCTGCAACATTTTGCCCCACACTGAGAATTACACCACACAGCAGAACCATTGGAAAGCAGCCAGGACTCCAATCCCTCCATAACCTTCCTCTCTTTTAAGAGGCTTCTCAAAAACTACCTCTATGAACAAGCTTTTAGGCATCTTATGTAATGCCTCCTTATGCATGGATCAGTTGGAGCGGCAGTTGGACTCACTGAGGAGCATTCAGGAGTTTCAGGGATATGGTCACAGCAAAGGTTCAGCTAGCGAGATGGGTGACGACCAGGAGGGGAAGGCAGGCTGTGTAGGAGTTCCGTATAGCTATTCTCCCCTCAAACAAGGATACCGTTGTGCTGATCGCGTCTCAGGGGAAAGCAGAAGCAGCAGCAGCTACATCAGTGGCACCATGACTGGCACTGTTGTACAGCAGGGAGGGTCAAAGTGTAGGCGAGCGGTAATGATAGGAGGCTGTGTCGTGAAGGGCAGAGATAAGTGTTTCTCTGGCCACAAGAGAGCAGTTAAAAGTCAATCACATGTAAGCCAGACCAGGGAAGGATAATAGGCTTACTGCTCTAAAGAGCCTTAGCAAACCAGATGTGTTTTTATAACAATTAACAGTAGTTACATGGTCAATATTGCCTCCCTGTTTTTATTCCATCTACATGGTGGGATTTGAACCCATGTCCCTAGAGTACTGGGACTACTAGTCCAGTGATATTCTCATTATGCTACTGCCTCTTCTGGTATTTGCTCAGGATCATCAGTTTCTGATGTGGGTTTTCATGGGCCTGAACACTGAATCATGACTCGCAGATCTTTGGGCATGAGACAGGATATTTTATGAGGTGGTGGGATTCTGAGTGCAGCTCTGCCTCATCATTATGGTGTTCCTTTGGATATTTAAATGCCTATTGAAGACCTTTGGGTCCCCTTAATTTACAATCTGTTAATTTATTCTCATACTTTCTCTCTTTGTCCCTTTGTTTCCTGATTCTTATCATTATTAACAAATTGACAGCTGCCATATGTTTATCTGCTTCATGCTCCTCCCTAAATCCTGAATCATCCACACGGTTTGGATTTTTGCCTTGGTGTAAATGTACCGAGACTGTACATAAACCATCTCCTCTTTAAGATGTCAGCATTGCGTTCCATTTGGCCTGCAAGCATTAACTCATACTTAACCAACTCGGATTCCTCCTCAGTTCACTAAAATGAGCTCTTTTCCATTTAAGCATTTTATCCTCAATTGCTTTTCATCCTTCTCAGTAACGAACCAAAACTTAATGTTATTATGATTATCATTCCCTAAGATGCTCCCCAGTATGACATTCTCCATGCAATTAATTTCATTTCTGTCTTTCCTGAACAGTTTGTATCCAGGAATATTAAAAATGGAGTCCTCCCCATTTTTGATCCAGGTTTGGATTGCCGCCATTATATCATGCTCACGAGTGATTATTTTCTCTTCTGTTTGAACATTGAGACTCTTAAAGGTGTTGTTTTTGCCACTTATACAATCTCTGGCCCTCCTCATCTTATCCTGTTATCCAGACTGGTCATAACGTTGAGCAAGATGGATTACTGGGAAATATTTTACTAATGTTCAATAAATGTTTGTCAGGACGCTGGGGAGTAGTCTTATGGTCTTCTTTGAACCATGTCATGGTAATTTTTAGATCTATCTAATGTTGATCTAATTGAAAATTGTAACTAATTTAATGGGCCTAATGACCATCTTCTGCTATGACATCTTATTGGCTTGGAGGTCAGCCCAGGTTGCATTTACCTTCTAATGTGAAAGAGGACCGCTCAAGGAGCACAGTACCCCCTCCATATTACATGCTATTTTTACCCTTGGTAATGCATAAAAGTCCCAGGACAGGTCTTAAACCCACAACCTACCACGGATCCATGCCTGATATTTGCATTGATGGACTTTTTCTGTAGATACGAGAAACAGAGTTCACATTTCAGATGGAAATTTAAGTCATCTTGAGGCTTTTAAAGACTTTCCAACTTTATGTTCACCTTATATATTTCCCCTGTACAGCCTGCATTGTCCTCTTATCTGAGAATGTCCACTTTATTCTGGCTCTCTGTCTCGTGAAGCAAATTTCTTATTCATGCTCTGAGTTGCCGCCAATTCTATGGAGCTAGCAATCTCTTGTGTGCACGTTTACCATGTCTCTTTTGAAAGAAACATTGAACAATTAGCAACACGGGGCAGCCATTTAGCCACTTGAAGCACTATCAGTCTGTAATTAGGCCATGGCTTATTTGCATCTCTGTGTTTATCCACCTTTGACCCATAGAGTATGCCCACTTAAATTTGAGTTTTCACTGAGTTTCAAGTGGTGGTGTAACGGTAATGTCACAAGTTAGTAATCCAGAACTTCAGGCTAATCTTCTTCTTCAGAGCTGGAAAAGGGTCTTTAGACTTGAAGTGCTAAATCTCCTTTTCCCTTCACAGGTGCTGCTAGACCTACTGAGCCTGTCCAGCAATTTCTGCTTTCGTTTCAGATTTCCAGAATTCTGAAATTCTTTTTATTTTAATGAACTGGGAATATGGGTTTGAACCCCACTACGACAGATGGTAAAATTTGAATTCAATGACCAGTGAGGACCTGTTCTGAGGAAGGATCACTGGACCTTAATCATTAACTCTGATTTCTCTCCACAGATGCTGCCAGACCTGCTGAGTTTTTCCAGCAATTTCTAAACTAAATGGAAGTTCTGAATTAGCACTGTGCTGATAGTACCACTGGGGTATTGTATTCTATTCCATGGTAGAATTTCTGAAGCAAAAATCTAGCATTACGATAAAATGTTACTAGTCTGAATTCTCTCTGATTAGATCAACCTTGATGATCTGAGCTGTGTGAGTTTGTGTGCTAAGAAGCTGATCTCATATGACCTCCGTCCTCTATAGCATGCAGCAAGCAGATATAGTACAGCGTTGGGGGCTTCTCTTTCGGCTGCAATGGAAACTGAGACATTGACCATTAGAAAATACATTTTATTTGGATCCCCAAGTGTCATATGGAGATGACCATGGTAGGAAAAAACAAGCTGTACATGAATCTATGCGCTGAGCTAACGGCAGATTCCTCCAAGCTCCTTGATAGTGTTACCAGGGTTTTTGGCAGTCTGACAAGGCAGTGAGCTTTTCACTGTGCCTCCCTGTTTGTCTTCTCTAATGGGCTTCTATACCAAACATTTAACTTGAGTAAGCTGCAATCTGATGTGCAATCTCTGCCTCTAGTTGGGTGACACCTGAACCTTTGCTTCCTGCCCTGTTGTTGGCCACTCATACCTGTGGTCTCACCAAGTGCAGATCCTGCTCCTAGCCTACCAATAAAATGATACATCATGTGGCTAACCAAGCTGGTGGCTGTGGATATGAGATTGAGTGATGATGTTTCTTCATCATTGTCTCTTGCTCTTGCAGCTTCTTCTCTTCCGCCAGCTCCATACCAGGTGGAGGTTCATGGTATTTGAGAAAGTACCAAGATTAGAGGATGCAGGGAAGGGTGGGTTACATACTGACATCATCCACTGTTTGTAAACCCCCCCAGGAGGGATTATGGAATGAAAGGCAGCACAATGTGATCCTGAGGATTAAGTTTTGGGAGACTGCATCGCCTTCATTGTCTTCAAAAGTCCATGGTCACTCCTTCAATGGTGAGCTCTGTCTTCCCTGTGCAGTCACATCAGTTGCCCAATGTGCTGCTGACTGTGGTCATGTCTTGCTAGACAGTGGGGACTGTGTCAGTGAGAAGAACACAATCTGTTTTGGTAAGACAGATGTCATGGCTGAATAGTCAGCAGGTTCTGCAACAGTGCCTAATGTGTGAGGGTGAGGTGAAGTTTATGAATGATACGTAAAAGTTATAATTAGTAGAGGTTGTTAGTAGGGAATGTGGGGATATGCCCCGTATAGTGCATTGAGCAATGGCTGAGTCTGGTGGGGCAGTTGGTGAAGAGTTCTCTTCAGCCATCATGCAAAAAAAACCATACAGATAGGAGCTATAGAACTCCAGAGCAACTGCATGCAATTCTTCAACAGCAAAACAGGAAAATCACAGAAAACTTACAGGTGAAGCACAAATAGAGTTCCTTGCTCCTAAGCAGGGAAATCTGTACTGACTTGTATCTGTTAGCAAAGTAGAGGAACTGATAAGCTAGAAAAAAATCAAGGAGATGTGTCTAAAAACTTCAGGGCTGAATCTTAACAGTTGGCCACTGGGCAGCTGAAGCTGAAGACAATACACCATGTGTCTACATACCTAAAAATAAAGCCAGTGTGCCTCTCAACACTTAGACACTTGCCCAACCTAACAAGCTGCAATGCAGATGATAAGTGGTACTGAGAGGAAGCAGGCCTGAGATCTTTTAAGAAAATCAGAGATATTAACATCACCTTATATTATCGCTCACTGAGACCCAGAGCTACCCTAGTAGCAACATTGCAGATACATTAAGAGAGTGATATGTCACAGGATACCACACAATCCCATTCTCAGACTATACCATGAGCAGAGAGGTCATTTGATTTTCTCATTTATGATGAGACACTGGTCATTCTTGACACTCAATATACAATAGTAATTGTGCTAAGGCATTGTAACTGTTGACCCAGTGCAAGATAATCTCTTCAGTGACTGCAGAGTGATATGTTTGAAGAACGATTACATTGCTGAAGGTGATACTTGCAACACATGGAATGTGTTATGATATCGGAGCACTGGAGCAAGTGCCCACCATTGGGACCATGTGTATCCGGGTATTCTATGAGAACTCAAGTCTGCTGTTTTAGACATCACACACAGATTATTGGGTTTTCTTTGTGATAGAATCAGAACTGGTTTAATGCCCATGACACCCAAATCTGTGATCAACTCAGGCAGGCATAAGTGGCGAAATCACCCACATGCCTGGTGAATGATGGCAATGTATGACCAACAGGATACTGAAGTCCACCACTGGTGGGTGAAGAAGGTGCCTGTGATCCAGGCTTATGCTGACCAGCATCGCATGCCGCATTTCTTCCAGATTACCATGGTGATCTATGGATCCATTCACCTGTAAAAAATCCTCTCTAATTTAGGGATGGTGTTGGCTCTTCCAGAATAATGATCATTGAATAGCTACAGTTTGGAAGCAGGCCATTCAGCCCATACAGACCCTCCAAAGACCATCCCACCCAGACTCACCCCCTTACCCTATCCCTGTAACACTGCATTTCCCATGAATAATCTATTTAGCTTGCATGCCCCTGGACACTAGGGGCAATTTAGCATGGCCAATCTACCTAGCCTGCGCATCTTTAGGCTGTGGGAGGAAACCTACACAGACATGGGGAGAACATACAAACTCCACAAAGACAGTCACCCGAGGGTGGAATCAAACCCAGGTCCCTGGCGCTGTGAGGCAGCAGTGCTAACCACTGAGCCACCGTGCCACCCTAAGGATGATACCATCCCTCAGCATTGAAAGGAAAACTTTCAATTCCTATTCAACTGGGAATCAGTTGCATCAGAGGATACCCTCCAGTCATCCCAGAGCACCCTGTGGAGGATTCACTCAGTGATCCACTGTTAATAAACATACATGGTCCATCCAACAGATGAAAGCTGATGAGCCAGGCAGTATATTTGTTGTGGTTCTACCATGAGGGGGGCTGTCAGCTTGCTTTATGACTTCAACCTCAGTCTCTAGACCAAGAAAACATTCCCAGGGATTTAAATTATGCAATTGTCATGACTGTCGACAAGAAGGGGGGGAATCGGATTGTGCTAACTATACAGAGATTTCCATCGTGCCCACCTTGGGTAAGATCTAGTCTATATTCTCCTGAACCACCTTCATCCTTCTGTGAAGGATTTCCTCCTGGCAATCCAGAGTGGCTTCTGACCATCCTAGGGTTCTGTAGTTTTCGTGCCCAGGCAGATCCGGAACAAAAGTCAGGACCCAGTTTTGCAATTGTTCCTCACCCTCATTGAGTCATAGAGTCATACAGCTATACAGCAAGGAAACAGAGCCTTCGGTCCAACTCGTCGATGTTGACCAGATATCCTAAACTAATCTAGTCCCATTTGCCAGCATTTAGCCCATATCTCTCTAAATCCTTCCCATTCATATAATCATCCAGATGCCTTTTAAATATTGTAATTGTACCCACCTCTACCACTTCCTCTGGCAGCTCATTCCATACACACATCACCCTCTTCCTGAAAAAGTTGCTCCTTAGATCCCTTTTAAATCTTTTCTCTCTCACCTTAAACCTATGCCCTCTGATTCTGGACTCTCCCACCCCAGAGAAAATATCTTGGTTATTCACCCTGCCCATGCCCCTCTTGATTTTATAAACCTTAGTAAGGCCACCTCTCAGCCCCTGGAGCTCCAGGGAAAATAGAACCCTATAGCTCATACCCTCCAAACCTGGCAACATCCTTGTAAATCTTTTCTGAACCCTTTCAAATTTCACAACATTGTTGCTATAGCAGGGAGACCAAAATTGCACGCAGTATTCCAAAAGTGGCCTACCAATGTCCTGTACAGTCACAACATGACCTCCCAATTCCTATATTCAATGCACTGACGAATAAAGGCAAGCATATCAAAAACCTTATTCAAAATCATGTCTACCTGCGACTCTACTTTGAAGGAACTATGAAGCTACACTCAAAGGTCTCTCTGTTGAGCAACACTCCTTAAGACCTTACTGTTAAGTGTATAACCTGTCCTGATTTGCCTTTCCAAAATGCAGCACCTCACATTTTTCTAAATTAAACTCCATCTGCCACTCCTCAGCCAATTGGCCCACCTGATCAAGGTCCCAATGTACTCTGAAGTAACCTTCTTCGCTGCCCAGTACACCAACACTTTTGGTGTCATCTGCAAACTTACTAACCGTACCTCAAATGTTCACATCCAAATCATTTATTTAAATGACGAAAAGCAGTGGACCCAGCACCGATCCTTGTGGCACACCACTGGTCACAGGCCCCCAGTCTGAAAAGCAACCCTCCACCACCACCCTCTGTCTGCTACCTTCAAGCCAGTTCTGTATCCAAATGATTAGTTCTCCCTGTATTCCGTGTGTTCTAACCTTACTAACTAGTCTACCATGAGGAACCCTGTTTTATGTCTTACTGAAGTCCATGTTAATCACGTCCACTGCTCTGCCCTCATCAATCCTCTTCATTACTTCCTCAAAAAAACTTAATGAAGTTAGTGAGACACGATTTCCCATGCACAAATCCGTGTTGACTATCCCTAATCAGTCCTTGTCTTTCCAAATACATTTAAATTCTGTCCCTCAGAATTCCCTCCAGTAACTTGGCCACCAAGATGCAAATATCTCAGCAAGGGGCCCAGCAATCGCTTCCCTCACTTCCCACAGAACCAATCAGGTTCTGGGAATTTATCCACCTTTACGCATTTTAGGACATCTAGCACCTCCTCCTCTGTAATATGGGCATTTTTCAAGTTGTTGCTATTTATTTCCTCACATTCTCTATCTTTCATATCCTTCATATCTTTCATATCATATTCATTGTCCTGACTAAGGCATTTGATTCCTTAAATCGTGAAGCCCTGTGGACCATCCTTCAGTGGTTTGTTACCCATTGAGGTTTGTCACCATCCTGGCACTCCTGCGTGCCATGTTGCTGCCCTGAGTGAAGGATTTGAATCTGGCACCTTTCACCTCCAGATCAGGGCTAAACAAAGTTGTGTGATTGTCCCCACCTTGTTCATCATCTTCCTGAATGTCAACATCCATTTCATCTGAGATAACCTGTGACACGACTGTCAACAGCCAACATTGTTCGGATGCAAAGCTCCCCAGACTTTATTACTTCTGGGCTAAAACAAAATTCAGCACTACAGGCATCCACAATCTTCAACCTGTGAACACTGCTGCCTGGTAGCTCACCCTGCGCAGGACATGGAAAACATGTCAGACCTTTTCAGCAACTTTTGCTATGAATCATAGAATCCCTACAGTGTGGAAACAGGCAGACCCACCCAGACCCATCCCCCTATAACCCACCTAATCTACACATCCCTGAATACTACGGGCAATTTAACGTGGCCAATCCACCTAGCCTGCACATCTTTAGGCTAAAGTAAATTGTTAAGGACACAGGCAAAATCAAAATACTGCAGATCTCAGAACTCTGCAATAAAGGCAGAGAAACTCAGCAGGCCTGGCAACATTGATGGAGAGAGAAACAGAATAAATATTACGAATCTTGTGTGATTGTTCTTCAGAACAGAAATGTTAAACTCTATTTCTCTCTCTTCTGATGTTTCCAGACCTGCTGAGTTTCTGCAGTTTTTTTTTTCTGATCTTATAATTGTTAAGGATTCATTGAGCTTTTTGGCATATAGTCTATTTAAGATCAGGAGGAATTTTGTCTCTCTGTGGAATTCTTTACTTCAGATGGCTGCAGAGTCTGGGTCATTAAACATCTTAAACCTGAGAGAGACAAATTTTAATCAGTAAGGGAATCAAGGATTGTAAAGAAAAGGCAGGAAAGTGGAGTTGAGGATTATCAGATCATCCATGATCTCATTGAATGAAAGAGCAGACTCGATGGGCTGAATGGTCTACTTCTCATCCGATGGCTTATGGTCTTACTTTCAAGATATCAAAGCCAAAAAATCTTCCAGGTATCAGGCTATAAAATGATAGGTGGAGTTTATGCCATTGACTTTTCCACCTGATAAATTTGTAATAGCAAACAAGGTCATACAGATCAGAGGGTGCTTAGACAGAGCAATGCATACAAGGTTACTGCTGCACAGGAGGTGCACAAAGCAAGATCAACATTAGCAAGATCAAGTCTGTCAAGTTCCCTAAGAATCTTGTACGTTTCACTGAGGTCACCTCTCTTTCTTCTAAATTCCAATGAGTGCAGGCCTGGCCGACTCAAATTCTCCTCATGAGACAGTCCTTCCATTTCTGGTATCAGCCTTGTGAACCTTCACTGGGCTTCTACCAATGCCAGTATATCTTTCCATAGGTAAGAGGCCTAAAACTATCTGACTGGTGTGTTGTATAGTTTTAGCAAAGCCTCCCCTACTTCTAAACTGCATTCCCTTTGAAATAAATGCCATTTGCCTTCCCTATTACTGACTGAATTTGTATGCTATATCTGCGTGCTATGTAACCAAAGCTCTCAGCCAGTTATGGTACAGAGGTGTTCCTGCCCTCAAGGAATGATTCCGTTTTAACTTTCAAATGTTAAACTACTTTCTTTGCCACAAATTGTGGGTTAATTTGTTCTCTTTCCAGAAATGACCTCCTTTTGGGTTTGCTGCCTGCAGCATAATGAAGGAGTTATGAAGGATGGAGTCTGCACTTGTATTAATTAACCCCTTGTTTGCCATGGGTATCCATGTATCACAGAGGCGTAGACCAGCTACGTTATGCTGATTGGCACCTGAAACCCCTACGTCTAGTTTAAGTTCCCACCGTACGAAGGTTATGTTGCTCCCAGAGACATCAGTGAATATATCCCCGGTACTTTTTTGCACTGCTGCACATGTTGGTGTTTAGGATGATCATCACCTCTCAAGGCAGTTTCGAAGGGAAGCCAACTTAGTGGGAAGGTTTAATAGGTTGAAGGAAACCATAGGATTTTTGTGTATGATTTGGTATTTATGTCAAGGGTAATTTTATTCAGCAGGTTGACCTAAAGTCCATACTGCTACGTCTTGATGCCCCCTTGGCAGCTGCAGCTGAGCTTGAAGATGCCTACTGACTGCTTGGTAGCCTTGCCTCAGATGTCTTTGGCGCACTTTGTCTAGTGGTCCAGGACTGAGAGGGCTCCAGCCTAATGGAGGGTGCTTGGCGGAGGGAAGATGGTGCAGAAAGCCACCTCTAGAATGTTCTGAGGTAGCAATCCACAGGTACCAGGCTGTCAGTCCTCTTGCCTATCGGTGCACAGTGGCACCTCTCTGACTCACTGGAGGAATGAAGCACCTGGAGAAAGATCAAGGTCATGGCCCTTTCTTGCCCAGCAAGTGAAAGAATGCATCCATGGCTTGAGTGATGGAGTGAAGGTTCCTGCATGTTAGTTGCGGATATTGATTGTTCTACAAGACGTGGCTGACCACAGCAGAGTCTACACCGTCCCTGGGGGCAGCCATGCTCTTGTATTCCTGAGACACTTCATCAGACAGAGATTTGGCCAACCCCTCTGCCCTTTGCTCCGGTCAGTGCCATGATCTCTGGCACTACTGTCTCCAGTCACCTGATTAATGGATGAATGCAGAGGCTCATCATCCATGCTAGGTTTAGCAGGAGCCTATTGTCCAGCAGTCCTCTGAGTGTCAGATACTTTGACTGTTTCTTCTGTCTCTAGCTGTGGGCCCGTGTCAGTGCTGAGCCTATAGATTATCTATGAGATGGATCTCCTGCACTTTTGGAGAACAGGGAGCAAGGCTTCGATGGTCCATTCCCTGATGCTTGTGACTGTTCCTTCTCAGGGGTGTGCTGTGACATGTTGGTCCATATTGACCTTAGGCACGTTTCTATCGGTTGTTCATGTACTTATGCTGCAGAAAGAAAGAAGCATTAAGAAACGTTAGCATGGGTACATGAACACCTTGTCTGCCCAGGTAGAGATTGCAGTACCTGGAGATGTGATCTGTGTGCACTGCTAGTTAGCAGAAGGTAGTACATAGGAACTTAGGAGTTAAAGGGCTCTGATTAACATGTGGTTCGGTGTTGTCAAAGAGCAGCAATCAATAAAACTTCATATGTTGTGTGTGTCTGAGATACTTGTGCAGTCAACATTCCAAAGCCATATTTTGTGGTTGTGTTTTCTCCTTCATGGAAACCTTTAATATGGTAGGATGTTATGGTGGCTCAGTGGTTAGCATTGCTGCCTCACCGTGCTAGTTATGTGGATTCGATTCCAACCTTAGGCGACAGTAAAGGAGCAACAATATATTTCAAGTCAAGATAGTGAGTGGCTTCGAGGGGAACTTGAGGGTGGTATGGTTCCCATGCATCTGCTGCCCTTGTCCTTCTAGATGGAAATGGTCGTGGGTTTGGAAGGTGCTGTCTGAGCATCCTTGGTGAATTTCTACAGTGCATCTTGTAGACAGTACACACTGCTGCTACTGAGCGTCGGTGGTGGAGGGAGTGGATGCTCGTGGATGTAGTGCCAATCAAATGCGCTGCTTTGTCCTGGATGGTGTCAAGCTTCTTGAGTGTTGTTGGGGCTGCACCCATCCAGGCAAGTGGGGAATATTCCATCACATGCCTGACTTGTGCCTTGTAGATGGTGGACAGGCTTTCTGGAGTTAGGAGGTGAGTTATTCACCACAGTATTCCGAACCTCTGACCTGCTCTTGTAGCCACTGTGTTTATGTGGTGAGTCCAGTTTAACTTCTGATCAATGATAACTCCCAGGATGTTGATAGTGGGAGATTCGTTGATGGTAACACCATTGAATGTCAAGGGGCAGTAGTTAGATTGTTTCTTATTGGTGATAGTCATTGGCACTTGTCAGCCCAAACTTGAATATTATTGCATTTGGATTGGGACTGCTTCAGTGTATGAGGAGTTGTGAATGGTGCTGAACATTGTGCAATCATTGGCGAACATTCCCACTTCTGACCTTATGATGGAGGGAAGGTCATTAATGAAGCAGCTTAAGATGGTTAGGCCTAGGACACTACCCTGAGTAACTCCTGCAGAGATATCCTGGAGCTGAGATGACTGACCTCCAACAACCACAACCATCTTCCGATGTGTCAGGTATGACTCTAATCACCGGAGAGTTTTCCCCCGATACACATTGATTCCGTTTTGCTAGGGCTCCTTGATTCCACACTCGGTTGAATGCAGTCTTGATGTCAAGGGCTGTCACCCTCACCTCACCTCTGGAATTCAGCTCTTTTGTCCATGTTTGAACCAAGGCTGTAATGAGGTCAGGAGCTGAGTCGCCCTGGCAGAACCCAAACTGGGCGTCACTGAGCAGGTTATTGCTGAGCAGGTGCTGCTTGATAGCACTGTTAATGACACCTTCCATCACTTTACTGATGATCAAGAGTAGACTGATGGGCCAGTAATTGGCTGGGTTGGATTTGTCCTGCCTTTTATGTACAGGGCATACTTAGGCAATTTTCCACATTGTCGGATAGATGCTAGTGTTGTAACTGTACTGGAACAGCTTGGCTAGGGGAGCAGCAAGTTCTGGAGCACAAGTCTTCAGTACTATTGCCGGAATGTTGCCAGGGCCTGTCGCCCTTGCAGTATCCACTGTCTCCAACCTTTTTTTGATACCACATGGAGTGAATCGAAATGGCTGTTGACTGGTATCTGTAATGCTGGGGACCATGGGAGGACGCCATCCGCTCGACACTTCTGGCTGAAGATTGCTGCGAAACCTTCAGTCTTATCTTTTGCACTGATGTGCTGGGCTCTTCCATCATTGAGGATGGGGATATTTGTGGAGCCTCCTCCTACAGTGAGTTGTTTAATCATTAACCACCTTTCACAACTGGATGTGATACACTGCAGAGCTTAGATCTGATCCGTTGGTTGTGGGATAGCTTAGCTCTGTCTATCACTTGCTGCTTTCGCTATTTGGCGTGCAAGTAGTCCTGTTTGGCGGCTTCACCAGGTTGATACCTCATCTTCAAGTATGCCTGGTGCTGCTCCTGGCATGCCCTCCTATACTCTTCATTGAACCAGGGTTGATCCCCTGGCTTGATGGTAATGGTTGAGTGGGGGATATGCCGGGCCATGAGGTTACAGATTGTGCTGGAGTACAATTCTGCTGCTGTTGATGGCCCACAGCACCTCATGGAGCTGCAAGATTTGTTCAAAGTCTGTCTCATTTAGCACAGTGATATTGCCACACAACACAATGGAGGTATTTTTCAATCTGAAGGTGGGACTTCATCTCCACAAGGACTATGTAGTAGTCGCTCTTACCGATACTGTAATGGACAGATGCAACTGCAGCCGGCAGATTGGTAAGGTTGAGGTCAAGTATGTTTTGCCCTCTTGTTGGTTCCCTCACCACCTGCCGCAGACCCAGTCTACCAGCTATGTCCTTTAGGACGTGACCAGCTTGATCTGTAGTATCGCTGCTGAGCCACTCTTGGTGGTAGACATTGAAATCCCCCACCTAGCACACATTTTGTGCCCTTGCCATCCTCAGTGCCTCCCCTAAGTATTGTTCAACATTGAGGAGTACTGATTCACCAGTATTGAGGACAGTACGTGGTAATCAGCAGGAGGTTTCCTTGCCCATGTTTAACCTGAAGCCATGAGGCTTCATGGGGTCCGGAGTCAATGTTGAGGACTCCCAGGGTAACTCCCTCCTGACAGTATACCACTGTTCCGCTCCCTCTGCTGGGTCTGTCTTGCCGGTGAGACAGGACATATCCAGGGATGGTGATGGTGGTGTCTGGGACATTGTCTATATGGTATGATTCTGTGAGTATGACTATGTCAGGCTGTTGCTTGACTAGTCTGGGAGACAGCTCTCCCAGTTTTGGCACCAGCCCCCAGTTTATGTCAGATAATTGCGAACAGATAAGAATGAATAAAAGAAAACTGACCTTAATTCTTAATAACTGTCCTTGACATTCGGGTTCTACTGTGCCCTTCCCAATGCTCCTCCAGGGCGCTGATGCAAAACACACTCCACCAATTGATTTTAATGAGTTTATCAATATTGATTCACTGGCACGAAATGGGGTTTGTGGCACTGGACAAGTAACAGAAACAAGGCCTCAGGGCACAGGGCATTAGCATGCAAAGCCAGCGCAGGCATTCAAATAGATTCTTTTCCACTCGGTAGGAAACATCAAGGGCAAAGTGCCATTTAAAGAAGGGAGTTCATCTTGGGACAAAATCTATTTGCAATCAGCTGACTTTTCGTTTCAATGGCATGTGCAGATTTTTTGAAGGTGTCATTCCATTTCCACACTGAAATTAGGTCCTTGTGGAGCAGGCAGCTGATCTACATCCTAGCCTTCCCAGATGTAAATACTTCTCACACACTTGTAACTTTCACCAGTTGATTGAATTCTTTGGTACGTTCCTTTCTCCCTCTCTCCTTCTTCATGGGTTGATTCTCTCTTTCTCTCTTGCCCACTTTGTCTTCAGTCAGAGGGCAGGCTGCTCTGGTCTTTGCCTCTATGTCAGCTAGATCGTGGGGGGTCAGGTATTTTTTTCCTCTATTCATTCACGAGATGAGGGCGTCACTGGCCAGGCCAGCATTTATTGCCTAGAGGGCAGTTCAGAGTCAACCACTTTGCTGTGGGTCTGGAGTCACATGTAGGCCAGACCAGATAAGGATGGCAGTTTCCTTCCCTAAAGGAGTTTAGTGAACCAGATGGGTTTTTTTCCGACAATTGACAATGGATTCATGGTCATCATTAGATTCTTAATCCCAGATATTTATTTAATTCAAATTCCACCATCTGCCGTGGCGAGATTCGAACCAGGTCCCCAGTACGCTACCTGGGTCTCTGGATTAACAGTCCAGCGATAATACCACTAGGCCATTGCCTACCCAGTGGAGCCCTGCTAGGGCCAGATTCTTATAAAAACTGAAAGAACTGCAGATGCCTTAAATCAGGAACAAAAACAAAGTTGCTGGAAAAGCTCAGCAGGTCTGGCAGCATCTGCGAAGGAAAAAACAGAGTAAACGTTTCAGGTCCGGTGACCCTTCCTCAGAGCCGGACCCGAAACGTTAACTCTGCTTTTTCCTTCACAGATGCTGCCAGACCTGCTGAGCTTTTCCAGCAACTTTGTTTTTGTTCCAGTTTCTTATGACTTTCTGACAATCTTCTTGAATTTTCCAAGGACTTGACCAATCAGGGGCATCGAGTTAATTGGTTTTATCACCTTGAAATGTCTTTCATAGTTTCCAATGGCTTTCTAACAGCAAACCCTTTGTAAGGGTTTGTTTTGGGGCCTGGGTGTCTGTTTTTGGCCCAGATATGCATGTGGTCTTTTGTTTTACTGAGGCACGTCTGCCCATGTATCTAGTGGTGAATTGTTTGTCTGGAAATGTTGAACTGCCCATTTACACTTCATAATGTGCTCTGTTGCATCTCTGATTTTTAATTGTCTAAGCTTGAATCTGACAAGGGCTTGTCTCCAGGCAGAATTGTCTCTGTATGTTTGTATGTCTTTCCTTGAGAGATAGTAAGAACTGCAGATGCTGGAGTCAGAGATAACACAGTGTGGAGCTGGAGGAGCACAGCAGGCCAGGCAGCATCAGAGGAGCAGGAAAGTTGACGTTTTGGGTCGGGACTCTTCCCAACATACCTTGCTTATTTAGACACTTTCTGTGCGCTGTTTTTATTTCAGCTGTTGTGCTTGTATTTCTGGCTTTTTGTTTGTTGTAGTTTGGCTCCTTTTTCGTGGTTCTATTTTACCCAAGCAGTTGCAGGCTGCTACACCTTCTTTCTAATTGCCTCTTGTTTTCTTGTCATTTCTGGGAAGCTTCTTTCTTCTTCTGTGAAGAAATAATTGTTTAATTGCTCTGCCATGTCCCTGTTCAAATGAAATCTTGAACCTGTTTCTACCACTAATTTTGTTTCCAAATCCTAATCACTTGTTACATAAATAGGTGTCTCCTATTGTCAACTCTGATTCTTTTGCCAATCAGCTGTGCCCTCTGGTTATCGATGCATCTCTTCTTAGAGTGATGTGGAGGTGCCAGCGTTTGACTGGGGTGGACAATGTCAGAAATCACACCACACCAGGTTATAGTCATGGAATCATAGAAGGAGTAGCGCTCCAAAAGCTTGTGATTTCAAATAAACCTGTTGGGCTATAACCTGGAGTCATGTGACTTCTGACCATCTTCTTAGAATGAGGAGGATGCTTACCATGGAGTTCCAGATTCGGGAGAGGAGTGAAAGAGAGACAGACAGACAGACAGAAAGAGAGGGACTGAGTGACAGCATGTTTGATAAGAGTCATAAGAGAGGAGTGAGGAATAAATGTTGGGCCCTGGCAAAGCAATTACCTGAAAAATGTGGTGAATGCACTTATATTTGGTCTTGAGCCGATGAAAGAAAGCCAGTGAGTCAGACAAGAGGTGTACAGGCTCTCACGCAACCTGTATTATTACAAGTTGTAACACATTAATAAAGTACGGTGACCTAATATTTTTTGATTTTGATTTTGATTTTATTGTTACCTGTGAAAAGCTTTGTTTACGAGCAGTACAAGCAGATCACAGCAAGCAAAGGATGTACAGATCAAAAAGACTTAGAGGCATACAGGCTACATTGCTGACTAGATTATTTGAGGCTAGAGTCTATTCAACAGCACAAGAGCAAACTTCAACAGTTTATAAGGGCAATGTCAGAGAGTCCACAGTTAGACCTCACTGAAGTTGAGAAGGTTTAAGAATGATGGAATGAATTGTGGGATCAGACCATGTATAGGTATGGCAAAGAAATGGGGGTCTTGCTCAGTGACATACTAAATGGAAGCATCAAAATAAAGCATATTTTAGCTCAGTAATTGGATTAATCAATTTGCCTAGTTGGAAGTTAAGCTTTTAAATCTCTTCCCAATCCTTTCTCCCAGCAAAAACTGTCAGCAGAGGGCTCTTGTGGTGCAGTGGCAGTGTCCCTACCCCTGGACCAGAAGGCCAGGATTCAAGTCCTACCTTCTCCAAATATGTGCCATAATGTGTCTCAACAGGTTACTGATCAGCTGAATACTTTTAGTGAAGGAATTTATGAAGTGAGAACCTACTGGACGCAAACATTTAAACAAAATGATATAAAAATTAAAACATAAACTGAAAACTGTTGGAATGGAAAGCTGACCTGCTTTTTGAAAAAAGAAAAGTTAATAATCAGGTTGTGATTTTCTCACTGGACACAACTTTGATTTGAATGTCAAATTTAATTTTAATATGTGGGTTCCCAATTTTTATCAAGGTAGAAACTTCTCCATTGCTTGCAGAATGTGATGATTTGACTTTGTGATCCTGAATCTCCTCTCCTGAGGGTGATCTCCCTTGTTAAGCCATGATAACTATTCCATTCTTCATATATGAGACTAGATTATGAGTGGTCAATGAACTATTTGACTAGAATAGATATCTTAGCTGAGCCTACTTTTCATCTGTTGGCAAGAAACAAATCAATGGTCCCATGCTTTTCTACAGATATGATGTGGACGTGCCGGTGTTGGACTAGGGTGGACAAAGTCAGGAGTCACACGACACAACGTTATAGTCCAACGAGTTAATTTGAAATCACAAGCTTTCGGAGCATTGCTCCTTTGTCAGGTGAATTCAACTGGAGTCAGGACTTCACCTGATGAAGGAGCAGTGCTCCAAAAGCTTGCGATTCCAAATAAACCTGTTGGACTATAACCTGGTGTCGTGTGACTTCTGACTTTCTACAGATATGATTAGAAGTTCTTTCACATTTACCTAAGCATGTAGGTAGGGTTTCAGTCCAATATCACAGTTGAAAGACAGCATCAGTGAAAATGATACACTCCCTGGATGCTGTATTGAAATATCAAGTTAGATTATGTGCTCACGTCTCTAGGGCGGAATTTGAAGATATTGTCTTTTATCACCAAAGGCAAAATTGCTGATTGAGCACAAACAACATGGGCAGACTCTTATAGGGGTCTGAGAGTGGGCAATGCCAGGACGAGTGGCAAAATTGAACGAGAAGTCCTGTGAGGCCCATCTCAACTTCAGGGCATCCTGCTCCATCTTTTTTATGCATTTAATGAGTGACATGGCAATTTTCTTGCTAGACAGTGGTGAGTCACAATTCATGAGCTTGTTTGGTGCCTTATTATTTCTGCAACTCACTTCATTAATATTCAGCTTCGCATCTTGGTAAATGCAACAAACAAGCTAAAATGTCGACATGGAAGTCAAAGCGGGTATCTGGTGCAAACAGCCTCTGTTGCTCAGCGTGAGACAGTGTCTGATCCACAAGTACCAGTCACATGCACCTCTTGTCCAGGGACAATGGCGTAAGTTACTTGCCGAACCCGAACAAGCATCATGGCCCCTTTCCAGGTCCTTCTCCAGTCTACATAGCAAGCACAGACCTGCCTTGCGGGGGGGCACAGGTCGACTTGCATTGAAAGGCTGCTGCAAGGATGCTCTGTGTGCATGGGGAGGCACCCAGTTCGTGGATTGGACTAGGCTGCATGTCAGGGTCACTCATTTGCTTTGATAATGCTCAGTCATATGGATGCTCACAGTATCCCTGCCTTGTCTTATGTAGCCATGGAGCCAAGCAGCTTGCCTTGCTGACAACAGTCTTCATTGAAGGGGCGGCCAACTTGCTGCACAACAGTGCGCTATATTTCAATCTCACACTTGCAACATGTGACAGCAGCTTATGTGGCAAACATTGTATGTGCTGAAAGCAAGTAGCCATGTTCCAATGTCCCAGGGGAGTAGTCCTCACCAAATTCCATGGAGGCACCCGATAGTGAGGGTGTCCCAGCACAGTAAGTCAAGGGCACCCTCTCAATCCTTTACCGTTCCTTCGAAATTGGCCACAATCAGGTGTCCATTCTGGGTGATCTCCATCAGGGGGTCCATGCCCTTTCAGTTCATGTCACGGTCATTCCTGCAGTCCCAGACTGAATAGGCCAGAGGGTAGGCCTAACACAATCAGGGAAATGTATGGGCATGAGTCAGGAGTTTGGGCAATTCTCATCCAGGGTTGCTCAGTCAGGTTGTTCAAGGGGGTGGGCCATAGTCAGTTCATCGGTTCCTCAACAGAACCTAAGGAGAAAGACGAGTGGGGTGGGGGATGGTTTGGTGGCATGTGTGTGGCTGCTGCTGTGGGAAGGAGACTAGGGAAACTATTCCTCAAGATTATGGGCTGCAGCCTGAGGGGGTGGTGACAGAATTTGTAAGTGGGGAGTGGAAATATGGTAAAGCATGGATGAGGAGGCAAGGACTTCATTCATGGTCATAGTGTTTGCAATCACAACTGGTTGTGAATTGCCAAAACATTGGAGAAACTTGGACATTGTGGTAAAGTAGAGAGCCTTAGAAATAAAAACAGAAATTGCTGGAAAATCTCAGCGGGTCTGGCAGCATCTGTGGAGAGAAATCAGAGTTAACGTTTCAGGTTGAGTGAGCTTTCCTCAGAACAGCCTCAGAATTCTGATTTCTTCACGTTTTGTTGATGAGGCAGCATCCTCAAAACTGAATTAGTTGTTTTCAAACCAAACATATTAAGTGGCTTATCACCACTCTACCAATGGCATACATTGACTCTCAGTTAAACCACATCCCATTTTTAAAAATATCACCTTTGTTTTCAAATCTCTCTATGACCTAAATCTTCTCCCATCTACATATTCTGCTGCAGCCCAACAAAATTCTGATATTCCTATTCTTCTTTCTTCCGGCCTCATGAGCATCTCTGTTATTAATTGCTCCACTGTTGGTAGTTACAGAATCTACTGCAAATACATTAAGATGTGAAATTCCCTTGATGAACCTCTCAGCCTGTTTACCCCTCTTTCTTCTTTTAAGGTGCTCATTAAAACCTTCCCCTTGGGATGATCTGCCCTAATATTTCCAATTGTAGTTTGTTATCATGCAATACTGCCGCAAAGAATATTGGAATGTTTACACATAAACATATCAATTAAGAGCAGAAATAGGCCATTTGGCCCCTCAATCTTGCCCCACCATTCAGTAAGATCATGGCTGGCTTATTGTGACCTCACATCCACAGTCCCACCTACCCCTGATGACATTTCACCCTCTTTGCTTAACAAGAAAAATCTATCTCTGCATTAAAAAATGTTCAAGGACTTTGTTTCCAATACCGTTTCAGGAAGAGAGCTCCAAAGATTTATAGCATTTTTAGAGAAAACCGTCGTCATCTCCGTTTCAAATGGACAACCTTTGATTTGTTTATTTATCAATGACCCAAAGCTCTAGATTCTCCCCAAATGAGGAAACATCCTCTTCACATCTACTCTGTCAAGACTCTGCAGGATCTTTTATATTTTAATAAAGTTTCCTCTACTTCTTCTAAACCCCAGAAGATGCAAAAACAGAAGTTGCTGGAAAAGCTCTGCAGATCTGGCAGTGTCTGTGAGGAGAAATCGGAGTAAACGTTCTGGCTCCAAAGACCCAGCAGCATCTATTTTTGTTTCTAATTTACAGCACCCGCAGTTCTTTCAGTTTTTATCCAGCAGATACAAGACTAGCTTGTCCAATCTTTCCTCATAAGATAAACCCTTATTCCAGACCTAAGTCTGGCAAAACTTCTGTGAACTGACTCCAACGCATTTACATCTCTTCTTACAGAAGATAACCAATAATGCACAGTACTCCACATGTGGTCACATCAGCAACTTGTATAAATCAAGCATTAACTCCCTACTTTTGGATTCAATTCCCTTCAAGATAAATTATAACATTCTATTAGCTTCTTTAATTAATTGCTGTACCTGCATACTAACCTTTTGCAATTCATGCACGATGACACCTAAATACCTCTGCATCTTGGAGTTCTGCAATCTCACACTATTTACGAAATACGTTTCTTTTAATTCTACCTGCCAAAGTGAACAATTTCGCATTTCCCACATTACATTCCACTTGACCTTTTTATCTTTTTACAGACTCCATATGTCCTCTTCCCAAATTACTTCCTGGCCTATCTTTGTGATAGGAGCATATTTGGCAACCATACCTTCCACCCTTTCATTTAAGTCATTTATGAAAATTGTAAACAGTTGAGGGCCCAGCACCGATCTCTGTGACACACTACTCATTTCATCTTGCCAACCTGAAAAACACACATTTATACCTACTCTCTTTTTGCTATTAGCTGGGCAATCTTTTATCCATGCTTATGTGCATTCCTCAACACCTTGAACTTTTACTTTCCACAACAATCTTTGATGTGCTGTACATTCACTAGTTCTCCTATATCCACAACACATGCTAACTCCTCTAGGTCAAATTTGATTTCCCTTTCACAAAACCATGTCGACTCTGCCCGATTACCTTAGTTAGCCAACTGCCCTACTATAACTCTTTAATAATAGCTTCTAACATTTTGCCTATGACTTTTAAATTTGTCCCACTTTCTGTCTCCCTTCCTTTTTAAATATTTATTGTCTTCCAATCCAATGACACCATATCTGAATCAAGAGGATTTGGAAAATTAAGATTAATGAACCAACTATCCTATGATCCACTTCTTTTAAAAGCCTAGGATGAAGTTCTTCAGGACCTGTGAACTTGATCCCATAGCTTCAAAAGTTAATTTTCCTGAGTCCCTCCGTCTCTTCCACCATTTCCTGATTTATTGTTGTGTGGGATGTTGCGTACATCTTGAACAGGGAAGATGGCTGCAAAATACCTGTTCAACTCATCAGCCATTCCTTTAGCTTCAATTATTAATTCTCGTGCTCACTTTCTATGTGGTTAACTTGCACTTTGTTAACACTGCTTCAGCAAGTATTTCTAGGAACTCAATTTCTTTATATTTCTAGCTAACGTTCCATAATGTTAAAGGTGCTGTGTGAGAAAAAAATGGCATTAAAATAAATATTTTGTAGCATGGTAGACACAGGCACCATGTGAACTTTCCATGCAATAACATGGGACTGGTCAGCTTGATCTCTGGTGGTTGATCTCGGATACAGTGATGGCAACAGAATGGGTTGAATTCATACCAGCTAAGGTTACCACAAAGGTCCCGCCTTCTTAACCTCACCTGAGGAGTATCAAACTTCAGGTTAAACCACCACCAATTCTCTCTCTTTCTCTCTAAGGCATGCACTAATCTACGGTGGTTTTACATTTATATAATTTCCTGTAATTCATTGAATTAGTCATAATGCAAATATCTGATTACTGTGGACAGGTTCCCAGTGCATTCCGATTTGGAATATTGTTCTAGTTCTGAGGTAACTTTTGGTTTCAACCTCAAAATGCCGATCCACGTGACGCTCAGCTGTTGTCAAATGGGATGCAGCAGACTTACAAAGTACTGTTTCTCTGTAGCGTGCTTTCCACAGTGTATAATCTTGTAGTCCAACAGCAAAACTGTGCTACAGTAAAGAAGGGTCTCTGGTCCAGGCCCGAAATGTCAGCTTTCCTGCTCCTCTGATGCTGCTTGGCCTGCTGTGTTCATCCAGCTCTACACCTTGTTATTTCAGATTCTCCAGCATCTGCACTTCCTACTATCTCTACAATAAAGAAAGTTCTTTTGCTTTAAAATTCACGAGTTAACACAACATTCCTCATTTTCTTTCTGTTCAGATTTTAATGCTGAACAGTTGATCAAACTTTTAACCTGCGTCAGTACAAGATTTCAGGTTTGCAATACTGTGGGGATCAGCTGAGTTTTTGACTTCTGGAGGTTATGTGTGGCGATGCTGCCTTTCTCTGCAGTGCCCTCTAATGTTAGATGTTCCACTTTTAAAAGGGGCAGTGAGAATTGTCGCTCCATAGCTGCAAACCTGAGTCCCAGCAGATAAACTGACTGCACTGTGGTCCAATTACATAGATCCGCTGAGACGCGACCGCCGTATTGATGAAAGACAGGTACATGCCTCTCAGCAGCTTCATTCAGACAGCCTCCCATCAACTAAACATGGCCTGGGAAAACCCAGAGCTGTACAAAAGACCAGCAACCCCCAAAGTCAGCTGATTTTCTGGTTCTTCAGCAAAAACACATTCCCTTCCCAAACTACTGATGTTTATGTAATGTGGTAGTGTTAAAGAACAATCCATCACTTTTTTTTGTATTCTGCAGATTATCTCTTTATGGTTCTGAGTACTCAAATCATGAGCCAAAGGCTGTTATTAACCTTATTAACTTCTATCCACCTGAGCAACGAATAAAATTGTTACAATGTTATTATCGCAGGTATAAATTATTTCCACAAGGTTTAATGATTTAACTAACAGAGTGGAAATTATTATTCAATTTTGAAAAGTAACTAATCTTTGAGTTAATTATTGTTCAAATACTTGGGAAAAAGCACTCTACCCCTTGGGGAAAGCCCACTTACTTAAATGGAAATTCATTTCCGGTTTTCTTGGCTTTTTTTTACATAACAGTTAGACAACAGTGTTATTAAGCTGTGACATGGGGGTTAGATTGATCTAAATGCTTTGCTGAAACTCTAACTCCCAAAAGTAAATCCTGCAATGTGACAGAAAAGAAAATAGCCTGGCAGTTTCAAGTTAAGTTTTTGGTATTTTCCTTTGATTTTGACTCCAGTACCCGTGAACTAAATGCAACGTGTCTTGCTTTGATCCCACTCCATTCAAAGAACTTTGTTGAATATTACAGCACAGAAGGTGGCCATGTGGCCCATCATGGCTGTGTAAGGGCTTTCAACGAAATACCCAATCCCACAGCCATGCAATTGTCCTGCCTTCAATATTCCTTTTGAAAAGTTACTGTTGAATGTCATTTAATAACATTGATGCATTTAAGAAAAAGACAGATGAATAATGAGGGGAAAAGGACTAAAAGGCTATGCTGACACAGTTAGATTAAACAGGGTGGGAGAAGGCACCTGTGAACATTTATACCAGCATGGACCAGTTGGAGTGAATGGCCTCTTTCTGTTCTCCCCATTCATGCAGTTCTGTGCAGAAAAGGGACTGTAATGTGGGTAAAGATGACACAACTTTTTTCTATTTAGACAGTGGGAGCATATTTTTTCTATTTCTTAATACAATGCACAGACCATCAACAGGTTAAGAGTTTTCAATTTTCCAATAGTGAAATTTTTATTCTAATTCCCAGCTGTTATAATCCCAGCTAATGTTATTACTCGACAAGACAGCTCCAAGACTGAAACGCAGATTGATAGATCATATTTTGTTTTGTTTTGGTTTTTAACAAAGTGGACTTTCAAAGAAACGTAAGCATGCAATGCGACAGATTTTGCTTTAGAGCAGGCAGAGTTGACTAAAACAAAGAATACTGTGTACTAGATACTGCAAAGGCTATGGGCCCTGACAACATTCTGACAATTGTATTGAAGATTGTGTGCCAGAACTTGCCACTCCCCTAGCCAAGCTTTTCCAGTACAGTTACAACACTGGCATCTACCTGACAATGTGAAAGATTGCCCACATATGTCATGTAAACAAAAAGCGGGACAAATCTAACCCAGCCAATTATCACCCCATCACTTTACTCTCAATCATCAGTGAAGTGATGGAAGATATCATCGATAGTGCTATCAAGCAGCACGTGCTCAACAATAACCTGCTCAGTGACGCCCAGTTTGTGTTCCGCCAGGGCCATTCAGCTCCTGACCCCATTACAACCTTTGTTCAAACATGGATTCCAGAGGTAAAGTGAGAGAGACACCCCTTGACATCAAGGTTGCATTTGACTGAGTGTGGCATCAAGGAACCTTAGCAAAACTAGATTCAATGCATATCAGGGACAAACTCTCTAGTGATTGGAGTCATACCTGGCACATATGTTGCGGTTGTTGGAGGTCAGTCATCTCACCTCCAAGCCATCTCTACGGGAGTTCCTCAGGGTAATCTTCTAAACCCAAATACCTTCAGCAGCTTCATCAATGGCCATCCTCCACAAATTCAGTACCATTTACAACTCCTCAGATACTGAAGGTTAAAATGCAACAACATGTGGACAAATCCAGGCTTGAGCTGGCTTGTGGCAAATAAAATTCATGCCATACAAATGCCAGGCTATGACCATCACCAATAAGAGACAATCTAACCACCAGCCCTTGACATTAAATGGTGTTACCATCACTGAATCCCCCACTGCAAACTGACTACAAACTCAACTGTACTCGCCACATAAATGCAATGGCTACAAGAGCATGTCACAGTCTAAGAATACTGAGTTACTCACCTCCTGACTTCCCAAAGCCTATCCACCATCTACCAGTCACAAGTGAGGAATTTGATGGAATCATCCCCACTTGACTGGATGGCTGCAGGTCCAACACACTCAAGAAGTTTAACACTAATCAAGAAAAACAGCCTGCTTGATTGGCACCAGATCCACAAACATCCACTCTTTCCAACATCAATGCTCAGTAGCAGCAGTATGTAATGTCTACAAGATGCATGGCAGAAATTCACAAAGATCCTTAGACTGCACCTTCCAAACCCATGACCGCCTCCATCTAGAAAGATAAGAGCAGCAGATGCACGGGAACACCACCACCTCTAAGTTCCCCTCCAAGCCATTCACCTTCCTGACTTGGAAATATATCGGCATTCCTTCACAGTCACTGGGTCTAACTCCTGGAATGCCTTCCGTAAGGGCATTGTGAGCCAAACCACAACAGGTGATTTGGAGTTGGGGACTAAGTATGGTGTGTCAAAATTTGCAGATGACACTAAGATGAGTGGTAGAGCAAAGTGTGCAGAAGACACCGAAAGTTTACAGAGGGACATAGATAGTCTAAGTGAGTGGGCAAAGGTCTGGCAGATGGAGTACAATGTTGGTAAGTGTGAGGTCATCCATTTTGGTAGTAATAACAGCAAAATGGACTATGTTTTAAATGGTAAAAAATTGCAGCACGCTACTGTGCAGAGGGACTTAGGTATCCTTGTGCATGAAACGCTAAAAGTAGGATTGCAGGTGCAGCAGGTGATTAAAAAGGCAAATGGAATTTTGTCTGCCATTGCTCGAGGGATGGAGTTTAAAAACAGGGAGGCTATGCTGCAGCTGTATAGGGTCCTGGTGAGGCCACATCTGGAGTCCTGTGTGCAGTTTTGGTCTCCTTACTTGAGAAGGGATATACTAGCACTGGAGGGGGTGCAGAGGAGATTCACTTGGTTGATTCCAGAGTTGAGAGGGTTGGATTATGAGGAGAGACTGAGTAGACTGGGATTATACTCATTGGAATTCAGAAGAATGAGGGGAGATCTTATAGAAACATATAAGATTATGAAGGGAATAGATAAGGTGGAGGCAGGGAGGTTGTTTCCGCTAGCAGGTGAAGCTAGGACTGGAGGGCATCGCCTCAAAATAAAGGGAAGCAGATGTAGGACTGAGGTCAGGAGGAACTTCTTCATCCAAAGGGTTGTGAATCTGTGGAATTTCCTGCCCAGTGAAGCGGTTGAAGCTACCTCATTGAATGTTTTTAAGGTAAGGCTAGATAAATTTTTGAACAGTGAAGGAATTAAGGGTTATGGTGTATGGGCGGGTAAGTGGAGCTGAGTCTCAAAAAGATCAGCCATTATCTTATTAAATGGCAGGGCAGGCTCGAGGGGCCAGATGGCCTACTCCTGCTCTTAGTTCTTATGTTCTTATGTTCTAGGTGGACCGCAGCGGTTTAAGAAGGCAGCTCGCCACCACCTTCTCAGGGGCAACTAGGGATGGGCAAGGAAAGCTGGCCAGTCAGTGATGCCCACATTCTATAAATGAATTAAAAATAGGCAAACTGGAGAAAGAGAAGGAGATGGGGGTTGGTGTTAGAAAACATAAAGGAAATGTATCCCAACTCAGGCGGGTGAAAGAAACTGAACAAGAAATTCTGGAACATTTTACTGCTGGAATCAAGGCTATTAATTAAACTTGTCTATCTTTCAATTTAGTATATTTGTAGTTCGCAATATGTTCTTTTCTACAGTGTGGAGACCAAGTTCAGACTGGGTGCCAGCTTTCTGGAACACCTCGTTACGTGATGATTCCACCACAGCTCATCATGGTGTCAGATCCAGCTGGATTTGTTGCCCCCATCCCCTTTCCTGATGGGGATGGACAGGGCCTGGATGGTCTCATGATGGAGGAAAGCCATCTGGTAATTTAGCAAGAAGAGGCTTCTGTTGTAAAAAGATGTAGTTTATTGCATGATCGCAACTAGGTTCAAGTTACATTGGTAAGTAGAAATATTATTATTGAGGCCACAAGAGAAACTTTGATGTTAGGCCTTATTGTTTTGAGATCCAAAGCTATTCCCTTGCTGAGTCCCTAAAAGTGGGAATAGGGTACTGTTACGTATATAGTTGGGTGTCTGTTGCCCCTTTAAGGGAGCCGGTCAGGTGATAGTAATTTAACACTGACCGTGGAGCTGAGACGATGCACAATAAAGTATTGAGGGCGCCTTGATGAGTTTGGTGGAACATTGGGAATTCGTTGGGCCTTCAAGATGCCTTGCAGGACCATTTGGTTTGTGGCCTCCAACACAAAGCCATCTAACGGAAGCTACTGACAAGGAGAGATCTGGATTTCAAGGCAACTTTCGAAATTGTTACCTCGATGCAGTTGCCCACCAGTGAAGCAACCTAGTTGGCTGACATCGCCCGGGTGCATAGAGTAGCAGAAACTCAGCAGAGTGTGGTACTAACCTTAGAATGCTGCCGAAGTGGCAAGGGTGGCCACGAAGAGTCGACACGGTGGATTCAAGAAGCCCAATGCCACAGGTGTAAGTGAGCAGGCCATATTGCCTGAAATTGCCAGGTACAGCTTAAGAAAGAGAAGGGGTGTCTAAAGGAGACAAGTTAGAGGACAAGGCAGAGGGTACATGCAGTCAGCCAGGAAGTAGACCAGGAGTCATGAGGTCTGCAGAAGAAGCAGAAGGCCCAGATTCAGCAGAGTTTTGGTTAAACATCCTGTCAGTACAGGGTGAAGCTGATTGTTTCTGGAGTCTTCCCAAATGAAAGGGTAAAACTGTGAATATGAAAGTGGATACTGGTGCAGCGGGAACACGTGGTACCACTGAAGGACCAGCTAAAAGCACAGATAAGAGAACAAACTCCCTCTGTACGTAGGTGACTGTTCTGCATTGTTTGGACTCTCCTAGTTACAGAAATTAAAGTTAAATTGGGGTACGTTTAATAGGCTGACAGACTCAAAAAAGATTTTGGACAGGTATGAAGATGTCTTCAAGGAAACACTGAGGGAAAAGAAAGGAGTAGAAGTTAAACTTCAGGTGAATGGGAGACTCATCCAAGGAGTCTGAAGGTGCTTCCCATACTGTACACCATCCAGTTTACAGCAGAGGCAGAACAGGAATGGCTGGTGAACCTGAGAGCGTTGGAAACAGTAACCATGAGTAATGGGCCACTCCAATCGCTCCTGTCTTAAAAACAGATGGCATGTTGAGGATTTGTGGTGACATTAAGGTCACAGCCAACCCAGCCCCATGTGTGGATCAATACCCACTTTCACTCATTAAGGACCTGGTCAGTGGACTAGCTGGGGAAAAGAATTTGTCAAAAATGGATCTGTTGCAGGCCGACTTACAGATGGGGGTCATGAAGGAGTCTCAGCCACTGCTGATGATAGTGACACTACAAGCAATTTCCTCTTGGCATCGCATCAGTGCCAGTTCAGTTCCAGAGGGCCATGGATCAAATATTAAGTGGGTTGCCAGGAGTCTAATGTTATCTGGATGATATTTTGGTCATTGGATCCTTCGAAGAGGAGTATTTGAAAAACCTAATAGAAACTCTAAAAAGGTTGCAGGAACATGGTCTACAGGTAAAAAGGGAGAAATGCGAGTTTTTAAAAGACTCCATTGAGTACCTGGTAATCAATGGCAAGGGACTGCACAAGGCACGCAAGAAGATGAAGGTCATCATGAAGGCCCCTAGACCAGAGAATGTATCTTAACTGAGATCATTCTTGCAGACTTGTAAATTACTATGGAAAGCTCGTGTCTGATCTAGTGACCATGCTAAAACCCTTGCATCAGTTGTTGGGAAAAGGGCAATCATGAAAAGTGACGTAGGAACGTGAAGAGGTGAAGCAAGCCCTAAAAATGTTGGAAGTGTTGACTGATTTTGACCCAAAGTTACCACAGTAGTTGGCGTGCAGCACCTTGCTTTAGGAGGTTGGAGCTGCACTGTCACACATTGAGGTCACTAATGAAGGCAGTGGAGAGGTATGCCCTAGTGGAAAGGGGAGAATTGAACATCGTGTTCACTGTTAAGAAGTTTACCCAGTTCCTTTACGGAAGGGACTTTGAACTGCTGACAGACTACAGGCAGCTAACCTCAATTTTTGGCCCGTATATCGGCTACTATCATTGCATCAGCATGCATGCAGAGATGGGCATGGCTCTGTCAGCCTATTCATAGGCGGTCAAATACAGACAGGTGGAGAAGCAGGGCAATGTAGATGCTATGGTCGGGTAACAACTACTAGGAGATAAGGATGCTCCTGACTGAAACCTGAAAATTATGTATTTTTCTCAGAAGACAAGGTACAGGTGTCAGCGAATCAGGTGTGGAATACTACGCGAAATGACCCACCCTAGTGGTGGGCTTAATTCTGAAAGGAACAAATTGTCATAGTATTACGAAGTTGGGTAGAGTACTTGTGGATTGGGAGGCAGGAAGTTACAATTTGGTGTTTGTAAAATACTAGGGAGGAAAGTATTGTGTGGTCCCTTTAAAAGATGATGTGCTTTTTATACGCTTAGAAATTTAAAAGAAAAATGCCTGTAAGCAGCAGCTTGAAAGTTTGCAAGTACACAGAGGGCACCTGAATTGAAACAGTTAGCAAGCCAAGCAACAGTTTTACCAAGACAACAAGTTTTGAACTTAGCCAATCAATTTAGACATAGATACCAAAAACCAATTAAATTTAGATCCGATGGTTTTGACAACATAGGAGCAATCATATTGTAAGAAATTGACATGTCATCAAGCGTACAAATTGAGAGGGCAGTTGGACAAAGACAAGAGAACTAACTGCCATCTGTCAGATTTAACAGCTCCCAGCTCTCAAGAGAGAATCGTTGGCTCTCACAGTCTTCTCTAAGTCTTAGAGAAAACACCATCTAAATATCAAAGGTACTAATGGCACATCTAATTAATAATCCTGACTGAGAAGGCATTCCTGACAAAACATTCAACAGAGATGACACAGAACATTCTGGAACACACGCAATCTAGCTGTAATTTTGAGAGACTAAATTCTATTTTTTAAAAAATTTTATATAAGTGAGACTTGTATTTATTGGAATAGCATGCCATTAGAATTATGTTTTATTCGGGAATAATTAATAATTAGAAGGGGTTTATTTGGTTTATTAATAGTTTAGTTAGTTTGTTCACTGCTAGAGTTAGATAAATAAATTGTTACTTGTTGATTGTAAAGTGAGTGTCAGGGATTTGTTTTATTTAGCCACTAAAAGTTACTGAAAGGCAGGTTACACCATTATTCATACTCCTTTTATGGATTATGGGGCGAGGTGCTCCTCTTTAGGTGTTTTGGTTTAAGTTCTCGGGGGAGTGGGGGTCAACCTCCACTTTATAACAATAGAAGCTTCCCAGAATTATGCCCTTACCTGTCCAGGAGGGGGGAGTTGTCCATATGAAAGGGGTGTATAATGTGGGGAGTGAGAGTTATGATCCCTCCATCATTACGAGGAAAGTTGCTGGAACAAATGCACCACGGGCACCCTGGCATGGTGCGAATGAAGTAGATAGTGAGGAGCTACTTTTGGTGGCCAATTGAGGAGAAAGAGGGATCATGCAAATCCTGTACATTAGAAAGGAAGACACTGCCGCTATCACTCCTTCACCCATAGAAATGATCTCAATCACCTTGGCATTGGAGTCACATTAATTTCACAGGACCAGTGGAAGGACGGATGTTACTAGTGGTTGTAGATACCCACTCCAAGTGACCCAAGGTGGGAGCCATGAAATTGGTATTTGCCAAAATAATGTTAGACTGACTGGATGAATTATTTGCCAGGTTCAGGAACACCGAACAAGTCATGGGTGACAATAGTCCACAGTTTGTGACACAAGAATTTGTGGAGTGCCTGGAAAATCATAGGGTCAGACATCTGAAATAGGTAATTATAATATTTGGAGGACCTGTATTCTCATGAATTTCCTTTATGAAGGACAACTCTGTTTATCTTCACAGAATCTCCGTAATGTGTTGTTCATGCAGAATTTTCTTTTTGTTCCTATTTCAGAATTCTAACACTTTCTGCAGTATCTTGCATTAATTAAACTGATTTTGTTATGGCTGGTTAAGGGCAGACTGATATTTCCTTATTTGCCAACATCAACCGGTTTCTTGAGCCTATAGCATCTCGCAGGTATAAACTAAATTGGGATAGAGTTATTTAAACTGCACAATCCGGTATCTCTGGTCTGTAATACTTTTGTGATGTTATCACTTGCTACACCTGCATGTCAGATGGGCCTGGTTGGAACTGGTCCATTCCAGTTGTGTGTGAATTCTGAGAAATATTCTGCTCCTAGTCTAGATTCACAAAACATTTAAGGTGAAATTATTATCCTATAGAGACAGTAATTTTCAGGATATCTAGTTATTATTTTGCCAAAGGGATCACAAAATCCACATATCTACTCCTGGAAAAAGCTATATAAAACTGTCTACATGTAAAAAGAAGACTAGGAACATGAAGACAAGTTTTGTCCGATGTCTGAGCTTGTAACTTGTTCATTGGCATTAAATATGAAATGCTTACTGCAAACTGATTTCTCCAGATTATTGAATTCTGCATGCTGTTCTGGTCTTCCTGCTTTAGGAAAGATGTTGTGAAACTTGAAAAGGTTCAAGAAAAGTTTACAAGGATGTTGCCAGTTTTGGAGGATGAGAGCTATAGGAAGAGGCTGGGCTAATTTCCATGGAATGTTGGAGGCTGAGCAGTGACCTTATAGAGGTTTATAAAATCATGAGGGGCATAGATAGAATGAATAGCCAAGGTCTTTTTCCCAGGGTAGGGGAGTTCAAAAGTAGAGGTCATTGGTTTAACGTGAGAGGGGAATAATTTAAAAGGGATCTGAAGGGCAACTTTTTCACGCAGATGGTGGTGTGTGTATGGAATGAGCTGCCAGAGGAAGTGGTGGAGGCTGGTACATTTAAAAGGGGTCTGGATGGGTAAACAATAGAAAGTTAGAGGGTTATGGGCCAAATGCTGGAAAATGGGACTAGATTAACCGTGAACCTAACCCTCCCTCTACTGACCCCTTCTCCCGCTTCCAACACACCCCCTCCTCCTGGACACCACCCCAAGGCCTCCTACCCTCCCTCGACCTCTTCATCTCCAACTGCCATCGAGACATCAATCGCCTCAACCTCTCCACCCCTCTCACCCACTCCAACTTCTCCCCCGCAGAACGTGCAGCCCTCCGCTCCCTCTGCTCCAATCCCAACCTCACCATAAAACCTGCGGACAAGGGAGGCGCAGTTGTAGTATGGCGCACTGACCTCTACATCGCTGAGGCCAGACGCCAACTCTCCGACACCACCTCCTACCGCCCCCTTGATCATGACCCCACCCCTGAGCACCAAACCATCATCTCCCAAACCATCCACAACCTCATCACCTCAGGTGACCTCCCACCCACGGCCTCCAACCTCATCGTTCCCCAACCTCGCACTGCCCACTTCTATCTCCTTCCCAAAATCCACAAACCTGAATGCCCTGGTTGACCCATTGTCTCCGCCTGCTCCTGCCCCACCGAACTGATCTCCAACTATCTAGACTCCATTTTCTCCCCCTTGGTCCAGGAACTCCCTACCTATGTCCGTGACACCACCCACGCCCTCCACCTCCTCCAGAACTTCCAATTCCCCGGTCCCCAACACCTCATCTTTACCATGGACGTCCAGTCCCTCTACACCTGCATTCCCCATGCAGATGGCCTTAAGGCCCTCCGCTTCTTCCTGTCCCGCAGGCCCGACCAGTCCCCCTCCACTGATACCCTCATCCGCTTAGCCGAACTCGTCCTCACACTCAACAACTTCTCTTTCAATTCCTCCCACTTCCTACAGACAAAGGGGGTAGCCATGGGTACCCGCATGGGCCCAAGCTGTGCCTGCCTCTTTGTAGGTTACGTGGAACAATCCCTCTTCCGTACCTACACCGGCCCTAAACCCCACCTCTTCCTCCGTTACATTGATGACTGTATCGGCGCCGCCTCGTGCTCCCACGA
>NC_063338.1:81781582-81797548 GCF_021869965.1 Rhincodon typus
CAACCGTGTCTCCCACATCTCCCGCACCTCATCCCTCACACCCCGTCCACGCAATAAGAACCATAAAAAAATCCCCCTCGTCCTCACGTACCACCCCACCAACCTCCGGATCCAACGCATCATCCTCCGACACATCCGCCATCTGCAATCCGACCCCACCACCAAAGACATCTTTCCCTCCCCACCCTTATCTGCTTTCCGGAGGGACAACTCTCTCCGTGACTCCCTTGTCCGCTCCACACTCCCCTCCAGCTCCACCACACCCGGCACTTTTCCCTGCAACCGCAGGAAGTGCTACACCTGCCCCCATACCTCCTCCCTCACCCCCATCCCAGGCCCCAAGAAGACTTTCCACATCAAGCAGATGTTCACCTGCACATCTGCCAATGTGGTATACTGCATCCGCTGTACCTGGTGTGGCTTCCTCTACATCGGGGAAACCAAGCGGAGGCTCGGGGACTGCTTTGCAGAACACCTACGCTCGGTTCGCAATAAACAACTGCACCTCCCAGTCGCGAACCATTTCAACTCCCCCTCCCATTCCTCAGATGACATGTCCATCCTGGGCCTCCTGCAGTGCCACAATGATGCCACCCGATGGTTGCAGGAACAGCAACTCATATTCCGCTTGGGAACCCTGCAGCCCAATGGTATCAATGTGGATTTCACAAGTTTCAAAATCTCCCCTCCCCCTACCGCATCCCAAAACCAGTCCAGCTCGTCCCTGCCTCCCTAACCTGTTCTTCCTCCCACCTATCCCCTCCTCCCACCTCAAGCCACACCTCCATCTCCTACCGACCAACCTCATCCTGCCTCCTTGACCTGTCATTCCTCCCTGGACTGACCTATCCCCTTCCTAACTCCCTACCTACACTCACCTTTACTGGCTCCATCCCCGCCTCTTCGACCTGTTTGTTTCCTCTCCACCTATCCTCTCCTCTATCCCTCTTCTATCCGCCTCCCACTCTCTCCCTATTTATTTCAGAACCCCCTTCCCCTCCCCCTTTTCTGATGAAGGGTCTAGGCCCGAAACGTCAGCCTCTCTGCTCCTATGATGCTGCTTGGCCTGCTGTGTTCATCCAGCCCTGCACCTTGTTGTCTCGGATTCTCCAGCATCTGCAGTTCCTACTATCTCAGATTAATTTAGGATGTCTGGTCAGCATTGGCAAGTTGGACTGAAGGGTCTGTTTCTGTGTTGTACATTTCTATGGCTCTATGACTCAATTTGAAAAGGAATGTTACATCTGATGGATTCAATATTATTTGAGGCAGAAACACTCGATTCCCTTGGGATTTTCTGGTTATAATTTCAGCATCTATCAGTGAAGAAAACAGTTTCGCTATCCACACTGGGCATATCAGGTCTGTCCCTGATTGTCTAATTGGTGGAAATTAGGTGGTGTATCTTGAAAGTAACATAGAAGCATTTTTGGTTCAGTGCGCTATGCTCAATGTTGCGTTAACCCCAGTAAATTTAATTGATTTAGAGATAATGCACTGCTGTACATCAATTATACCCCTAATTAAGAGGTATTATTATTCGATATTATACTGCAGTATTAAGTATCTCATGACAAGCCTTACATTCCACTGTTTCACCATCTGTATCATGAGTGTTGGCATCATGTGCTCCGGTCCTCCAAGTGCCTAACATGGCTTTGCATATATTCCACCCTTCCTACACCATCCCCATCACATTCCGTCCATCTCCTTAACACTATCCCTGACAAACTCTTGACATCCCCATCTCACTCATTGATCTCATCCAATTCCTCTTGGAAACAGTGTCTCCAGCCAGAGTTTGCCAAAACCAAAGCTGACCATCCAAAGAAAATCTCATACAAACTTAGGCTTCAACATCACCCAGAAATGGACCAGGAAAATTCTATTGAAATGAATAGTGAATGCCTGTAGATATTTGTCTTTCTAAATTTGGACTAATTCCAGAGAATCTGGTGAAAGATGGGTGGTTCTAGGTCTCTGACTGTGTGAGTGGTTGAAATAACTTAAGATGGTGTAACACTCAAGTGCAATGTTGAAACTCCAGGATGCCAGTGTGATAATACACTCCCAGGTAGCAAGTATATTCTTGTCTATAGAACAGAAAAATATTTAGTATTTCATATATCTTCTGCTGTTTTTATTGAGTTGCCATATAACTGTTGACAGTCGGAAATGTACAGAATACCGAGAGGCCTGGATACAGGCGATGTGAAGAAGATGTTTTCACCAGTAGGAGAGACTGGGACCCAAGGGCCCAGCCTCAGTGTGAAGGGATGACCCTTTAGAACTGAACTGAGGAGCAATTTCTTCAGCAAGAGGATAGTCAATCTCATTACCACAGAAGGCCATGGAGGCTCAGTCATTGAATGTATTGACGACAGAGTTAGATATGTTCTTGAATAATGAGGGGATAAAGGATTATGCAGAGAAGGCAGGAAAATTGCGTTGAGAAAGATATCAGCCATAATCAAATGGTGGAAAAGTTAGGCTGAATGAACAAGGAACAAAGAGAACAAAGAACAATAGAACACCGGAGCAGGCCCTTTGGCCCACCAAGGCTGTGCTGATTCCCAGTCCTTACTTAGACCCACTACCAATTGCTCATATACAGTTTCTATCCCTCTGTTTGCCTCACGTTCATGTGTCTTTCAAGATAAGCCTTAAACGTTGCTAACGTGCCTGCTTCTACCACTTCCACTGGCAGTGCATTGCAGGCACCTATGCCATCTGTGTGAAAAGTTTTCCCTGCACTTCTCCCCTACACTTTCCCCCTCTCATCTTGAACCTGTGCCCTCTTGTCGACATTTCCATCCTGGGAAAAAGCCTTTGATTATCCACCCTATCTATGCCCCTCATAATTTTGTAGACTTCTTTCAAGTCACCTCTCAGCCTCTGAGACAACAAGGTGCAGGGCTGGATGAACACAGCAGGCCAAGCATCATCATAGGAGCAGAGAGGCTGACGTTTCGGGCCTAGACCCTTCAGGGTCTAGGCCCGAAACGTCAGCCTCTCTGCTCCTATGATGCTGCTTGACCTGCTGTGTTCATCCAGCCCTGCACCTTGTTGTCTCGGATTCTCCAGCATCTGCAGTTCCTACTACCTCTCAGCCTCTGTCTTTCCGGTGAAAACAATCTGAGTTTATCCAACCTCTTCTCATAACTAAAAGCCTCCAGACCAGGCAGCATCCTGGTAAACCTTCTGTGCACTCTTTCCAAAGCATCCATATCCTTCTGAAAGTGTGACGCCCAGAACTGTATGCAATATTCCACATGTTTTGTACAGCTATAATTTAACTTGCCAACTTTTGTATTTGATGCTCCAGCCGATGAAGGCCAGCTTGCTCTATGCCTTCTTGACCACCTTATCTGCCTGTGTCACCACTTTCAGGGATTTGTGGACCTGTATGCCTATATGTCAATGGTCCTAAGGGTTCTGTCACTTATTGTATAAATTGCACCTGAATCTGATCTTCCAGAATGCATCACTTTGCATTTGTCCAGATAAAACTCCATCTGTCATTTCTCTGCCCAAATCTGCTATCTATCTATATCCCACTGTGTCCTTTGACAATCTTCCTCACTATCTGCAACTCCATTAATTTTGATATCATCCACCTGAATGGCTTAATTCTGCTTTTATATTTTAGGGTCTTATGGATGTGCATCATGTGCCCCCTTCCTCCAGATTTGTGCCAGGTTGAACCCACCAAATTAACTTATCGGCCAATCAAAACAGTCTGGACACGTAGGTTAGGTGCCGTTATTGTCAGTTAGCTGGGGAAGTCATTCTAAATTGTTTTTAAGTCATGCACAGTGCTTGCACCTAGGGACCATGCGAAAGATCAGTTTGCTGTAAGGGCACTTGTACTAAGTACGGCAGGCATCTCCTGGGAGCTGCTCCTCAGTCCATCATCATAATTCCACCTGAAGGATAACACTGGTAGCTCTCACGTGTGTAAAAAATGGGCTGCTGATGAAAGAGATAATAAGAACTGCCGATGCTGGAGTCAGAGATAAGCCCAACAAAACATCAACGTTCCAGCTCCACACTGTGATATCTCGGGTTTCTGATAAAAATTGGGTGAGATTACAGTGATGGCGCGGAAGCAGCCTCAGGGTAATCTTGGCATAACAGCAATAACGGTTGCAGTACCAGATTAGTTCTGCACAGAATCCTGCCCCCACTGTACCAAACACAGCTTAGTCCAGCCACGACTCCACTTGGCATTGCCTTGGACTCTGCTCTGATACTGGCATGTGACCTCAGCAAGGCAAGTTTTAGTGTTGGTACAAAGATTGTTATACTCTAAAAGAATATTTAAACTGAATGCAAGTCCACACTTTTATGAGAACTTTATTTAGGCCAACTAAATTCACCCACTACTGGTTACCAGCTCCCAATATTTAAACAGTCAATTCAAAACTAATTAATGCTTTCTGCATACATCCATCTGTAGTGATTATAATAAGGTCAGCCAGGTGGACCTCATGAAATATGAGTTCCCTGATTGGGGCTGTTAATCTGGTCTAATCAGGGAGCCCTGGCTGACAGATATAACAAGAATCTCAGAAATACTGACACTCCACTCTGGTGGTCTGACTCTGTATGAGGCAGTATTATAGTCAAGGATTGTTCATGTGTAAATAAAGAGTGACTGGGTGATAGGATACAGGCCTCTGTCGAGCTATTTCTGTGGTGAAAGAGTAAAGCATGATCCTAAGGGAACTCACTCACAACTCTTTTAGTTGGGGTAAGCAATTCTTACATCATGCTTTTTTTAAATTTCATTCACGGGATGAGGACATCGCTGCCCAGAGGGCAGTTGAGAGTCAACCACATTGCTGTGAGTCTGGAGTCACATGTAGGCCAGACCAGGTAAGGATGGCAGTTTCCTTCCCTAAAGGACATTAGTGAACCAGATGGGTTTTCCCCGACAATTGACAATGGATTCATGGTCATCATTAGATTCTTAATTCCAGATATTTATTGAATTCAAATTCCACCATCTGCCCGTGGTGGAAAAAAAACAGGAAGCTTGACTGGTGTGATGCTGCCATCAAGTACTGGGCCCAGTATGTGAAAGAATGCGTTCTTTTTTCTGGGCAAATGACATTGTGGCAGATGAGAAACAACGAGTAATTCTCCTGACAGCCTGTAGAGCTACAGCTTTTTCTGTCATCAAGTGCCTAAATTTCTCTGAGGCACCAGATATTAAAACCTTTCAAGAATTACCTGACATAGTTAAGGAATATTACGACCCCAAGCCTCCTCCAATTCTGAGACACTATCACTTTTACTCAGCAATTCGAGAAACTAGGGGAATCTGTATTTGGGTTTTTGACTAGGTTAAGATGACTGGCAGAACATAGAACATCGAACATTACAGCGCAGTACAGGACCTTCAGCCCTCGATGTCGCGCCGACCTGTGAAACCAATCTGAAGCCCATCTAACCTAAACTATTCCATTATCATCCATATGTTTATCCAATGACCATTTAAATGCCCTTAAAGTTGGCGAGTCTACTACTTTTGCAGGCAGGGCATTCCACGCCCTTACTACTCTCTGAGCAAAGAACCTACCTCTGACATCTGTCCTATATCTATCACCCCTCAATTTAAAGCTACGTCCCCTTGTGCTAGCCACCACCATCCGAGGAAAAAGGCTCCCACTGTCCACCCTATCTAATCCTCTGATCAGGCAGAAGCCTGGGAATTTGGTTTAATCTTTAATGAGATGCTGAGAGACCATTTGGTATGTGGGATTAATGATGCAATCTATGCAAAAATGCCTTCTAGTGAATGCCCAACTGGATTTCAAACAGGCACCACAACTGGCTTTATCATAGGAAAATTTGACACGTGGAGCATATGAGTTGCAAGAATTCCGATGGAAGTAGACACCCTTGCCAGACAGAGCTTGGGGAACACTAGTTAAGTGTGGGCAATTGCACAGCCTCACTCAGGACCTATCCTGATGAGAGGGACTTTAGGTCAGCCTAAAACAAAGCCAAACTGTTAAAATTTTCTTCAGGATCCTGGCTGGCAAGCCATTGTTGTTGTTGCCAATATGCGGACTGTTAATCTGGTCCAATCAGGGAGCCCTGGCTGACAGATATAAACAGTGAGTGTCAGAGATACTGATATTCTGATGCCCGACTCTCAATGAGGCAGTACTATAGTCAAGGACTAATCATGTGTAAATAACTTGGTGACTGGATACCAGCCTCTTTGGAGTTATTTCACCATCAACTGTCCCTCATTCCATGAGGTTTCAGGCATTTCTTCAGACTATATTAGATAATAACAAAAAATGACATAGATTTGCACTGAAGTCAAACTGTGAACATAAAATCTAGCCGGATATTTCGATGCAGTACTGAAGGAGTGATGCTAGTGGGCGTGCCATATTTTGGATAAGACATTATCTCCAGGACTGGAGTTTATATCAGGGACTCTAGAGGGTTGCTGTTCTCAGGATAGAGGCTGGCGATCAGGGGCCTGGGCCAGAAACTATCTGCGGTGGGGGGCATGATTTCTGTTCCTTCCCCTGCTCTCAGGCAAATATAAAATGTCTTGTGTCATTATTTTGAGAAAAAGCAAGCTCTTACTGGTGACACCAAAACATATTATCTCATCAGTTTTGTATTTCTCACTGTGGGGCCCTGCTCTACACAATTGGATATAGTGAAAGGCACTATGCAAATGTAAGTCGCTCTTACCTTTTGATTTCTCATGTGTTGTTTTCAGTAGGAATTCTTTGTGAACAACTGGCAACCAGAACTCTGCCTTTCTTTCCTTAAAGTGAATGAACCATGGGAGCCTGATTTACTCTAATAGTGTAGAGTTCTAAAACATGCAATACAGGCAGAGAGCTATCAAATCAATTCGCCAGGGAACTTTTATTACTTCCATTGTCTAGTTTAAGCAGAAATTAATGTTATCAGTTTTGATTTTCGTAAATCAAAGATTACCAAAGAAAGGGGTCCAGCTCAAAAATGATTTTAAAACAGTTTATTAAGAAGCAACAGTTTAAATATAAAGCTTAACTGAAATAGACAGGAAAGAAAGATGACCAATGACTGGTGAAAGCAGTTTTACTGCTCTTGGAGGATTAAAGGTCACACAGGGTGAGCAGGGCTCTCAACAGCTAATGGGAGGAGACTGAGGTCCTTCTTTAAGGCTGAAGCGTTAGGAACTTCTTTAGTGTCCCTCAGTCTGAAAAGATCTGCACCCCATGGACTTTGTAAAAAAGAATTTTATTTTCCCTCCCAAAGTTATATCTTTTAACCTTTTCCCAGATTATGTGTGAACCGGGAGAACCAAATTTGTGAGGAATGCTTTCTATTGATTTGCTGCAATTGTACAGGGCCTTGGTGAGACCATTAACCCTAACCCTAACCATAACCTGGAATATTGTGTATCGTTCTGGACTCCTTATCTGAGAAAGGATATTTTGGCCATGGAAGCAGTACAACAATGATTTTTCAGGCTGATTCCTAGGATTTCAGGATTGAAGTATGAAAATGTTCATTGGGGTTTAGAAGAATGAGGGACAAAAGCTCATAGAAACCTATAAAGTTCCAACAGGACCAGATCAGGTAAACGCAGGAAGGATGTTCCAGATGATGAGTGGGTGTTAAGAACCTGGGCTACAGCCTAAGGATACAGAATAGGCCATTTAGGACTGAGATGAGGAGAAATATCTTCACCCAGAGAGTGGTGAGCCTGTGGAATTCTCTGCGGCAAAAAACAGTTGCAGCCAAAACATTGAATGTTTTCAAGAAGGAGTCACATAACGTTCTTAGAGCTAAAGAGGTCAAAGCGTATAGGGAGAAAAGAAGAACATTGTACTGAGTTGGATGTTCAGCCCCATGATGATATTGAATGGTGGAACAGACTAGAAGGGCTGAGTAGTCTACTCTTTCATTTTCTATGTGTCTGTGCTTTCCCTGTTAGAGATAACAGCGGATCCTGTAATTTTCAACGAGGAGGTTGCTATGGAAGCTTTCATCATAAGGCTTCGAATTTATACATCGAGTTTTTAAAAAAATTATAAGGTTATTACACAATGAATTCCATCATGACAACATACACATGCAAATCTTTAAATATTTTTATGATGTTGAGGCATTTTTTAACTTGCATGTCACCTTCACATTCTTCACGTTGTAGTTTTGTGTCTTGCATAAATTATTTTCCATAAATGCCACATGATTGGAATTGTCAAATGAGGAAAACCCATGGTAAGAACATTCTGCACATTATAGAAAATTCAATCTGTGTCAAAAATATATTTTTGATGAGAAACAATTCTGTTTTATCGATCAGATTTTTAACACAGATAAAGCTCTTAAATATAACAGAGTTTGTGGAAATACTGAGTAATCAGCACATTACTACCATTTGACAACATATTGGATCTTTAATTAAAACACCCACTGCGTTAAGTAACCATTTTAGACACACACTGGTCATGTGGACTAATGAAAAGGAAATTCTCAATGTGATATCACACAAGCTTAACGCTTCTGTAAATCCATTCGGAGACAGTATCAAAATGAAAATTACTCAAAGGGATGTAGGTTTAAGGAGTTGTGAATTTCTTGACAATTTCTCTGATGGACTTGGTAAGTTACTGTAATTTCTAGCACCCTCAGCTGTACGTTTCCCCACATTGCATGCAACTTTCTCATTCATTTTTCACACGCATTTCTGCTGGTTGCTGAGTGTTTAGTATCTTACAGCCAGCCAACAGGATATTCTGAAGGGGAAGGGTGAGCAGCCAGAGGTCATGGTCCGTACTGGTACTAACAGAATAGGCAGAAAGAGAGATGCGGTCCCGCAAAGGGAATTTAGGGAGTCAGGTGGGAAGTTGAAAAGCAGGACCTCTAGGGTTGTAATCTTGGGGTTTATTCCCTGTGCCATGTGCTTATGAGGTCAGAAATAGGAAGATAATGCATGGGTAAAGAGCTGCGAGAGATTCAGATATCTGGATCATTGTGATCTCTTCCATGGTAGGAGGGATCTGCACAAGATGGACAGCTTGCGCCTAAACTGAAGGGGCACCAATATCTTGCAGTGAGTTTGCTAGTGCCATTTGGAAGGGTTTAAACTAGTGTGGCTACCAGAGCAGTAGGTCAGCAGGTGGTGTGTTTGAAGAGAAGAGAGAGGCTAAATAAAATAAGTTTTTATTAGGAAGAACAGGCAGGGCCAGGTTAATAAACACAGTGGGACAAGCAATCTGGATTGTACTTATTTTAATGTGAGGAGTATAACAGTTAAGGCAGATAAGCTTAAAGCCAGGAATAGCACATGGGACTGCAATCTCTTACCTATTACAGAAACTTGTTTGAGAGACCGGCAGGATTGATGGCTTAACGTTCCAAGGTTGAGATGTTTCAGATGTCATAAAGAGGGATGTAAAGAGGGATGGAAGGGTTGCATTACTGATTAAGGAGAATGTCATAGTTGCACTAAGCGAGGACATCTTGAAGGGTTCATCCAGAGAGGAAATTTGGGGTGACTCAGAATAAGAAAACTGAAATCACTATGATGGAGTTACACTATAGACCTTCAAATGGATAGTGGGCAGATCATGGAAGATGTAAAATCAACAGGGTTGTAGCAATAGGTGACTTTAATCTCCCCAGTATTCACTGTGAGTCGCTTAGTGCCAGGGGCTTAGATGGGGCAGAATTTGTTAAGTGCATTCAGGAGGAATTCTTGAAACAATATGTAGATAGTCCAACTCGGGAAGAGGCTATACTAGACCTTATATTGGGGAATGAGCCTGATCACATGATCGAAGTTTCAGAAGGGGAGCATTTAGGGAACAATGATCATAATTCTGTAAGTTTTAAGATAGATAAGGAAAAGGATAAAACTGTTCCTCAGGTGAAAGTGCTAAATTGTGGAAGGCTAATCATAACAGTATTAGGCAGGAACTGGAGAAATTGAACTGGGGGCAACTGGTTGAAGGTGAATCCACATCTGGCATGTGGGACTCTTTCAAGTGCCAGTTCAGAATTCAGGACTAGCATATTCCTGTGAAACTGAATGATAAGGATGGCAGGATTCGGGAACCCTGGATGATAAGAGATGTTGTAAATTTAGTTAAGAAGAAATTGGAAGCACATGTAAGGTTAAGGAAATAGAAATCAAACAACACCCTTGAGGAATATAAAGGAAGCAGAAAAGAAGTTGAAACAAAATTAGATTGGCTAGAAGAGATCATGCAATATCCTTGGCAAGTAGAATTGAGAAGAATATCAGGGTATTTTAGAATTAGAATTAGCTTTATTGTCACGTGCACTTGAAGGTACTATCTTAGGTACGAAGTATCTATGTACAGATGCTTAAATATTTGGTACAGAGTTGAAAGAGTAATAAATAAAAGTCCAGCATAAGAATAAAAGGGAAAACAAAGCACTCAAATCACAGTCCTCTTCACCCCAGTCCGTGTCAGCACCTAGCCTCCAGTCCACAAGGGCGTCCCATCCTGTGCAGGACTCACCTCCCCGCACCGGCCTCCAGTCTGGAACTCACCTCCCCGCGCTGGCCTCCAGTCTGGGACTCACCTCCCTGCGCTGGCCTCCAGTCTGGGACTCACCTCCCCGCGCTGGCCTCCAGTCTGGGACTCACCTCCCCGTGCTGGCCTCCAGTCTGGGACTCCCCTCCAAGTGTCAGCCTCCAGAGTGGGACACCCCTCCCTGTGCCAGCCTCCAGTCCGGGACTCGCCTCCCGGCACTGGCCTCCAGACCGGGACTTGCCTCCCTGTACTGGCTTCATACATTTATTAGGAGTAGGTCTACTCAATGACAAAGGAGGGAAGTTATGTGTGTAGCCAGAGGAAGTGAATGAGGTACTTAATGTGTATTTTGCAATTGGCATTCATCAAGGAGAAAGACATAGAGTCACAGTCATATAGCATAGAAACAGATGATGGTAGGTTTAGAGAGGGGTTTGTTGATGCTCTAAGACATGTCAATGTTAGGAAGTAGGAGGTGTTGAGTGTCTTGAAAAATATTAAGATAGATAAGTCACCAGGGCCTGATGGCTCCTATCCTAGGATACTGATGGAGGAAGGGAAGAGATTGCTGGGGCATTGACAGAGATCTTTGTATCCTCTTTAGCTTCAGGTAAGGTCTCAGAAGACTGGAGAATATTGTTCCTTTGTTTAAGAAGGGCAACAGGGATAATCCAGGAAATTATAGGCCGGTGAGTCTCACATTAGTGGTAGGGAAATTATTGGAGAAGGTTCTTAGGGACAAGATTCACTACCATTTGGAGAAGAATGGATTTATTAAGGATAGTCTGCATGGCTTAATGCAGGGGAGGTTTTGTCTCACAAACTTGATTGCTTTTTTTGAGAAAGTGACAAAAATGATTGATGAGGGTAAGGCAGTGAATGTTGTCTACTTGGACTCTACTAAAGCATTTGACAAGGTTCCTCATGGTAGGCTGGTGCAGAAGATCAAGTCACATGGAATCCGCGGTGAGTTGGCAAATTGGATACAAAATTGACTTGATTATAATAAAATTGTTGTAGTTTATATAAATGATTTGGGTGGAAATGTCAGTAATCTGATAAGTAAATTTTCAGATGACACGAAAATTGGTGGAGTTGCAAATAATGAGGGAGGATATCAAAGCATACAACAGGATACATATCAGTTGGAAAGTTGAGTGGAGAAGTGGCAAATGGAATTTAATCTGGACAAGTGTGAAGTGATGCATTTTGGGAGGTCAACTGCCAGAAGAAAGTATACTGTAAATGGCTAGATGCTTAGGAGCATTGATATACAGAGGGACATTCAGGTCCAAGCCCATAACTCTCTGAAAGTGGCAACACAAGTAGACAAGGTGGTAAAGAAGGCATACCACATGCTTGCCTTCCTCGGTCAGGACATTGAGTAGAAAAGCTTGAAGAGGATGCAAAAAAGGTTTACCAGGCTGTTGCCTGGATTGGAGTGTATTAGCTATAAGGAGGGGTCGGACAAATTTAGATTGTTTTCGCTCAAGCGTAGAAGGCTGAGGGGCAAATTGATAGAAATATCCGAAATTGAGAGGCATGGTTGAGTGGATAGTCAGAGTCTCTTTCCCAGGATGGAAATATCAAATACAAGGGGATATAGGTTTAAGGTGAGAGGGGGAAAGTTTAAAGCGGGTATGCGAGTTTTAACACAGATGGTTGGAATGGCCTGGAATGCACTGCCAGGGGAGGTGCTACAGCAGATTTGATAGTAATGCTTAAGATACATTTAGACAGATACATGAAAAGGCAGGGAACAGAATGATATGGACCATGTACAGGCAGATGGGATTAGTTTAGAATAGCATAATGATCTGCACAGACATGGTGGGCTGAAGGGCCTGTTCCTGTGTTGCACTGTTTTATGTCTTATGTTCTATGTTAAATGACTATTTTCAATGGAATCACGCACACATTTTAGAATAAAGATATCCTAAGGACTTTGATTTGCTCATTCATTTCAGCTTCCTTTAGGTGCTAACCCTTTTAAACTTTGCGTCTGCATGTTTTGATTCTGGATGGTGCATCTTTGTTATTGTTTTTGATTTTAGCAGGTTTCTTTCAATTCTAATTGGCTCCTTGTTGTTGAGGTGAACTAGTTAACTGCACTTTAATTAGAGAGAGGTATAGCCTTGTGCTACAGAGTAATGTTTAACATATATTGCAGTCAACTGATGAGGTTAGCTGACTCACCCCAACTCATCTAATCGTAACAGGATTAGTGATATTGTGATTGTGTTATTAGCACTTCAATGAACATCATAACAGCGTTCATTTAGCAGTCACTCGTGTTATTTAAACACATAGAAACAATTGTAGATATTTTTATTCAACCTATTCAAGAGTTATCATGACACATCTTTGGAACAGATGGGACTCAGGCAGGTGACCTAAGGCAGATCATTTGATTGAGGTGTCAGTGGGGGAGAACTTTGGAGCAAATGATCATAATTCTATTACTATTAAATAGTTATGGAAAAGGATGGAACTGATCAAAAAGTTGAAGTTCTACATTGGAGTAAAGCCAATTTGGATGGAATTAGACAGGAATTTTCAAAAGTTGATTGGGGGAGGCTATTCACAGGTAAAAGGACAGTTGGGAAGTGGACGCCTTTAAGAATGAGATAACGACAGTTCAGAGACATATGTTCCTGTTAGTGTAAAGGGCAAGGCTGGTAGGTGTTGAAAATGTTGGATGACCAGAGATATTGAGGCTCTGGTCAAGAAAATGAAGGAGGTATATGTCAGGTATAGACAGCCGGGATCAAGTGAATCCCTAGAAGAGTATAAGGGCAGAAGAAGTATTCTTAAGAGGGAGATCAGGAGGGCAAAACGGGGACATGAGATAGCTTTGGCAAATAGATTTAAGGAGAATCCAAAGAGATTCAATAAATACATTAAGGGCAAAAGAGTAACTAGGGAGACAATAAGGCCCCTTAAAGATTATCATAGCCATCAATGTGTGGAAACACAGGAGATGGGTTAATTACTAAACAAATATTCCACATCAGTATTTACTGTGGAGAAGGCCGTGGAAGCTAACAAACTTGGGGAAATAAATAGTGATATCTTGAAAAGAGTTCATATTAAGAAGAGTATGTGCTGGAGGTCTTAAAAAACATTAAGGTAGATAAATCCCCCAGGAACTGATCAGGCAGTTCCCAGAACTTTGTGGGTAGCTAGGGGAAAGATTATTGAGTGCCTTGCTGAAATATTTGTATCATTGACAACCACGAGCCGGAAGACTGAAGGTTGGCTAATGTGGTGTTATTATTTAAGAAAGGCTATAAGGAAAAGCTAGGGAACTACAGACTAGTGAACGTTACATCAGGTGGATAAGGTTTTGGAAGAGATTCTGGGGGACAGGATTTACATGCATTTGGAAAGACGAGGACTGATTAGGGTTAGTCAGCATGGCTGTGTGTGTAGGAAATCATATCTCACTAACTTGATTGAATATTTTGAAGAGGTGACAAAGAAGATTGATGAATGCAGAGTGGTAGATGTTGTCTGTACGGGACTTCAGCAAAGCTTTTGACAAGGTTCTGCATGGTAGATTGGTAAGGCCAGATCACGTGGGATCCAGAGGGAGGTAGCCAATTGGTAACAAAATTGGCTTGAAGGTAGGAGACAGAGGATGGTGGTGGAGGGATGTTTTCTAGACTGGAAGCCTGTGACCAGTGGTGTGTCACAAGTATCAGTGCTGGGTCCACTGTTCATTGCCATTTATATAAATATTAGGAATGTGAATATAGGAGGTATGGTTAGTAAGTTAGCATGAGACAACAGAATAGGTATTGCAGTGGATAGTGAAGAGAATTATGTCAGAGTACAATGGGACCTTGATCAGATGGCCCAATGGGCTAAGGAGTGGCAGGTGGAGTTTAATTTAGATAAATGTGAGATTTTGCATTTTAGTAATGCAAAACAGGGCAGGACTTATAAAGTTAATGGTACTGCCCTGGGGAGTGTTGCCAAACAAAGAGACCTAGGGGTGCAGGTGCATAATTCCTTGAAAGTGGAGTTGCAGGTAGACAGGATAGTGAAGAAGGTGCTTGGCATACTTGTCTTCATTGGTCATAACATTGAGTGTAGGAGTTGGGATGTCATGTTGCAGCTGTACAGGATATTGGTGAGGCCACCTTTGGAATACTGTGTTCAATTCTAGTCACCCTTCTACAGGAAAGATATTGTTAAACTTGGAAGGGTGCAGAAAAGTTTTATAAGGATGTTGCCAAGACTGGAAGGTTTGAGCTATTAGGAGACGTTGAATAGGCTGTGACTATTTTCTGCGGAGAGCTGGAGGCTGAGGGATGACTGTATAGAGGTTTATAAAATCATGAGAGACATGGATAGGATTAATAGTCAAACTAGAGGGCATAGGTTTAAGGTGAGAGGTGAAAGATTTAAAAGGGATCTAAGGGACAACTTGTTCACATGGAATGAACTGTCTGAGGAAGTGAACAGTTCTGAGGAAGGGTCACTGGACCCGAAACGTTAACTCTGTTTTTTTCCTTCACAGATGCTGCCAGACCTGCTGAGCTCTTCCAGCAACTTTGTTTTTGTTCCTCATTTACAGCATCTGTAGTTCTTTCAGTTTTTGTCTGAAGAAGTGGTAGAGGCTGGTACAATTGAAACATTTAAAAGGTATCTGGATGGGTATATGAATACGAAGGGTTCAGAGGTGATAGAAGTTCACAAAATTACAATACAATAAATTACAAATAAGAGGCTTGGATAGTTGGAATCTTTTTTTTCTTCATTCATTCATGGGATGAAGGCATCACTGACCAGGCAGCATTTATTGCCCAGATAACCATTCAGAATCAGCCACATTGCTGTGGGTCTGGAGTCACATGTAGGCCAGACCAGGTAAGGATGGCAGTTTCCTTCTCTAAAGGACATTAGTGAACCAGATGGGTTTTTCTGACAATGGACAATGGGCACATGGCCATCATTAGATTTTTAATTCCAGATATTTGATTGAATTCAAATTCCACCAGTTGCCATGGCAGGATTTGAACCTGGATCCCTGGAAATTTATCTGGCTCTCTGGATTAATAGCACTATGATAACACCACTTGGCCATTACCTTCCCAAGGTAGAAATGTCAATTACTTCGGGACATAGATTTAAGTTAAAAGGGGGACAGTTTAAGTAGATATGAGAGGCAAGTGTTTTACAGAGGGTGGTAAATGCCTGGAATATGCTGTCAGAGGAGATGTTAGAAGCAGATACAATAGCAACGTTTAAGAGGAATCTTGAGAGATACATGAATTGACAGGAAATAGCAAGATACAGACCATGTAGAAACAAAGATAGTAGGAACTGCAGATGCTGGAGAATCTGAGATAACAAGGTGTAGAGCTGGATGAACACAGCAGGCCAAGCAGCATCAGAGGAGCAGGAAGGCTGACGTTTCGGGCCTAGA
>NC_063338.1:81802548-81819192 GCF_021869965.1 Rhincodon typus
TACCCTGTTCACACCATCTGTGCATTCCACATCTCGATGGTACCCTGTTCACACCATCTGTGCATTCCACATCTCGATGGTACCCTGTTCACATCATCTGTGCATTCCACATCTCGATGGTACCCTGTTCACACCATCTGTGTATTCCACATCTCGATGGTGCCTTGTTGACACCATTGGTAAATTCTCCAACAGTGGGAGTGCTCACCACTACCAAGACCTCCAGGGATTCCTGGCTCCAGCACCAGTTTTAACATGCAATGTGCACCAGGTCATATCAAGGTGACATCAGCCCCTCCCAAAATCTTCATGTACCTTTCTTCCTTGTACACCTGATAAACCCCACCACTTTTGGTTCTCCTCAGATTCCCAGCCAAGCTGTTTATTTAGCTGTTCATCTCCCCACCTTGTCTTCAGTATAGTCATACCAAAATAGTCATACACTGATCGCCCCATCAAAGATAGGAAGGTGATGACAACCACTGACACTCCTGTCCCACAATATCCCTTGCTCTATCATCCCTCCCCTTTTGTTTTGACCTGCCTCTGCTTCACAATTATTATCCACTCTGCATCCCAATGTGGAACCTCCTACACAAAATAAAAATCAAAAGAACTGCGGATGCTGTAAATCAGGAACAAAAACAAAGTTACTGGAAAAGGTCTGGCAGCATCTGTGAAGGAGAAAACAGAGTTAACGTTTCGGGTCTGGTGACCCTTCCTCAGAACTGATGGTGGCTGGGAAAATGTCAGTTTATATGCAGAAAATAGGGAGGTGGGTGGGGTAGGGAGTAAACGATAGGATAGAGCCCAAAGAGAGAGAAAGACAGTTGGACAGACAAAGGAGTTGCTAACGATCAGGCTGGGAGGGTGAGTAGTTGTTAATGGGGACTGTTAGTGACTAATAACAGGGGGTGTGTAATGGCAGGCTATGCAGTAATAAGGCCTGGTGTGTGGGGTGGGGGAGCTGGGACACGGGAGAGTTTAGGCCCTAAAATTATTGAACTCAATATTGAGTCCAGAGGGCTGTAGGGTCCCCAAGCAGGGACAGCCTGACACAGGATCACTGGACTCGAAATGTTAACTTTTGTTTTTCTCTCTGTACTTGCAGCCAGATTGGTGGTGTTTCTCCAAAGCTTTCCCTTTTTTTTGACTAGCTAATCAACACAGCAGCCCCACTGAAGCAGTGTCTGCTGATAAACTGCCTTGAACTTCAGTGGACAGGTATGCCGGACTGGTTGAAGCCTGAATGACAATTAACTGGGACCCGGATGATATTTGCTCAGCTCTCTGACTGACCAGCGAATCCCTGGATTTGTTGAAGTGTACCCGCAGGACTGAACATGTCCCACACACCAGACTGTAGAGGTATGGACCTTTTGATCCCCAAGCAGCTGACTTACCGACTGTGTCCAAGCCCTTGGATGAATATCCGATGATGCCTCTGACTAACTGTACTGGTATCTCCTTACATACAACAGCATCCCTTGAGGTGACTGAGCATGGAGAAATGGCCATTTGGTTGAAGCGCATGAACACTACTGGAACAGAGGGTCTGTGTAACATTGCCGCAACATGGTGACATGGAGCAACATGTCCACCCCTTTGATCGATCGTTGTTGACAACCATGACAAGTTGCCTGGCTTTGGATCTGTCTGAAAGGCGGATGTGCTGTGAGCATCCATGCAGACGCTAAAGTTATTGAGTGCTCAAGGACAAGTCTTGAGATGCAGCCAGGTCCAGCCCAAGAAGTAGATGTCTGTCCCTGTGCACTGAGGTGCTGGCAGCAACATTACAATGGAAGGGGCTGCTGTGCTCCAAAGTACAGCGCAGAAGTGGAGAACTGAGTCCTGAGAGTGGGCAGTGATGTGCCATGATGGTCTGGTGAGGTTAGTGAATGTCCAATGCCAACCTCCACAGGTGGTGGTGCCTGGAGGTGGAGTCCTGGAAGAGCAAGCGCTGAACTGGAGTCACCAGGTACTTGCTCCAACTTTCATGTCAGCAATTGTCACCATTTAGCTTCTATCCAATGTGTGGGAGAATAGAAGCCTGCACATCAATGAGGTGAGATACAAAGAGGCCCCTCAAGGCTCACTAGTGAGATTCTCAAGCTGCCATTCTAAACTTGGTTACAAAATTGGTCATTTGCTTCTTGAAGTCAAGAATGTCATTTTTCCAAAATCATCATGTTTTTCCAATTAACTCGCCATTGCCCCTGTTGTTCAGGGACTGTGAAGAGTTGATTGTAAAAATATATCACTTTTAAAAAACTTTCTTCTGTTTTCCTATTCAAGTTTCTCCCTTAATACATTTTTCTTCACTGTCTGTGTAATGCTTTAAATGCAGTAGATGTTTCCTGGTCTTTTCTTCCTAGTTTGCCATCTCTGAAGATTCCTCCATGTGATTGGTTGAATTGCTTCCCTGCTGCTTGCCCATAGATATGGAGGGTGCAATGGATTTGGCACTGTCAGATTAGAAAGCTTATCTGACAATGTCACTAGTTTCAGATTAAAGGTGTGCCAATTTAAAACAGATGAAGAGGAATTTCTTCGCTCAGAGGGCCGTGACCCTTTGGAACACTTTGCCATAGAGAGCCGTGGGGGCATAGCGCTTGAGCATATTTAAGGCTGAGATAGATGGACTCTTGATCAGTGGGGGAATCATGAGTTAAAGGGAAAGGGCAGGGAAGTGGATGTGAGGAATGTCGGATCAGCCATGACCCTATTGGATGGAGGAGCAGGCTTGAGGGGCTCAACAGCATACTTCTGTTCCTGTTTCTTATGGTCTTATGGACTTATTAACATCCTAAAGTGAATGGTAAAAAGCCATAAAGTTTACTCAGAACAAACACAACAAAAGGTCTAAAATTGTAATTATATTACTTTTAGACTGTTTAATTTTGTCTTCATAAGATGTTTTTGAAGTGATGCCAAATTCATGTTTACTTTTGAGTTGGAAAACACTTTAAAATAAAAGTCATTTATCTCCACCTGGTGGTGCAGACATGAAATGTCAGGACATTTTTCAGCCTATACACTCAAAGGGGAGTGAGCCGTGGATTAGCAATAGCACTCCTGTCTCTCACAACATTTAACTTCTAACAAGACTCAACAGGGCAAATACAGAAAGGATGTGGGATAAGGGAGTCCAGAACCAGGGGTTACAGTCTAAAAATACAGGTCATGCCATTTAGCACTGAGATGAGCAGTAATGTCTTCACCCAGAGTGTGGAAAGCCTGTGGAATCCTCTGTCACAGAAAGTGGTTGAAGCCAAAACATTGAAAATGTTCAAGGATATGGTTTCAGTTCTTAACAGGATACTGAGCTGGATGATCAGCCAAGCTCATATTGAATGGTGGAGCAGGCTTGAAGGGCAGAAAGGCTTACTCCTCTCCTAGTAGAATCATACAGCATAAAAACAGGCCATTTGGCCCACCATGTCTATGCTGACCAACAAACACCAAACTTCACTAATTCTATTTAACTGCACTTGGTCCATAGCCTACAATGCCTTGGCATTTTAAGTGCTCATCCAGATGTTTCTTAAATGTCGTGAGAGTACCTGCCTGCACCACCTTTTCAGGCAGCACGTTCCATATTTCTACCTGCCTTTGGGTGAAAGCACTTTTCCTCACGCCTTCTCTAAACCACTCATTCTACCGTGTTTCTATAACAACATGTTGTTGTAATTAATAGGGGTTGGAGAAGGTATGTGCCGTCAAAGTTTTAGAGTCAGAGTAGAGTCCAAGAAGGATGAGGAAATACTGCAGCCAAAATTACACAGGAGCAAGCGCTGAACTGGAGTCACCAGGTACTTGCTCTGACTTTCATGTCAGCAATTGTCACCATTTAGCTTCTATCCGATGCGTGGGAGAATAGAAGCCTGCACATCAATGAGGTGAGATACAAAGAGGCCCCTCACGGCTCACTAGTGAGATTCTCAAGTTGCCATTCTAAACTTGGTTACAAAATTGGTCATTGTTTGTTGCCTTGACAAAGACAGTCTTGGTATAGGCTTACACACTAAACGTTGCCACTGGACATTTCATGAAAATGTACAGTAAGAGCAGTAATATGCAAACCTACAGCCTATTCTTCTTCAGTTCTCTGCTCTAAGGCAAGCCCAGTGCCATAATCTCCCGGGAGAAGAGACAGGGCCACAATACACACCAGGAGGAACAGGAATCAAACCCTATGCTGTTGGCACCTATCTGATCTACACTGGCCCTTCTGCCAGCTCACTGGTTAATTTATGTTGCACTGATTGTCACACAAACCCAACACCTTGTTCTTAACCTCCCCTTTATTCTTATACACTTGTTGGATTTGTACACTACAGCTGATTGAGCACACTACAGAGATATGGTTACTGTTGATTAGGCTACTTTTAAGTACCCTTTTATTAGTTCTTAATTGCATTATTTCAATACACCTCTGAAGAAAATGGGACTTGAACCTAAGCCTTCGGGCTCAGAGGCAGGGACATACTAGAGATAGCAAGAACTGCAGATGCTGGAGTCAGAGATAACATAGCTGGAGGAACACAGCAGGCCAGGCAGCATCAGAGGAGCAGAAAAGTTGACGTTTCGGATGCTGCCTGGCCTGCTGTGTTCCTCTAGCTCCACACTGTGTTAACTGTGCCACTGGAGTTCTTTTAGCAAAATAATATAATGATAATCAAACCTTTTGATCAGAAAAGTAGCAGGCTAAAGTATTTCATATACATTTGCTTGTATTAAATTCATTTCAGAAATGTAAAATAAATGTACATTTAAAATATTTGCTTTTCCTTCAGTATTTTTTTTCTCATTCCCTTGAACCATTCTTTCTTTCCCTCTCTTTATTTCTCTCACTACACCTAATTTGCCTGTAACCCATTCTCCTGGTCTGCTATTTGTCCATTTATTTCTCACACTTTGACTCTAATAGTTAGAAGATGAAAGGTGTAATCTTCCCACGCCTAGGCGAGAAGTTTGGGAGAATTGTGTGAGAATTTGAGTGAGGCCTTTCTCGATGTTGAATCACATTCTCCAAGTAATTTCTCGATGTTGAGATGAGGTTCTCACTAGTGAGCAGCCTGAGGTCTATTAACAGTAATCATTCCTCATTATCATCTTCATGATAACCAAATCCTACCTCATACAGGTTCCTATGCTACGACCCATTGGGTAGAAGCTAGACACCATGAGTTCCCAACATGAAAGTCAGAGCGGGTACCTGGAGATTCCAGCTTGTTGCTCCCTCCCCAGGACTTCCGTCTTGGACTCCTGGCACCAAAGTCTCAGAGTGCCTCCATGGGCAGTGACTGCACATACCCCACATCCAGCACAGTAATTAAAGGATAGCCTCAAATTGGGTCCAGGGTTCTTGAGTACAGTCAGTCGGCCATTCAAAACTGTCAAGGTCAGGGAGTCTGTATGTCTACAGGATGGATAGTTTCACCCCTGTCGGTCCAGTGTAATCAGTGTGGGGAATCACAGGAACACAGTCAGGGAGTTGTACAGATATGAGCTGGGTTCATTCATTGTTTGTAGCTGTATGGCTAAGTCACTCAACGTGATGAGCCATAGTTAGAGTTGGGGGTCCGTCCACTAAATATCAGTGGTGAGGGTGGTGGGGGGCAGGGGCATGGAGGCTGTTATGAGGAGCTATTGCTGTGGTAAGGAGACTGAGGAATACAATTTTGGGGAGTGCAGGTAGAATGTTGGATGGAGTGGTAATGACAATAGTGAAGTGGGGCATCTCAATATGCAAGGGAGGGAAATAACAGAGCATGAGAAGGAGTGGGCTAATGCAGGGTGAGGAGGTTGTTAACGGTAAACAGCATGCTGACTTCCTTGTGGAGACAGAGCACTAACTTGCTCGACATGGGTCAGGATGGGGGAGTGTTGGGAATGTGGGCTGATGCAGGCTCATACAGATGGAACAGATGAGAACTGGGGAAGACCGAAGCTTGTGGAGATGATGGGGAAGACTATCTGGAAAAGCATCTTTATGTTTGAGGATTCACCAACATGAGAGGTGGTGCATGAAACTCAGTGTCCAGAGACAGCCGTTTTTGCCTTCCATTGTCCTGTAAATAACAGAAATGGAGATGAAAAATGGTTGTGGCCACACTCAGAATTGGTGAAGTAAGTGCTTCATTCTGTGACGGAGGCTGCTTCAAGTTTGAGCAATGTAAAGCCATTCAAATGGTAACAACATTACACAGACACCCCTACATTGGAGATGGCACACTCCTGTGAGCACTATGTTCCTTATGACCCCCAGTACCTAACCCTAGCCCCAAGCACTCCTGACCAAATCGTGTAAGATAATAAATCAATGTGAGGTTTTAGACTTGCTCGCCGAGCCGGTGTGTTTGATTGCAGACGTTTCATCACCCTGCTCGGTAACATCGTCAGTGCGCCTCTGGTGAAGCGTTGGTGTCCTGTCCTGCTTGTTATTTATATGCCTCAGTTTGCTGGGGTGGTTGCCATCACTTCCAGTTCTGTTTCTCAGTGGTTTGTATATCAGGTCCAGTTTAATGTGTTTGTTGATGGGCTCTGGGAATTCCCTGGCATATCGCTGTTTAGCATGTGCTATTATGGATGTGTTATCCCAGTCGAATTTGTGTCCTTCTTTGTCCATGTATAGTGAGATCTGAGAGAATTGGTCGTGTATCTTGGTGACTAGTTGGTGTTCATGTATTCTTATTGTCTGTTTTCTTCCAGTTTGGCCTATGTAATGTTTCTCACAGTCCTTGCATGGTATTTTGTATATTACGTTAGCTTTATCGGTTATGGGTATGGGATCCTTTACGTTCATCAGTAGCTGTCATAGGGTGGTTGTTGGTTTGTGGGCTACCCTAACACTTAGTGGTCTGAGTAGTCTTGTGATGTACAGTAGTGTGACAAGTGTGTCTGGCCCTGTTGTGTCTTCTTGTTGTGGTCTGTCGTAGAGGTAATGGCGGATTGTGCTTTTTGGGTATTTGTTCCTTTTAAAAACTCCGCATAAGCGCTCCTGTTCTGCTTTGTGCCATTCCAGGTTGCGGCAGTGTGTTGTGGCTCATTTGAATAATGTCCTGATGCAGCTCTGTTTATGGGTGTTTGGGTGGTTGCTGGTGTAATTAAGTATCTGGTTCGTTTGTGTGGTCTTTCTGTGTTTGCTAGTCTGGAGTTCCCAGTTGTTCTTACGTTCTACCATTATGTCTAGGAAGGGTAGTCAGTTATTGTTCACGTCTTCTTTTGTGAATTTTATCCCAGTGAGGATTTTGTTTATGTGTTAGTGGGTTTCTTCTAGTTTTGTGCATTTGATAATCATGGAAGTGTCATCTACATAGCGGACCCAGAGTTGTATAGTGGGGAGCGCTGTCTGTTCTAACCTTTGCATTACTGTTTCTGCAATCAGTCCTGATATTGGGGATCCCATTAGTGTTCCATTGATTTGCTTGTATATGCCATCATTGAAGGTGAAGTGGGTTGTGAGGCACAGATCTAGTAGTTTCAGGGTGGTGTCCTTATTGATGATGTTAGTGTCCTGGGGTGCCTGCCTACTTCATTTGTCCAGTAGCGTGGCATTTGTTTCTTTGGCTAGGTCGATGTTTATGGATGTAAATAGTGCTGTTATGTTGAAGGATATCATTATCTCGTCCTCTTCTATTCTGGTGTCCTTGATTTTGTTGAGGAATTCTTGGGAGGAGTGGATGGAGTGGGTAATGTTGTCAACTAAGTATTTCATTTTCTGTTGTAGTTCTTTGGCTAGTATATATGTTGGTGTGCCTGGTAGTGAGACAACAGGTCTGAGGGGGACCCCTAGCTTGTGTGCCATAGAAGCGGGGTGTGTTGGATCCCTCAGGCTTCATTTTTTGGTAGTGTGTCTTGCTGATATCTCCTGAGTTATGCAATTTCTTCAGGGTTGTTGTAATCCGGTTCTCTAACTATGGTGTTGTTCTCTAACTAGCCACCGAGAGACATGACCAATTCTCATTGGGCTCAATACACATGGACAAAGAAGGACATGAATTTGAATGGGACAACATATCCATAACAGAACAAGCCAAACAGAGACATGCCTGGGAATTCCTGAAGACCTGGCATTCCACCCGGAATTCCATCAACGAACACATTGAACTGGACCCAATATACAAACCACTGAAAAACAGAACCAGAAGTGATACCAACCACCCCAGCAAACCAAGGCATATAAATAACAAGCGGGACAGAACACCAATGCTTCACCGGAGGCGCACTGACGATGTTACCTCGCAGGGTGACGAAATGTCTGCAATCAAAACTCCAGCTAGGTGAGCAAGTCCACAACCCAAGCTACAAATCTTCTCAAAAACTTTTAACAAGTCAATCTCACTGATCCCTATGGTACAACAGCAATGACTGGCTACCTGGAAAGATTGACCCTACTTACAAAACTAGCAACGATCAGCTATTTACGCATCACAGGAGCTGTTCAGTTCACACCTTAGACCATCAAACATTGTGTAGTTCTAAGGATGGGTGCGCTCTGTACCTTCAATGTTGTAGCTGCAGCTAGCCAGAGGCTCAGACACACAGCTGATGGTGAAAAGTGAACTTATATTTACAAAGATGTTAATGTTTTCACAGTGATGTGTCACTGTTCCACCTATGTGCCTTTAGAAGATCTACTACTCCCTTTTCCTCCCACTTTGCCACAATGTAGTCCCACGGTCTGCTGCTAGGGGGCATAGTCTGCGCCACAGTGGGCCCAATAGATTTGGTTGGGCAATCCCATTGGCACTTTTGTTCAGACAGCCCAAATATGCTGAGTGTGTCCTGCTCAGAAGTAGGTAGAACTCTCTTGGCCTGAACTCCCATGGGACTGAGGATGCACATAGGGTGGATGTAGGAGGACCTTCTGTTTCAGGAGTGTCTTGACAGGAGACTCCTGGGGGCTTGTATGTGGCTCCACCACCAGCTGGGTGCCAAGTGGCACTGCCCTGTCTCCTTTTGAGTGAGGTCCCTCGTTCCCCCATCGCCTTGCTTTGAGCACTCATGACTGGAGCAGTGGAGTACAGGGCTGTGTGTATATCAAGCAAACTTGGAAACTTTTTGACCTGGCTCTCTGCGGCAGCTGGCAACCTATCCATGAAAGCAGTCAGATCCACACATGCCTGAGGCAGCAAACAGTGCTGGCGCAGTCCTGCAGTTACATCATCCAGTGCCCACAAAAAATGCTGCCTGCTACTTCTTGGGCATTTGTATGAAGTCCCTAAATACTGACATTATGGGGTCCTTTCCTGCCTGGGGCTGAGTTGGTGCCTGGTCTTGGGCTGCCCTCTGAGCGCCATGACTTGGGGCATTTCTCTAGACCAGCTGCGGAGATGTGGCAGTGAAGTACTCACCAGCAGGAGCGCCCGGTCTCTTGTCTAGAATACCCACTGTGGTGCCAGTATCTGAGCTGCTGGAGGGTGCAGGAGGCAGCCTTATTGGTTGATCCTCTGTGGGATCTGTGGTTTCTTCCTCAGAGGTGGAGCGGGAGATGTTTATTGGGGCTTGCTGGAAAACCTTGTGGTCAACGGTTTAAAGTTGTGCTATGTTAACAATAAGGGCACAGTTGAGCAATTGGGAGAGAGGCACACCAATGAATTTCATTTCTTACTTGATTGTCAGGTCATGGAGACTTTCATATCCCCACAGAATAGTCCCAGTCTTTGCTAGCCATCACCAAGATTCCCTCTCATAGGAGGTGAGGAGATGAATACCTGGCACCTCAATGTCTGCCCTTGTTCTTCCAGCCCTGTTGTGGCCACTTCTCCTGGAGCCAGAGACAGGGAGGGATTGAATGAAGTGATGCAGTAGAATATAGAACAATACAGCACAGGAACATGCCCTTTGCCCCAAAGTGTTGTGCCGAACATGACATCAAATGAAACTAATCCCTTCTGCCTGCCTTTGGTCCATATCCCATATTCCTTGCATGTGCTTATCTAAAAATCCCTTAAATGTCCTCATCATGTCTACCTCCACCACTACCCCAGCAGTGCATTCCAGACTCCGACCACTCTCTGTGTAAAATACCTGCCTCTCACTTCTCCTTTGAACTACCCCCTCTCACCTTTTCTTTTTTTCTATTTGTTTTGTGGGATGTGGGCATCGCTGGGTGGCCAGCATTTCTTGCCCATCCCTAGTTGCCCTTGAGAAGGTGGTGGTGAGCTGCCTTCTTGAACTGCTGCATTCCTCCCGCTGTGGGTTGACCCACAATGCTATTAGGGAGGGAATTCCAGGATTTGGACCCAACGACAGTGAAGGAACGGCGATATATTTCCAAGTCAGGATGGTGAGTGGCTTGGAAAGGAACTTGGATGTTGTGGTGTTCCCATATATCTGCTGCCCTTGTCCTTCTAGATGGAAGTGGTCATGGGCTTGGAAGGTGCTGTCTGAGGATCTTTGGTGAATTTCTGCAGTGCATCTTGTAGATGGTACACACTGCTGCTACTGAGCGTCGGTGGTGGAGGGAGTGGATGCTCGTGGATATATTGCCAATCAAGCGGCTGCTTTGTCCTGGATGGTGTCAAGCTTCTTGAGTGTTGTTGAGGCTGCACTCATCCAGGCAAATGGGGAGTATTCCATCACACTCCTGACTTGTGCCTTGGTGGATAGGCTTTGAGGAGTCAGGAGGTGAGTTACTTGTCGCAGTATTCCCAGCTTCTGGCCTGCTCTTGTGACCACTGTGTTTATGTGGTGAGTCCAGTTGAGTTTCTCGTCAATGGTAACCCCCCAGGATGTTGATAGTGGGGGATTCAGTGATGGTAACACCATTGAATGCCAAGGGGCGGTGGTTAGATTATCTCTTATTGGTGATGGTTATAGCCTGGCATTTGTGTGGCGCAAATATCACTTGCCACTTGTCAGCCCAAGCCTGGATATTATCCAGATCTTGTTGCATGTGAATATGGACTGCTTCAGTATCTGAGGAGTCACGAATGGTGCTGAACATTGTGCAATCATCGGCGAACATCCCCACTTCTGACCTTATGATGGAGGGAAGGTCATTGATGAAGCAGCTGAAGATGGTTGGGCCTGGGACACTACCCTGAGGAACTTCGGCAGGGATGTCCTGGAGCTGAGATGATTGACCTCCCACAACCACAACCATCTTCCTCCGTGTCAGTTATGACTCCAACCACTGGGGCGTTTGCCCCCTGATATCCATTGATTCCAGTTTTGCCAGGGCTCCTTGATGCCACACTCGGTTGAATGCAGCCTTGACATCAAGGGCTGTTACTCTCACCTCACCTCTGGAATTTAGCTCTTTTGTCCATGTTTGAACTAAGGCTGGAATGAGGTCAGGAGCTGAGTGGCCCTGGCAGAACTTAAACTGGGCGTCACTGAGCAGGTTATTGCTGAGCGGGTGCTGCTTTATAGCACTATTGATGACACCGTCCATCACTTTACTGATGATTGAGAGGAGACTGATGGGGCGGTAAATGGCCAGATTGGATTTGTCCTGCTTTTTATGCACAGGACATACTTGGACAATTTTCCACATTGTCGGGTAGATACCAGTGTTGTAACTGTACTGGAACAGCTTAGCTAAGAGAGCGGCAAGTTCTGGAGCACAATTCTTCAGTACTATTGCTGGAATGTTATCAGGGCCGGTAGCCTTTGCAGTATCCAGTGTCTCCAACTGTTTCTTGATATCACATGGAGTGAATCGAATTGGCTGAACACTGGTATCAGTAATGGTGGGGACCACTGGAGGAGGCCGAGATGGATTATCCACTCAGCACTTCTGGCTGAAGATTGCTGCGAAAGCTTCAGCCTTATCTTCTGCACTGATGTGTTGGGCTCTTCCATCATTGAGGATGGGGATATTTATGGAGCCTCCTCCTCCAGTGAGTTGTTTAATTGTCCACCACCATTCACGACCGAATGTGGCAGGACTGCAGAGCTTAGATCTTATCCGTTGGTTGTGGGATCGCTTAGCTCTATCTATCACTTGCTGCTTTTGCTGTTTGGCGTGAAAGTAGTCCTGTTTGGCGGCTTCACCAGGTTGATACCTCATCTTCAGGTATGCCTGGTGATGCTCCTGGCATGCCCTCCTATACTCTTCATTGAACCAGGGTTGATCCCCTGGTTTGATGGTAATGGTTGAGTGGGGGATACGCTGGGCCATGAGGTTACAGATTGTGCTGGAGTACAATTCTGCTGCTGTTGATGGCCCACAGCGCCTCATGGATGCCCAGTCTTGAGTTGCTAGATCTGTGCGAAGTCTGTCCCATTTAACACGGTGATAGTGCCACACAACACGATAGACATTGTTCTTAATGTGAAGGCGGGACTTCGTCTCCACAAGGACTGTGCAGTAGTCACTCTTACCGATACTGTCATGGACAGATGCAACTGCAGCTGGCAGATTGGTAAGGATGAGGTCAAGTATGTTTTTCGCTCTTGTTGGTTCCCTCACCACCTGCCGCAGACCCAGTCTAGCAGTTATGTCCTTTAGGACCCAACCAGCTCGATCAGTAGTACTGCTGCCGAGTGACTGTTGGTGGTGGACATTGAAATCCTCCACCCAGAGTACATTTTGTGCCCTTGCCATCCTCAGTGCTTCCTCCAAGTGTTGTTCAACACTGAGGAATACTGATTCAACAGCTGACAGAGGACCTTAAATGCATGCCCCCTAGTATTAGACATTTCAACTCTTGGAAAAAGATTCTGACCGTCAACCTTATCTATGCATCTCGCAATTTTATCGACTTCTATCAAGTCTCCCCTCAGCCTGTGCCGCTCAAGAGGAAACAACCCAAGTTTTTCTAGCCTCTCCTTATAGCTCATACTCTCTAATCCAGGCAGCATCCTGGTAAACCTCTTCTGCACTCTCTCCAAAGCCTCCACATCCTTCCTATAATGTGGCGACCAGAATCGAACACAATACTCTAAGTGTGGCCTAACCAAAGTCTTATAAAGCTGCAACATGACATCTTGAGTCTTGTACTCAATTCCCCTACCAATAAAGTTAAGCATACCATATGCCTTCTTTACCACCCTAACTACTTGCGTGGCCACTTTCAGGGAGCTATAGACTTGACTCCAAGATGCCTCTGTACATCAATACTGTTCAGAGTCCTGCCGTTAACTGTATACTTCTCTTTAACATTTGATTTGCCAAAGTCAAGCACCTCACAATTGCCTGGATTAAACTCTATCTGCCATTTCTCCGCCAATATCCGTAACTGATTTACATCCTGCTATAGCCTTTGACAACCTTCTACATTATCCACAACACCACAAATCTTATATTATCTGCAAACATATTAACTCACCCATCTACATTTTCATCTAAGTTATTTATAAATACCACAAACAGCAGGGGTCCCAGTATGGATCCCTCCGGAACACCACTAGTCACAGAAGCTCCAGCCTGAAAAACACCCTTCCACCACCACCCTCTGACTTCTATGGACAAGCCAATTCTGAATCCATGTGGCCTAGTCACTGTGGATCGCATGCATCTTAATCCTCTGGATGAGCCTACCATGAGAGACCTTGTCGAAAGCTATATAAAATCCATGTAAACAACATCCACTGCTCTACCCTCATCCACCACCTTCATGAACTCCTCAAAAAATTCAAGCAAGTCAGTAAGACATGACCTGCCTTGCACAAAGCTATGCTGACCGTCCCTAATTAGGCCATGCTTTTCCAAACATGTGCAAATCCTATCCCTAAGAATTCTCTCCAAATCTTCCCAACCACTGATGTGAGACTCCTGGATTAATCCTATTTCCCTTCTTGAACAGGGAAACAACATTAGCTTCATGCTAGTCCTCCGGAAGGTACAATGGGTAGTGCTGGTAGACATAGAGGAAGTGGTGAGGTGGCTCAAGTGAGTAAGTGTGCAAAGAGCCTACAGGATTTCTAATATGGAGGACTGGGTGGGTGACAGTGAATGAGGAAGACGTCGAAGGCAATGGTGAGAGTGGTTCAGCATGAGCCTTGGTGGGAGGTTGATGAAGTAGCACAGATAATATGTGAAATAGCAGAGAGAAGATGGTGGCACTTACCCTGGTGCAGCAGAGAAGGTAATTGACCTTCTTTCTACATTGCTGGGCTTTTTTCCAGACCGTGGAGATCACACTGACCCAGGAGACAACCTTGAACCAGGCTGGAAGGGTCTGGTATCATGGCCTTCTCTGTCAATCAGTTTGGGAAGAGGACTTCACTGCACCACTCCAACCACAAAGACTTCCAGGTCCCTGTTCAAAGAGTGGAATGCTAATTTCTCCTTATCTGCTATGTCTGGGGTAAATGTCACAAACCATGCAAGACATTTCCATACTGTCAGAGCTTCTCCAGCCTTTTAAAGATGGTGCAGGTGTCAGGGTTCTTGGGATTTCCAGGCGGTGGTGAGTATTTCTGGCTATAGCTAATGGAAAATGGGGCTCGTGTTGGACAAAAGAGGTGTGGTTGGTAATTAATAAAGGCGAGTTGCACAGGAAAACGTGCTAGGTCTCACAGGAAGAAACCTTCCATGAAACTCAGTGAAAATGACATTTTGCCAAAAGATAGTGAGATTCAGCTCATTAAGTTAGTTTTCACTATAGTTCCAGATGCCCCATTTGCCCCTGTTGTGCCTTTGGGCAATTCCTATTTCCAGCAAGTTATGAGCTCAATGGGCTGAGTGTCCTCCTTCTGTGCTGTCACAATTCCATAGATTAAAGGATCCCAAAAGAGAGGTATGTTCTAATGTTGGGGCTAGGTTTCAGACACTTGGCACGGTCAGGCAGGAAGCTGGACTTCCCTGCATTATTGCCAGGAGGCAGTCATTCTTTCATCAGATGTGGGAATTGTTGGCAATGCCAGCCTTTGTTGCCTGTCCCTAATTGCCCTTGATCTGAGTGGTTTGCCACATCATTTCAGAGGCAGTAAACAATCAACTAAATTGCTGTAGATCTGGAGTCACATGTAGGCCAGACCAGGTAAGGATGGCAGATTTCCTCCCTTCGAAGGCATTAGTGAACCAGATGAGGTTTTTGTAACAGTTAAGGATTGTTTCATGGCTACCATTACTGAGACAAGCTTTCAATTCCAGATTTAACTAATTGAAGTTAAATGGATCCTAGCTGCTCAGTTGGGATTGAATCCACGTTATCAAACCTGGGGCGCTGTATTACTAATCCAGTGACATTACCACTAGGCCACCGGCTTCCCAGTTTTTCAGGGGCAGAGTGGAGACTTACATACTGCTGGTCCAATCATGGAAGAAGTCTATGAAAAATTCCATCAATAGGCCTTGCTATGAGTTGTTCTGGCTCAAAGTCTTTTCTTCTCAACTTTTAAAGCATTTTTATATCCATAACAAAACATATTGTGTAGAACATGCTGACTGTACATCTTATAGATTGAGGGAAACACATGTAAGAATATAGGAGCAGTAGTCAGACATGTGACTTGTCGAACTGGCTCTTATATTCACTAGCGTTGGTCTGAATCTTACATTTTTTTTCCTAAGTCCAAGTTGCGTTGAACTCTTTGAAAAGAGTTCTGGTGAGAGGCCTAACATGCTTTTTTCCCATGTCTTACCAAACTCTCCACATTAACAACCTACCTTGCCTATGTGGTGTCTGTCATATCCAATTTCAGCCACATCTTTCCATGTGACATTCCCAGATCACATCAAATATCCCAGAATGTACCAATTTCCGTTTTGCCACCTTTAATAGTCTGTTGTGCAACTGGACAAGAAATGCATGGTTGGCCCAGACATGCCAGACAGGGGGAAATTGACGTCTTGTTCTCTAGGAAGGAACCTGGATCTCCTGCTGGATGGGGAGGTCTTCCTCTTCCCTCAGGACCAGCAGTGGAGCTCTTGGCACAGACTGGTCTGAAGTTGCCACCCAAGTTAAAACAATCTGAGCCACCCGAGGAATACACAGCAAAGGAGGAAAAAAAAAATGACTTTCTCCACTTGCCAGCACACCTGCCATCATCATCTCTCCAAAACCTCTCTCTTACTCATCTCTGCTATTGCACCCACTTCTCATCAAGGCTCATGCTCGACCACTTTCTCCAAAACCTGCAATGTCTTTCCTCACCTTTTATATGGAGACCTTACTGCCTCTGATCCCCTGAGTAGCTGACTGTTTCCAAACCTCTAGAATGGTGTCAGAAGCTGCTCTTTTCTTACTGTGTCGAGACACCTGAATAAAGACATTTTTTTTCACTTGACTGAGGCATCCTGACAACCAGGACAAGGTTGCTTCTCTTCTTCTTCACTGGACCTGAAACATTATCTCCACTTTCTCTCCACAGATGCTGCCAAACCTGTTCAGTTTTTTGCAGCAATTTCTGTTTTTGTTTCTGATTTCCAGCATCAGCAGTTCTTTCAGTTTTTTTTTTGTTTAAGCTTTCTTCTTTTGTGGCTGCCCAAAACAAGACAGATGTAGTATGAGCCTGGTATCTCAGGTGGAGCAGGCAAAGTGCATAAAGGCAATGTAAGGCAGGGATGCTGTGAGCATCCAGCTAGGCTCGGGGTGAATGATTACTGAGAGAACAAATGAAGAACCTGGAGCTCAGAGATAGTAGAAACTGCCGATTCTGGAGTCTGAGATAACAAGGTGTAGAGCTGGATGAACACAGCAGGCCAGGCAGCATCAGAGGAGCAGGAAAGCTGACATTTCGGGT
>NC_063338.1:81819592-81842779 GCF_021869965.1 Rhincodon typus
CTGAAACATCAGCTTTCCTGCTCCTCTGATGCTGCCTGGCCTGCTGTGTTCATTCAGTTCTACACCTTGTTATCTAAGAACCTGGAGCTGCAGCCTAAACCAGTCCATGAAATGGATGTGTATTCTTCAACACATGGTACCCTTGCTGTGGCATTACAATGAAAGTTGCCAGTGCAGCACTGAAATGCAGAAGCATTGCGCAAGTGATCTAAACCAATGGCCTGTACAACCAAAACATGACACCCCAAATCCTATACTCAATGCACTGACCAATAAAGGCAAGCATACCAAACACCTTCTTCACTACCCTATCTACCTGCGACTCCACCTTCAAGGAACAATGAACCTGCAACCTGGGATTTATTTGTTCAGCAACACTCCACAGGACCCTATCATTAAGTATATATGCCTGCCCTGATTTGCCTTACCAATATGCAACACCTCAAATTTATCTGAATTAAACTCAGAAGCATACCACGAGAGTTCTTAGTGGCTGGCACATGTTGGAAGCCAATGTTTGTGGAGGTGGTAGGAAGGTGTGTGGCTGGTGCCCTGACATGCTGTTGCCTGGTGTCCAACATGGATGTCCTGGTTTCTGTGTTGAGTTTTCCCGACATCTAACTTGTTTGGTGAGTTTTGTAACTTAGAAAGCTGACTATTGATAAGGTGGGGAGGGTGGTTGTGGCATTATCAAGGCGTCTATCAAGCAATAATCCCCTTCAATTGACAACTCACCGGTGTTTAGTGAGAAAATTGCCACAGCACTTGTGAAAAGCATAAAACTTGTGTGAGGTGCTCCTGACTTCAAGTTGGCCCTGCTAGATTTCTTTAATTCTGCCATGAATTTCACTATAGCCATCGTTACTCAGATCCCTATAATATTTTGCCAATCATACCCAACATTCTATATAAAACTCATGTACCCCAACACCACCTCCATATCATTTTAGAAAATGTTAACATTCCAAAAGTAATGAAGGAATTTGATAGTAATTACTGAAAGAAGGCATGTGTGATCTATTGAGGACACAGAACAGATAACAATGAAGTCTCATTGAAGGGAATTGTGTTAAGACTGCCAGAAGTTACAGTCCAAAGTTAAAAGAAAGTTTCTTGTGGATCACTGGGGTATGGAGAATATAGAACTCAATGGCTGAAGTCAAAATGATGAACTGCAGCTGAAAAGTGCTGAATTGCTGCATTTCAATGTTGATACATTAACAGATAAATCTGGCTGTATTTGGCTTTCTTCAGTTGTGGATGGCCTCACCACTATGCATTTGCAAAATTTGGACGGCTGTCTTATTGCAACAAGCAATCCAAATTACACACCCATTTGGACATTCCCTTCTATATGGGATTTATAGATGTGGATTGGCACCATCATGGGGACACTATTAACACGGTGCGCCTAGCCTAGGGAATAGACATGACTGAGGTATTGGTGGCTACTTCTGATCATTCTCTTGTCACTTCTTCCTGAAAGAGTATTTGAACAGAGATTTTCAGTAAATGCAACACGTCAATGACAGCCGCGGTTTGAGATTCACTAAATGCAAGAGAAATGGAATAACGCTGCTCCAGATGAAAATCACAGACCCAATTGTGTTTTTCTCTCCACAGATTTTGCTTGACCTGCTGAGTGCTTCTCAAATTATCTGTCTTTATTTCTGGGTCATAATGTTGCAGCTGTTACACTGTCTCATATTTGCTGTTAATGAGGCTCCACCTTGGTAACAGAGCACGTAAAATGACCTTAGGAAATCGAGGAGGTACTAGAAAGCTCGGAAACCATGTTCAATGACCACACCCCGTTGAGGAAGGGAGAGAATTGGAAAAGATAAATGTAAATATGTAGCACAGGATACATATAAATGAACAAAGTGTCTTTGTCTCTGTGTCACCATTTTCCACATACCTCCTTTCATTTTTGCCATTGTGTAATTGAATGGGAAAATGCTATGATCTTTGTTGCTATAGATACAAAATTACAGAGATGTTTCAGTAAAGTCAAAGAAAATGGATCTGCCAATTCGTGATACTTGACCTAGTTGTCATGTGGATGAGATGTCTTAATTTTATCTGAAATTATTGACACATTCTGTTTCTGACAATTCGAGGGCAATTAGTCGAAATAAGGGTGCATATGTAACTGTGATGCCCAGTGATCTAGTATGGAGAGCATTTACTTTATGTTCCTCACCACTCTGTAATAGACTATACCTGAGTGGTTGGGTGAATTTCCTGGTGGCTGGAAGGTCGCTGTAAAGTAAAACTTGAAATCAAATAATAACAAAAGTGCTGGGTGTACACAGCAGGGGGAGGTGATGGTCTAGTGGTATTATCACTAGATTGTTAATCCAGAGTCCCAGATAACATCCTAGGGATCTGGGTTCGAATCCTGCCACGGCAGATGGTGGAATTTGAATTCAATTAAAATATCTGGAATTAAGAATCTAACGATGACCATGAATTGATTGTTGATTGTTGATTGTTGGGGAAAAACTAATGTCCTTTAGGGAAGGAAACTGCCATCCTTACCTGGTCTGGTCTACATGAGACTCCAGACCCACAGCAATGTGGTTGACTCTCAGCTGACCTGTGGGCAATAAATGCTGCCTAGCCAGCAACGCCATCATCTAGTTAGCGAATAAAGGGAAAAAAAAAAGGCCTGGCAGCATCTGTGGAGAGGGAAACAGATTTAAAGTTTTGAATCCAATGCATGTGTTCTTTGGAACTGAAGAGTGATGGAAAATTGTTGGTGTAGTGATTGTAACGAGGTCAGTCAGGTGGAATTCATCAAATATGAGTTCCCTGATTGGGGCTGTTAATCTGGCCCAATCAAGGAGCCCTGGCTGACAGATATAAATAGGAGGGTCAGAGGTTCTGTTCACCCTGAGAGCTGGCTCTGAGGGAGCTGGAATTGTGTCAAGGACTCTCCATGTGTAAATAAAGGGTGAATTGGTATAGAAATACAACCTCTGTGGAGTTATTTTGGTTGGGTTTTATACCGTAGAAAAAAGTGGGGAGGGACAGGTGGACTAAAAAGGAAGTTCAGAGAAATGTTAGGAGTTAGAAAGTTTAGCAGACCAGACTGATCCTTGGGATAGCAGTCTTGGTCATCTGAAGAGAAGTTAAATCAACTGGACCAATATTAATTAGAGTTTAAAAGAATGAGAGGGAATCTCATTGAAATTCATAACAGGTCTGGATGGACTGGATGCAGGGATGATTATTCCCCTTGGTTGGAGGCAGGGTGCGGAACTAGGGGTCACAATCTCAGGATATGCAGTAGGCCATTTCAGTCTGAGATGAGCAGAAATCTCTTCACTTGGTGGGGGTGATAAACATTGTGGAATTCTATACCACATAAGGTCGTGCAAACTGAGTCACTGTTTAAGAAAGGCAAAGTTGGATTTCCAGAGGCTAAAGATGGCAATGGCTAAGAGGAGAGAGCAGGAGTGGAGAGCATAATGGATCAGCCTTGAGCATGTTGAATGGCAGAATGGACTCAATGGAATAAATGGCTTTCTTCTGCTTCTATTTTCTATGTTTCTATGTTAAAGGGAAAAAGAGGGTCAAGGATGTCATAGAGCATAAGTCAAAGTAAATAGTCATGGTAAGAATTGTAACGAAAAGGTTTTGGAGTAGATTTGTAGCTCGGGTTGTGGGTGTTGAGGTTGGTTTGCTCGCCGAGCTGGTTTGTTGTTCTGCAGACGTTTTGTTACCGTGCTGGGTAACATCATCAGTGCAGCCTCCAATGAAGTTTTCTTCATGGAGTACCAGGCTTCTAGGAATTCCCGTGCCTAAGGAAGAAAGCCATCAATACACACATAGAACTCGACCCCATATACATTCCACTACGAAGGAAAACCGGAAGTGAGGCAATCCAGCTCAACGGACCCCAGAGTTCAAAAACCAGGCGGGAAAACACACCAACGCTTCATCGGAGGCTGCATTGAGGATGTTACCCAGCATGGTAATGAAACGTCTGCGGAACAATGAACCAGCTCGGCGAGCCAGCCAACCTCAACATTGTAAAGGAAAGGCAAAGAATTAGTCTGGAGCAGGGTACTTATAGCAGAATAAAAATTAGCTTTGACTGAAAGCAAAAACATGAAAGTACAGACTTTGTGGGAGGGGAGAAATTAAAATGGAGAGCAGAGTTCATGGTCTGTAGCAGCTGAACTCAATATTGAACCAGGAGGCTATAAAGTGTATGAGCAGGAAAATTTGGCTCTGTTTCTTGAGCTTGTGTTGGGCATCATTGAAACACTGTAGCAGGCTCAGGACAGAAATGTTAGCATGAGGGTAGGATAGTTTATTAAAAATGGCAAGCAACTGAAAGTTTGAGGTGCTGCTTGTAAACTGAGCGAATGTGTTCCACAAAACAGTCACCTAATCTGCAATTGGTCGCTCCAGTGTGACCTTTACAACTTTAGTTAGTCCAATCCAGGAGATTTCTACATGGTTACTCAGATCAGAAACATTCCAGATGAATCACACCCCTCCTGCTATTGCAACGTTTTGCTTTTCCTTTCCTTTGACCATGATTGAAATGATAGAACTCATGCCACTAAGTCAGAAAATTGCAAATAAAGTAATAGATCATGATAAATTATCATTAATGTTTATAATACCCATACTGCACAATTTATCTGAATGCTTCAAACATTCACCACAGTTCTTAGCTTTAGGAGTTGCATATTTTTGAAGTACTGTTCAGTTGCAGAGCAGAAAATTGTCACTAGCTCTGTGACCAATAATGAAACTGTCTCATCAATGAGGATGTAAAAGTGCCTGTTGTTTAAACTAAGTCCCTGCCTGAGGGGATTTGCAGAAAGAATGCAAAACAGAAAATGGATCTGGTCACAGTCTGATATTGTGGATATTTTTTAACTGCATGGAGGCAGTGCAATGAATGCTGCCCATGTAGTAGCAGAGAATACTTTCATGTTTAAGTAACATTGAAATGCTGTTTTGTTCATGTGGTATTTCCTGTCAATAATCTTCAAGCCTATCATCTGACTTTGGAAGATCAAAGTAATCATGAGAGTGGATTTTTAATACCCAAGCACGTTCACAATAAGGACAAATCTACTTAAATAAATAACAATGTGTTAATAATGCATGCAGTTATGAGTACACAAATCAGTGGTCACATTCAGCAATAAGACATACAACATGAACTGAGAAACTCCAGAACTCCTGCTTGACTGAAACTGTGCTAACGCTTATGTTGCACAAACAGCATTTTATCTGTAGCTTTCCTCTTGTTTCAAAGAATTTTCTAAATATTCACATTAATTGCCCATTAAACTCACCGCGGAATATTGAGCCTTATGGTTAACATTGTAAGCATCCTTCAAATGATAAATCTTCATAAATTAAGAAAAATAAGCGCAATCATGCTTAACTTTGGGTACGGAGATAGTAAGAACTGCTGATGCTGGAGTCAGATATAACACAGTGTGGAGCTGGAGGGACACAGCAGGCCAGGCAGCATCAGAGGAGCAGAAAAGTTGACGTTTCGGGTCGGGACCCGGAAGAATTTCTGAAGAAGGGTCCTGACCCGAAACGTCAACTTTCCTGCTCCTCTGATGATGCCTGGCCTGCTGTGCTCCTCCAGTTCCACACTGTGTTGTCTCTGACTCTGGCATCGCCAGTTCTTACTATCTCTGCAAAAAGTAGTTGCATTACTTTACAGACTTTAAAAAATAAGTTAGAAGTAAGACAGCATTAAAGGATTGACATTACAGTCAGGTAAAAATTTTCAAATAAACATTACATTGTAAGACCTCCGCACGTGGTCTGATCACCCATGCCAGACCCCAGTCCAGCAGCCATCCCTGCTCTGCTCCAAGCCTCCAGTCTGCTCTGAACTGGCACTGTTCTGCATGATTCTATGAAGTCGTATAATTACCTGAAGTGAATGCATTGGGCTTCTCTGGAACTTTGCAGTACTGCTGAAGAGAACAAAAGTTGCACAACTAGGAAATATTTCGGCGAGTAAAACCATTTGTGTTGCTCCTGTAGAGAGCCAGTACAAACTCAAATGGACAGAATGACAGCTCTGAATGCTGTAACCAATCTATGATTCCATGATGCAATGTCAAATGAAAGCTTTCCCATCCAGAGTGTCGAATCAAGTACAGAAAGAGAAATAAGAAGAAGGGAAAATTTGCTTAAGTGAAAAAAAGAAATAGTGTGGGCAAAGTTTGAAATGAATATTTTGTCCTGTCTTTACAAAAGACAGGGATGTTGCAGACTTTCTAGTTAAAGAGGAGGAATATGAAATAAGGAATAAAATAACCTGGAAGGGAAGGTAAGTGCTGGAGGGACAGGTATCCTTGAAAGTGACTGAAGCACAATAGCCAGATTAATTGTAACTGATGCTGCTAAAGAGAGCCAGTGGGGAAATAATAGATGGTCTGAGGCTCATTTTCAAACCCTCACTAGATTGTAAGTGTTGTACCAGAGAGTTAGAGGTCTGCAAACAATTATTCAAGAAGGGAGTGAGGGATAGGCCAAATAATTACAGGCCAATATTGAGAGATGGAATTAAATGTTAATTAGGAGAGGCATGGACTAATCAGAGATAGTCGACATGGATTTGTGAAGACTGTCTTCCTAACACAATTGAAATTTTTTGAGGGAGTTACAAGGAGGATTGATACGTATAGCACAGCTGATGTTGTCCATATAAATTTCAGTAACGCACTTAACAAAGTCCCACAGTCACACTGGTCAGAAAAATTAAAACCAGGGAAATGCGGTGAGTTGGATTCAAAATTGGCAAAGGTTAATGGGCGAATGGTGTTTTTGAAAATGGAAGGTGCTTTCCACTGGTGCTCCGCAGGAAGTCACTCAGTGGAAGTCACTGCCCAGTTTGGTGGCTGAGGCAAAAAGCTTTAACCCATTTAAAAGGAACCTGGATCTGCACCTGAAACTCTGTAAACTGCAAGTCAACGGACCAGCTTCTGCAAAATGGGATAAGAATGGACAGCTAGTGCAGGCATAATGGGCTCTTTCTGCGTTGTGATCTCTCTATGGTTCAATGGATAAGTGAGAAAATAAATTTTAAATTTAAGTTTATAATTTTTAAAATCTCTGAGAACAATTCATGTGAATTAGACTGTACGCTTATAATTGTTTATTTTATGTGCAGGCGAGGCAGTCATTAACAATTATCACATCATTAAAGGATGTTTATGTTGCCAATTACTAGACTTGAATTTCAGTGCTGAGGTTAATAAGCAATTAATGTGTAAATATAGCAATTCAATAAAAATCACAGGCAGTTTCAAAGTAAAAGGTACCATTTTTACAAGGTTTACTGAATAGGCAGCACCAATCAACTAGTAACATGCAATGAACAATCCCGTGCTCTGAAGAAAAGTTGGACCAATCTCGAAACATTAACTCTGTTTCTTGCTCCACAGATGCTGCCAGACCTGCTGAGTTTCTCCAGCATTCTCTGTGTTTGTTTCATATTTCCAACATAGAGTCATAGAGTCCCAATACTGTGGAAACAGGCCATTCGGCCCAGCAAGTCCACACCGCCCATCCAAACAGCATCCCACCCAGACCCATTCCTCTACCCCTGTATTCCCCATGTCTAACTCACCTAACCTAAACATCCCTGGACACTATGGGCAATTTAACATGGCCAATCCACCTAGCCTGCACATCTTTAGGCTATGGCAGAAAACTGGAGCACCCACAGGAAACCCACACAGACATGGGGAGAATGTGCAAACTCCAAACAGACAGTTGCCCGAGGATGGAATCGAACTGGGTTCCTGGCGCTGTGAGGCAGGTTGCCTTTATTTTAGCAACTTGTGATTTGCAATTCATGGGATGTAAGAATTTAAGGAATAGGAACGGGAGTCAGTTGTTCCTGCCTCAAACATGATCAGCTACTCTATAAGACCATGTCTGATCTACTCTAACTCCAACTCCACCTTATTCCCACATCCTTAGTACTCAAAAATCTACTGACCTCTGTCTCATTTGGGATCCAGTCTACCAAACTGTTGTTGCACTGCCTTTACTGTAAGTATTTATCTTTCAGGGTAGGGGAGTCCAAAACTAGAAGGCATAGGTTTAAGGCAAGAGGGGAAAGATTTAAAAGGGACCTGAGGGGCAACTTTTTCATGCAGAGAGTGGTTTGTGTATGGAACGAGCTGCCAGAGGAAGTGGTAGAGGTGGATGCAATCACAACATTTAAAAGTCATCTTTGAATCTGTGCTAACTCATTTTTGATTTATGAGTGGAACCAGTTTCTCTGTATGTACTCTATCTAGACCCTTCTTGATTTTGAAAACTTCTATCAAATCTCCTTTTAGTCTTCTACTCTCTAAGGAAAACAATCCAATCTATTCTCATAACTGAGGTTTCTCATCCCTGGAAGCATTCTTGTAAACCTCTTCTGCACTCTTTCCAATGTGTTCACATCCTTCCTATAGTGTGGTGCCCAGAACTGTATACCATACTCCAGATGATGTCTAAAAAAAAGCCTTATACAATTCTTAACATCCTGTTTTTGTTCTCTGAGGCCCTATTAATAAAGTTTAGAATACTGAAAATCTTATTAACTGTTCTTCCTGTCTGTCCTTTCGACTTTAAGGACTTATGCACGTATACGCTCAGGTCTGTCTGCTTTTGCAGTACTCTTTACTTATTGCTGGCTTTTCATATAACACCCACGAATGTTTTTTGCCCCTTGTTATTTCTCAGCTCTACCCATACAGAGTCCACATTGTCAGAGCTAATATCCTTTCTCATTATTGTGTTCATTTCCTCTTTAACCAGCTATGCCACTCCACTACCTTTTCCTTTTTGACTGTCCTTCCTAAATACTGAATAACCTGGGGCATTCAGTTCCCATCCCTGGTCACCCTGCAGCCACTTTATTGCAGATACTCTGTGCATTAAGGCGCAAAGCCTTTAAGTTTGTCCTTCTAACAATGTTTGTCTCGCTGTTATTTTTCTCAATAGCCCTGCTTGAATCTTATCCTTGGTTTCTCTCTAAGGTTTTTGAATAGATTTGTAGCTCAGGTTGTGGATATTGTAGTTGGTTTGCTCACTGAGCTGGTTCGTTGTTCCGCAGACGTTTCATTACCGTGCTGGGTAACATCATCAGTGCAGCCTCCGATGAAGTGCTGTTGTGTTTTCCCGGCTAGTATTTAAACTCTGGTGTCCATTGAGCTGGATCATCTCACTTCTGGTTTTCCTTTGCAGTGGAGTGTATAAAGGGTCTAGCTCTATGTGTTTGTTGGCGGCCTTCTTAGTGGCGAACCAGGCTTCTAGGAATTCCTGTGCTTCTCTCTGCTTCGCCTGTCCCAGGATCCTGGTGTTGTCCCAATCGAACTGGTGGTTTTCCTTATCCGTGTGGATGGAGATGAGTGAGTATTGGTCGTGTCTTTTTGTTGCTAGTTGATATTCATGTATTCTTGTGGCTAATTTTCTTCCTGTCTGTCCAATGTAATGTTTGTCGCAGTTTTTGCAAGAAATCTTGTATATGACGTTGGTTCTGCCCATAGTGGGTAGTGGGTCTTTGGTTCAGGTTAGCAGTTGGCGTAGGGTTGATGTGGGTTTGTGTGCTACTCTGATGCCCAGTGGTCGCAGGAGTCTTGTGGTCAGTTCAGATGTGTACTTGATGTAGGGTAGCGTGATGACTGTGTTAGGGTGTACACTATCTTATTGGTGTTGTTTGTGTAACAGGCATCATCTGACCCAGTTGTTCGGGTATCCATTGTCTTTGAATACTTGGAAGAGGTACTCTTCTTCTTTCTGGTGTAGCTCTGTGCTGCTGCAGTGTGTTGTTGCCCATTTAAATAGTGTTTTCACACGACTTAGTTTGTAGGTGTTAGGATGGTTGCTGTTGAAATTCAGTACTTGGTTTCTCTGCCTATCACTTTTCTTATTTCCTTTTCTACCTTTTGGTTTTGTCCTTGCTCCCTCTTTCTCTGGCTCCTTGCATAGATTCTCATCCCCCGGCATATTAATTTAAAGCCTCCCCAAACGCTCTCGCAATCACTGCCACTAGGAAATCAGTCCCAGTTCTGCCCAGGTGTAACCTGTCCAATTTTTACAGGTCCTGCCTCTCCCAGAACCGGTCCCTATGTCCCACGAATCTGAATACCTCCCCCGACGCCATCTTTTCAGCCACGTATTCATTCGATATATCCTGTCCTTTCTCCTCTGACTAGCACGCAGCACCAGTAGTAATCCTGAGATCACTACCTTTGAGGTCCAATTTCTTAACTTTCTTCCTAGCTTCCTGTATTCTGCCTGTAGGACCTCATTCCTTTTTACTTTACCCATGTCATTTGTACCGATGTGTACCACGTCCACTGGCTGTTAACCCTCCCCCTCCAGAATGTCCTATACCCACCCCGAGACATCCTTGACCCTGGCACTAGGGAGGCAACACACCATCTTGGAGTCTCGTTTGCAGCCACAGAAACGCCTATTTATTTGCCTTCTAATTGAGTCCCCTATAACTATTGCCCTGGCACACTTGAACTTCATCAATCACCTAACTGCCCACTCCAACAACTTATCAAAGTTCCTTTGAAATTCTATATTGTCCTCCTCACAATTCACAATGCTTCCAAATTTTGTATCATCTGTAAACTTTGAAATTGTCCCCTGTAGGCCAAGTTCTAAGCAATACCAATCCCTGGGGATAAGCCTACACTACAAACCTTTCTGGAAGTTACATACCTGGAGATGAAAGGCTTACCGACCACTTAGGGTCAGCTTGGAAAGACAATGAGACTAGACTCCACAAAACACACTGAACTATATTTCAAAAGCTACTTTTGAATAACAGAGATGAGAAAATGGATTCGTAAGCAAGAACCGGAAGTCATCTCTTCTTCTCTGTCGCTTCGAAGTCAGTGCCCGGTGATAAAGCAAATTGCAACTAATCACCAAGAACTCAGGAACTAAAAACTTTGCAGAACAGAAGTCAACAATTAAACAACTGAGCTTAGGTTTAAAATTTAACACCTCAAGGACCCTCAGAAATTTAAACTGCAGTGTTTTTACTTTCCTTTTTATACGGATATCTTCCTCCCCCTTCTTTTTAAGTGTATTACTTGTGTTTATGTGTGTGTTTCTTGGGCTGGTAGGTAATAAACTTCCTCTTTGTTTCACTCAAAAAAGCTCTGGTAATTTGGCACCTTTATTTTAATCTAGTTCATTATGTTGTAATTAAAGTGTGATAACTGCATGCTAACAATTAAATAAAAATCTTTGCCGTGTTTGAGCATGGAGCGGTTAAAAAGAGGCAAATCAATTATCCTTCCTCACCTGGTTGTAACATGGTTCAAAAAGAATCCTCAGGTTTTCAGGAATGTTGCTTTTATGTTTTTATTCTTTGTAAACTAACTTGAAACTGTCCTATGTAACAGCTGCAATAGCCATTGGAGAATTGGGAGCATCATTCCTGTATCTTGGCTGGATTGGAATTCCCACACCCTTAGCGAACATTGTTCCAACACGTTACACCACCCGATTCCCCCATTTCATTTGCACTCTAATTGCACCTTTTTTTTTGCCTTCCTCTGATTGAATTGTACCATCATCTTCTAAATAAAAGGCCGTCCTGCTGGCCTTAGCTTTATTGGACACCTGGCTGTTTTAAATGGGGGTTTATTGCTGAAACAGCTGTACAATATTTTCAACTAACCTGTTATGTGGCTTCCATTTTACACCAAGGATGAGAAAGAAACACAGCTGTGTTACAGACTTTTCAAAAAAAAACTCAGGAGATTTTTTTTTCCCCAGCACATTTCAAGTTCTGGTTCAAGCTACCCATTGAAGCCTCCACTGAAAGCTGTCCTGGCAGCACCATTGTCAACTGAGTGCTAAGTGGTTTGGGTAAAGGAATGATTTGACTAATGAAGCAGAACTGGAGAGGCTGTCTGCTAACACCAACCCCAGATTCCCCAAAGGGCTCTGCCAGGACACTGAATGTAATTGGTAGCCAGCAGTCAGAGACTGGAGCATATGTCTGGACATCTGGGTTAGCTGTTACAACTTTCTCTCCATGTAGATAGCAGAATGGTACCTTACACTTAAAGAGGCAGTATCCTTTTTGCCAGACTCATTAACTAGATTGTTTCAATTACTTTGAAGTGGATAATCTGATACTGAGGAGATGCTATTCACTGAATATGAAGTGTTACTTCTCAGTAATTTACAGTTATAACACTTAATTCATTTTCCAAAATCTCGTAAGTTGATTTAATGCTTCATCAACTGTACAGCGGTCACACTTGTGTATTTTTGATTTTCATTTTTAGTGTATACATCAGCAAAGCAATGTTGATTTTTTGTTTAACTGTTAAGTTGCTGTCATGTCCAGGGTAATGGCCAGGCACAATGTGACACTGAAACTCAAACTGTTTGGTATATTCAAACTTTTTCAGTCCCAAAACTTACAGCTTCATTGCTGCATTATTAAATCTACACTACAGAAATTGCATATTGAAATAATTTTCGTTAAAAAGTAAATTAAGTCCGAGTGGAGGGAATGGGCTTTTCCAGTCTTCAGTGCCTCCAGGCTGATCCCTTATCTGTAGAAGAGGGCAGCACAGTGGCTCAGTGGTTAGCACTGCTGCCTCACAGTGCCAGGGACTTGGGTTTGATTCCAGTCTTGGGCGACTGTCTGTGTGGAGTTTGCACATCCTTCCTGTGTTCAGGTGAGTTTCCTCCCACAGTCAAACGATGTGCAGATTAGGTGGATTGGCTATGCTAAATTGTCCATAGTATTCAGGGATGTGTAGACCAGTTGGATTAGCCATGGGAAATGTAGGATTGCAGGGATTGAGTCTGGGTGGGATGCTCTTCGATGTGTACTCAATGGGCTGAATGGCCTGCTTCCACATTGTAGGGATTCTATGAAGATCTCAAAATCAGAGCTTTGATCTGATCTTTAGGGATGTCTTACCTTTTAAGGTACCTTTTACCTCAAACCTACGAGAATGTTTTGCTCCTGAACTTGTGAGAGTTATTTTGCACTTTGTAAGGGATATGGGGATAAAGGGCAGAGATATTGCAGAGGTCGATGATCAGCCACGATCTGTTTGTATGATATAACAGGCCTGGCAGGCTGAATGGCCTACTCCTGCTCCTATTTCCAATATTTCTATGGTCCTGATTGTAGGAATGTTGCTGCCACGTGCACACAGGATGAACCCTCATCCAGGATGAAAGTCTAGGGTTGGAACTGATACAAGGAACTGTCCAGAAGCCCCTATACCAACTCAACCTGGTCTTTGCAGAATGAAAATCTCGCCACCTGTTGCTGTACCAGGTGTTCTGTGGCATGGGGAATAATCCAGATAATTTCGGATCAAAATAACAGCAATTCCTCAGAAAATATATTTCCCTGTTTGCTTAGAAACATTTGTATTGGAATTATTTCAAAGTGGAGGGTGAGAAAAGCAGAAATTGCTGAAAATACTCAGCAAGTCATGTAGGATCTGTGCAGAGAGAACCGAAATAACCCTTCCTCAGGACTGGGCATGGTTAGGGACACTACTGGGACTGGGGAGGGAAGAAATGGACAAATGGGAAAGTCTATGATAAGGTGGAAGGCAGAAGAGAATGATCAGCGAAACATGATGGTACAAAAATCAAAATGGACAAGTAAAAGAGAAAAAAAATGTTTCTGCTGCAGATGTGAATGGGAACAGGTAGCAAACTTTGGTAGCAAAATGGATTGAAGAAATAGCTGCCAATTATTTGAGATCTGGATTAGAATCCACCCTAGACTAAAATAAGTCTCCTGCTTAAGGGGCTTATTTTCTTGACTTCTTTCTTGGCTGCTGATCATTTCACAAGCAGGCAGATCTGGAAGAAGGAAAAATGAGCAGCAGAGGAAGAGGTGGCATTTGGGGTGGGGGGTGCCGGTGGTTAAATGATAGAAAGTTGCAACTCAAATCTCAGCTGCAGGGTGGCAGGGTTGGGTCTGCAACTTTTTACCCCAGTTGTGGCTATCTGCTTTGTACAGACATCCCATGGAAACTGGTGTTAGATTATTGGCAAAATATTTGAAGGATCCTTGCAAGAGGCCAAAAAGCTTCCCAGAAGATAAGTTGTAGCTTTCATGTTTTAAACTCCACTAGACATTTTAGAGCCTTAAACTCTTCTGATTGATGTTGGAATGTAGCAACTGAAATATTCTAAAATTGCCAAATACGTAGCTGCAGGCTCATATGTCTACATTTCACTTGAGCTAATATAATTTGCTCTGGAACTGAAAACTGCACTTAACACAGAAACCATAAAACATCGTGGTTGTTAAACTTAATCATTTACATTGGCCACTTAGTGATATTCATTCCAAAGTTGTTATTTGCCAAGGCAATGCTTAAACTGTTTTATGAACGCCAGTTATTCTGAAGAAAGTTAGGTCTTAAAACGGTTTCAATTCAGCCTCATTAAGTTGCAATAGCCTTAATTAATTAAGTAACTGTATTTACTGATTTAAAAGCTTGACTTATTTCAGGCAAACCCCAATCTTCAAAGCATCTGCTCAGTCAAATCTTTGCATCAAATTAAGATTAGATTGGAACATTGTGTGCTTTTTTGTGGTGTCCCTACCTCTGAGTCAGGAGGGCATAGGTTCAATTCCACATGTTGTCATAGTAAGTGGTGCACAAGGCATCCCTTGGTATTTCAGATCCATATACAACCCAACTGTTAGATCTTCTTATCTCTGTTTTCTCAGGGTGATTTCCCGTCCCTGATATCAGGTAGATTCCCATGGATTTTTCTGCATTTTCCCAGAAACAGTAACCGCAGTAGAAAACATCAAAGCCCTAAGCCACAAGTATACAAAATAAATGCTAGGAGCTCATTACTTAGGAATGCAGGGCACAATGTAAGATCTTTCTATAACGTTGTACACCCAGTTGTGTTAATGGAAATCCAATCAAAGATTCAGGCACACCTAAGGCAATGAACTGAAATGTTGAGACATTACATGGAACACAGCCATAAGATTGAAATCTAATTAAGCTTTTACATTTTTCCACTGTTTATATCCTACACTTTAACTGTATTTGTCCAGAGGAACCTGCCAGAGGTGGGTTAATTAAAACCTTTGGTTACTTATGCTTAAATGGAACATCACAAAGCTGGATGTCCAAAGATGGTGGATTCCTAATTTATATCCCCTGTTAGGGTCATTTGGCTTTAAGTGTGATTTTAAGGTTGGTCAAAGTGGGTGAAGGTAAAGACCAGCATGAGTAAGAACAGAAAACTGCAGAGGTAAGATAATACTTGAAATTTTCTCTGTGAGGGCAAGGAGAGTTACAAGTGTCTTTGTGCTCTGGTCATTAGCTAAGTTTTCTTGGTCTTGTGAACACAAGAACACAATAACTAGGAGCAGGAGTAGGCCGTCTGGCCCTTCGAGCCTGCTCCGCCATTCAATAAGATCATGGCTGATCTTTTTGTGGACTCAGATCCACTTACCCGCGTTCTCACCGTATCCCTTAATTCCTTTATTGTTCAAAAAAGTATCTACCTTTTTTTTGAAAGCGTTTACTGAAGTAGCGTCAACTACTTCACTGGGCAAGGAATTCCATAGATTAATAACCCTGTGGGTGAAGAAATTCCTTCTCAATTCAGTCCTAAATCTGCTCTCTCTAATCTTGAGGCTATGCCCTCTTGTCCTAGCTTCACCTGCCAGTGGAAACCTCCTCTCTACTTCTATCTTATCTATTCCCTTCATAATTTTATATGTTTCTATAAGATCCCCCCTCAATCTTCTGAATTCCAATGAATATAATCCCAATCTACTCAGTCTCTCCTCATAAGCCAACCCCCTCAACTCCGGAATCAACCTAGTGAACCTCCTTTGCACCCCCTCCAGTGCCAGTACATCCTTTCTCCAGTAAGGAGACCAAAACTGCACACAGTACTCCAGGTGTGGCCTCACCAGCACCTTGTACAGCTGCAACATAACCTCTCTGCTTTTTATTTCAATCCCTTTAGCAATGAAGGACAAAATTCCATTTGCCTTCCTAATTACTTGTTGTACCTGCAGACCTAGTTTCTGTGATTCATGCACAAGGACACCCAGGTCCCTCTGCATAGCAGCATGCTGCAACTTTTTACCATTCAAGTAATAATCCTTTTTACTATTACTCCTACCAAAATGTATGACTTCACATTTATTTACATTGTATTCCATCTGCCAGACCTTTGCCCCCTCACTCAATGTATATACGTTCCTCTGCAAAGTTTCACAGTCCTCTGCACACTTTGCCTTGCCACTCATCTTAGTGTCATCTGCAAACTTTGACACCCTACACGTGGTCCCCAGCTCCAAGTCATCTATATAAGTTGTAAATAATTGCGGTCCCAACACCGATCCCTGAGGCACACCACTAGTCACTGACTGCCAGCTAGAATAGCACTCACTTATCCCCACTCTTTGCTTCCTGTTAGTCAACCAATCCTCTATCCATGCTAATACTTTACCCTTAATGCCATGCATCCTTATCTTATGCAGTAGCCTCTTGTGCGGCACCTTGTCAAAGGCCTTTTGGAAGTTTAGGTACACCACATCCACTGGGTCCCCATTGTCCACCTCGCTCGTAATGTCTTCATAGAATTCCAAAAGATTTGTCAAGCATGACCTGCCCTTCATGAACCCATGCTGCGTCTGCCCAACGGGACAATTTCTATCAAGATGCCTTGCTATTTCTTCCTTGATAATAGACTTAAGCATCTTCCCCACTACAGAGGTTAAGCTAACTGGTCTATAATTCCCCATCTTTTGTCTACTTCCCTTTTTAAACAGTGGCGTCACATTTGCTGTTTTCCAATCTGCTGGGACTGCCCCAGAGTCCAGCGAATTTTGGAAAATTACCGCCAGTGCACCTATTATTTCTCCCACCATCTCTTTTAGTACCCTGGGATGCATTCCATCAGGGCCAGGAGACTTATCAATCCTGAGCTCCATTAGCTTGCCCAACACTACCTCTTCCGTAATTATGATTGTTTCCAGGTCCTCGCCTACCTTCGTCTCTTTGTCTATTACTGGCATGTTATTAGTGTCCTCCACTGTGAAGACCGATACAAAATACCTGTTCAATGCCTCGGCCATTTCATCATATCCCATAACTAAATTCCCCTTCTCATGCTGTAAAGGGCCAACATTTACTTTAGCCACTCTTTTTCGTTTTATATATTTATAGAAACTTTTCCTATCTGTCTTTATATTCTGTGCTAATTTTTTCTCATGTTCTATCTTACTTTTCCTTATAGCTCTTTTTGTGGCTTTCTGTTGACCTTTAAAGTTTTTCCAATCTTCTAGTTTCATGCTGTTTTTGGCCACTTTGTATGCCTTCTCTTTCAATTTGATAGCCTCCCTTATTTCTTTAGACACCCATGGCAGATTACCCCTTTTCTTACAGTCCTTCCTTTTCATTGGAATATACTTTTGCTGAGCACTTTGAAAGATTGCTTTGAAAGTCCTCCACTGCTCGTCAACTGTCCCACCATAAAATCTTTGTATCCAGTTTACTTTAGCCAAGTCCTCCCTCATTCTATTGTAGTTCCCCTTGTTCAAGCACAGGACCCTTGTATTGGATTTTATCTTCACACTCTCCATCTGTATTCTAAATTCAACCATACTGTGATCACTCCTTCCAAGAGGATCCCTAACTATGAGGTCATTAATTATTCCTGTCTCATTACACAGGACCAGGTCTAGGATAGCTTGCTCCTGCGTTGGTTCCACTACATACTGTTCAAGAAAACTATCACGGATACACTCAATGAACTCCTCCTCAAGGCTACCCTGACCGAGCTGGTTCGACCAATCTACATGTAGGTTAAAATTCCCCATGATAATTGCCGTACCATTTTTACAGGCATTAGTTATTTCTTTGTTTATTGCCTGCCCCAATGTGATGTTATTATTTGGTGGCCTATAGACTACACCTATCAGTGACTTTTTCCTCTTAGAATTTCTAATTTCCACCCAAATGGATTCAACCTCATTCTCCTTAGAACCTATACCATCTCTCAGCACCGCCCTGATGGCGTCCTTGAATATCAGGGCTACACCACCTTCCTTACCTTCCTGTCTGTCCTTCCGAATAGTCTGGTACCCTTGGATATTTAACTCCCAGTCGTGACCATCCTGTAACCATGTCTCCGTAATGGCTACCAAATCATATTCATTTGCGATGATGTGTTAACTCATCAACCTTGTTACGAATGCTATGAGCATTCAGGTAAAGTGCCTTTATGCTAGCTTTCTTACCCTCATGATTTCCAACATCTCTAATAATATCTCCTGAGTTATCCTTCCTTTTTGCTTCTTTCATAGTCTGCCTTGAACTTAAACACTCCTGCACACATGCTAACCTGCTGCTTACCTTTTTATTTACCATCATACTCCCTGTCGTTTTCCCTTTCCCTTCTCCCCAACTCACTAGTTTAAAGTCCTAGTGACCACCCTATTTATCCTTTTCGCAAGAACACTGGTTCCAGATCGGTTCAGGTGGAGACCGTCCCATTGGTACAGATCCCTCCGGTTCCAAAACTGATGCCAATGCCCCATGAAATGGAACCCCTCTTTCCCACACCACTCCCTTAGCCACGTGTTTACTTCCCTAATTTTCTTATCCCTAAGCCAATTTGCACGTGGCTCGGGCAGTAATCCGGAGATTATGACCCTCGAAGACCTGTTCCTTAATGTTGTTCCTAGTGCTTGATAATCCCCAAACAGGTCCTCCATCCTAACCTTGCCTATGTTGTTAGTCCCAACGTGGACCACAACAACTGGATCCTCCCCCTCCCGCTCTAATATCCTTTCAAGCCGGTCAGAGATGTCCTGCACCCTGGCACCAGGCAGGCAACACACCATGCGGGACTCCCGATCCGGCTTGCAAAGGATACTATCCTTAATGGATAGTATCCCTATAATGGACTATCCCTAATGATAGAATCCCCTATAACTACCACTTGTCTATTTGCTCCCCCCTCTTGAATGACCTTCTGCACCATGGCGCCGCGGTGAGCTGGCTCATCCTCCCCGCAGCCCTTTTCCTCATCCACACAGGGAGCAAGTATCTCATACCTGTTGGATAAGGTCAAAAGCTGAGGTTCCTCCACTCCTGAACTCAGGATCCCCTTACCTGCCTCACTTGCAGTCACACCCTGTTGTCCCTGATCACTAACTGAATTTGAATTACTTAATCTACCAGGTGTGACTGCCTCCTGAAACAAAGCGTCCAGGTAACTCTCCCCCTCCCGGATGTGCCGCAGTGTTTGAAGCTCAGATTCCAGATCTTCAACTCTGAGCCGGAGATCTTCCAGCAACCAACACTTGCTGCAGATGTGGTCACTGCCGTTCACAATGGGATCAGCCAGCTCCCATATCATACAGCTACAACATATCACCTGCCCAGCCATCTCTACTTAGTTAATTACTTTATTACTTTATCTCAATTTATGAGTTAAATACTTTCTAATACTTCTCTGCTATGGTCCTTTTAAATAACCAGTTAATATATAAATAAAAACAAGGAAAGTAAATTTTTAACCAATTACACAATACAGAAGAAATAGAAAAAGTATAAAAACCTTCCCTTACCAATACACCACAGAGTCCTTTTTTTTTGGTTAGAGGAGGAGGGCGAACAAACATTTGTGAACAAACATTTACTCTTTAACCAAGGCCATTAAGAGAGATGAACTGATCATTTCTCTTAGTTGTGATTCATGAGACCTTATAGTGTGCTCAAATTGGTTAATCTGATCGTCCAAATATTAAGTGAGTCTGCACTTTCAAAGTGACACATTGGTCTTGGGAAAGGGATTGCATAATTCCAATTGTTTCTTTATTTTGGGAGCCAAGCATTTGCCCCATTAAGAAACAGTCCTCCATCATCAATAATCAGTTCACATAGAACCCACAAAATTTCCAGTTTTTTGATATGCTTTCTCATGTGGACATCATGATGGAGGCACGGTCATTCAACACTAATATTCACCTGATGAAGGGGCTATGCTCCAAAAGTTTGTGATTTCAAATAAACCTTTTGGACTATAACCTGGTCTCGTGTGACTTCTGACCTCGTCCACCTCAGTCCAACACCGGCACCTCCACATCAACACTAATATGTTTTTGCTGACCCGTAGCAGTTCAAAATCAGGGTGGACATGATATTTCTGTACAACCATCTAATTTTATGAATCCATGAAAGGTAGACAGTAGCAGGCCATGTTAGTGGAAAGTGACCCACTATGCTTCTCTCTCTGGTGGCTCGTTGTCATTTTAAGCAAACAGCCAATTTGTTTTATATTATAATTAGCATGTATTTCTGCTGAAAATTAGTTCGGTAAAGGTCAAAATTCCCCAGCAACCAGTCAAACACTGTTAAATATTGTTTTAGTGAATGATTAATATATATTTTCTAAACCTGCCTGGGACTACAGGAAGAGGGCAGAGGCCAGGTGAATAAAAGAAACTGGCTTCATTGTGGATTGATTGGCCCATAAATCACTGCACATTTTCGATAAATCATGGCAGATGGCAGAAGCAAACACAAGCTCAAGGGAAGTGACATGCTATGTGCATGATGGGAGCAGTGCACTGGAACAGACGGGGGCAAGAATAAAAGGTCACACTTTGGTGGACCACATCCACCAGAGATCTGACACAGCGACTCCACTCTCTAACCATCTTCTGGCAGCTATTCCCTGAGAAAAGGGAGATGTGTAGGCTGTTAAAAAGCAGGAACATATCCCCTCACCTCTGACTGCTTTGCGCTGTGGATTGTCTCACAAAGCCTCTTTCAACCTGACATCAATCATTTTGATTTCAGGGATTTTAGATGATTGGTGTTATCAGCTGCAGCCAAGTATGTCACTAGTACCTTATAGCACTTTTAGACCACTGCAGGTTCAGGGAAACCCTATCACTTTCTTTACAGACACACACTAAAGTCAGAATAAGTTACTCAACCGTCATGAATAGCCCTAGCACTGTGATTTTAACATTTAAGAATTGACTTCAGTGCAATGCACTGTTTAAATATCACTCATTCTTTCACAGACACACATTAGTGTAAGAAGTCAGTCAAGCATCAAGCAGTGTGATATTAACATTAAGCACTAACTTCAACATAATTTTACACAAAGAAACATTTAAATGCTCATCTTGTCTTAGCTTGCCTTTGCCCTACAAACAAAATTCCAAGGATTTTCATTTTAATTAAACTTTCTCAATTCTACTCTTTCTAAACTATTCTGTAATTTGTAACCAGCCTTGCTAAAAAAAACTGATTCTTTGGCCGGGTATCACATTGCTGTTTGTGGGAGTTTGCTATGAGCAAATTGGCAGCCTTATTTCTTATAATTTCCTACGTTAGAAAAATCACTACGCAGAAAAGAAAATACTTAATTGACTGCAAAACATTTTGGAAGAAGTTGGTGTCATAAAAGGCACGACAAATGCAAGTTTTTTTCCATTAACTCCTCACTCTCATACTCTGAAGTGTGAGAAAGCATTTTGTTTTCCCCAACTAAGTGCTCATTTGCTGAACACTGCTTGAAAAGCAATATCCTAGTTAATTGAAAGTCCAGATTCTCAGAAATAGACCTTTTCTATCATGGATGTGACTGGATCAATTTTTTTGACATGGAACAACACACTCAGACCTGGAGTGGCAGCTGGTGACCAGTGTTTCCTGATGCAATACAGCAGCTCATGTTCAGTAAATTTGTTCCCATAAGCTCAGCGCTCCTTACAATCAGTGCATGTTAATTGACAGGCAGCCTACTTAACACTGCACTTTTTCACATGCCAGTAATATCAACAAGCATTCGCTGTGCTCCACTTTCTTCCATCGCTATAATGAAATTTTGATGTATTTGCTTTTGGGTGATTTTTACATTTTTTTAGTAGAGGTTACAGAATCATCCAGTTCAGAAGGAGGCCATTCACCCCATTGTGTCTGTGCTAGTTCTGATTAGTTTAACTTGATGGTCCAGGTGTTAACATGGTTATGGTGGATGGGCAGGACTTGGTGCGGGTTACAGCACAGGAATAGAGTTTTAGATCATCTCAAGTGCCCAGAAAACCTGATGGAGGCAATAATAAACAATGAACTGTGGATGCTGAAGATCTGAAATGAAAACCGAACTGTTCTGAAGTTCTGATAAGGGCCTGTGGACCTGAAACATTAACTCTGCTTTCTCTCCACAAACGCTGGCAGACCTGCTGAGTTTCTCCAGCAATTTTTGTTTTTGAAACCTCCTCAATGAACAGATCAGAATAAACAATATACAAAGTAAATACTTTTTGTCAATGAATTTTATAGTCTCAGAAGTTTTAAACCTTTGGTTTATATTATTAGAAAATTGTTTATTTTCCGATGTCTTTTCTTTGAGAATATAATGCTGTTTTAAAAACAGAAATAAATTGGCATCATTAGACATACGAGGATTCTTAATGTTTTCAGTTGAAAGCTGGAGCTTAATAAAAAGACGTCAGAACACAAACATGCATCTGAAGGGGATCAAGCCAGTAAAGGTAATTGAGATTTTAGTAATCATAGTTAAATTCCATCTTTTCAATTAGTGTAGAAATACCAAGAGACTATAAATATGTATTTGGCAGGAAATGTGCTCATGAGTTGGCCTCAATGGCCTTTTTGGTTTCTTATGTAATTGAAGTCACGGGAGTCCATTTTTTTCATCTCAAGGACAAACTGCAAGCCTACTTATATGTAAAGTGCTGCTCAATTTGACAGGTACTTTTAGCTTGCGCTATTGAGGATAGAACTACGTCCATGAAGATAAAACCGTGAATAAAGAGAAGCAGATATATTATTCACTGGATTGTCCATAATGCAACTCAAAACATCATACTTGCTTGATGACACTGTACATTCAGTCACTTTTATGGCCTGATAATAGGGGTTCTGATTCTGTGACACCTGAAGTTGATTTTGATACCTACACACTAGTGGCTTTCTCTCATTGCTCAAATTGAATCAGTTCCAGGAGTTGATAATGTTGATAGAGAGTACAGTAAGCAGTGGATCATGAAAGAAGTCAGAAATAGCAACAATTGTTTCTTTCCAATTATCCTGGATTGGGATAGACTACACAAAATTGAAAGACAAAACAACTGCAAAATGA